>NC_086159.1:81423596-81730958 GCF_035149785.1 Candoia aspera
CCGAGGCAGAAGCCCACAGTCCTTGCTTTCATGTGTGATACTGGAAGGAAGGAAGGAAGGAAGGAAGGAAGGAAGGAAGGAAGGAAGGAGAGAAAGGGGAAAAGGAAAAGTCCGGCTGCCAATCAGATGGTTGGCTGGCCATTCTTTTCTGCTGGGAAAGCCCGAGATGGCCTCCCGAGGCAGAAGCCCACAGTCCTTGCTTTCATGTGTGATACTGGAAGGAAGGAAGGAAGGAAGGAAGGAAGGAAGGAGAGAAAGGGGAAAAGGAAGGAAGGAAGGAAGGAAGAAAGATGAGAAAGGGGAAAAGGAAGGAAGGAAGGAAGACAAGAAAGGGGAAAAGGAAGGAAGGAAGGAAGGAAGGAGAGAAAGGGGAAAAGGAAAAGTCCGGCTGCCAATCAGATGGTTGGCTGGCCATTCTTTTCTGCTGGGAAAGCCTGAGATGGCCTCCCGAGGCAGAAGCCCACAGTCCTTGCTTTCATGTGTGATACTGGAAGGAAGGAAGGAAGGAAGGAAGGAGAGAAAGGGGAAAAGGAAGGAAGGAAGGAAGGAAGAAAGATGAGAAAGGGGAAAAGGAAGGAAGGAAGGAAGACAAGAAAGGGGAAAAGGAAGGAAGGAAGGAAGGAAGGAGAGAAAGGGGAAAAGGAAAAGTCCGGCTGCCAATCAGATGGTTGGCTGGCCATTCTTTTCTGCTGGGAAAGCCTGAGATGGCCTCCCGAGGCAGAAGCCCACAGTCCTTGCTTTCATGTGTGATACTGGAAGGAAGGAAGGAAGGAAGGAAGGAAGGAAGGAAGGAAGGAAGGAAGGAGAGAAAGGGGAAAAGGAAAAGTCCGGCTGCCAATCAGATGGTTGGCTGGCCATTCTTTTCTGCTGGGAAAGCCCGAGATGGCCTCCCGAGGCAGAAGCCCACAGTCCTTGCTTTCATGTGTGATACTGGAAGGAAGGAAGGAAGGAAGGAAGGAAGGAAGGAAGGAAGGAAGGAGAGAAAGGGGAAAAGGAAGGAAGGAAGGAAGGAAGAAAGATGAGAAAGGGGAAAAGGAAGGAAGGAAGGAAGACAAGAAAGGGGAAAAGGAAGGAAGGAAGGAAGGAAGGAAGGAGAGAAAGGGGAAAAGGAAAAGTCCGGCTGCCAATCAGATGGTTGGCTGGCCATTCTTTTCTGCTGGGAAAGCCTGAGATGGCCTCCCGAGGCAGAAGCCCACAGTCCTTGCTTTCATGTGTGATACTGGAAGGAAGGAAGGAAGGAAGGAAGGAAGGAAGGAGAGAAAGGGGAAAAGGAAGGAAGGAAGGAAGGAGAGAAAGGGGAAAAGGAAAAGTCCGGCTGCCAATCAGATGGTTGGCTGGCCATTCTTTTCTGCTGGGAAAGCCTGAGATGGCCTCCCGAGGCAGAAGCCCACAGTCCTTGCTTTCATGTGTGATACTGGAAGGAAGGAAGGAAGGAAGGAAGGAAGGAAGGAGAGAAAGGGGAAAAGGAAGGAAGGAAGGAAGGAAGAAAGATGAGAAAGGGGAAAAGGAAGGAAGGAAGGAAGACAAGAAAGGGGAAAAGGAAGGAAGGAAGGAAGGAAGGAGAGAAAGGGGAAAAGGAAAAGTCCGGCTGCCAATCAGATGGTTGGCTGGCCATTCTTTTCTGCTGGGAAAGCCCGAGATGGCCTCCCGAGGCAGAAGCCCACAGTCCTTGCTTTCATGTGTGATACTGGAAGGAAGGAAGGAAGGAAGGAAGGAAGGAAGGAAGGAAGGAAGGAAGGAGAGAAAGGGGAAAAGGAAGGAAGGAAGGAAGGAAGAAAGATGAGAAAGGGGAAAAGGAAGGAAGGAAGGAAGACAAGAAAGGGGAAAAGGAAGGAAGGAAGGAAGGAAGGAGAGAAAGGGGAAAAGGAAAAGTCCGGCTGCCAATCAGATGGTTGGCTGGCCATTCTTTTCTGCTGGGAAAGCCTGAGATGGCCTCCCGAGGCAGAAGCCCACAGTCCTTGCTTTCATGTGTGATACTGGAAGGAAGGAAGGAAGGAAGAAAGAAGGAAGGAGAGAAAGGGGAAAAGGAAGGAAGGAAGGAAGGAAGAAAGATGAGAAAGGGGAAAAGGAAGGAAGGAAGGAAGACAAGAAAGGGGAAAAGGAAGGAAGGAAGGAAGGAAGGAAGGAGAGAAAGGGGAAAAGGAAAAGTCCGGCTGCCAATCAGATGGTTGGCTGGCCATTCTTTTCTGCTGGGAAAGCCTGAGATGGCCTCCCGAGGCAGAAGCCCACAGTCCTTGCTTTCATGTGTGATACTGGAAGGAAGGAAGGAAGGAAGGAAGGAAGGAGAGAAAGGGGAAAAGGAAGGAAGGAAGGAAGGAGAGAAAGGGGAAAAGGAAGGAAGGAGAGAAAGGGGAAAAGGAAAAGTCCGGCTGCCAATCAGATGGTTGGCTGGCCATTCTTTTCTGCTGGGAAAGCCTGAGATGGCCTCCCGAGGCAGAAGCCCACAGTCCTTGCTTTCATGTGTGATACTGGAAGGAAGGAAGGAAGGAAGGAAGGAAGGAAGGAAGGAAGGAGAGAAAGGGGAAAAGGAAGGAAGGAAGGAGAGAAAGGGGAAAAGGAAAAGTCCGGCTGCCAATCAGATGGTTGGCTGGCCATTCTTTTCTGCTGGGAAAGCCTGAGATGGCCTCCCGAGGCAGAAGCCCACAGTCCTTGCTTTCATGTGTGATACTGGAAGGAAGGAAGGAAGGAAGGAAGGAGAGAAAGGGGAAAAGGAAGGAAGGAAGGAAGGAAGAAAGATGAGAAAGGGGAAAAGGAAGGAAGGAAGGAAGACAAGAAAGGGGAAAAGGAAGGAAGGAAGGAAGGAAGGAGAGAAAGGGGAAAAGGAAAAGTCCGGCTGCCAATCAGATGGTTGGCTGGCCATTCTTTTCTGCTGGGAAAGCCTGAGATGGCCTCCCGAGGCAGAAGCCCACAGTCCTTGCTTTCATGTGTGATACTGGAAGGAAGGAAGGAAGGAAGAAAGGAAGGAAGGAAGGAGAGAAAGGGGAAAAGGAAGGAAGGAAGGAGAGAAAGGGGAAAAGGAAGGAAGGAAGGAAGAAAGATGAGAAAGGGGGAAAGGAAGGAAGGAAGGAAGGAAGGAGAGAAAGGGGAAAAGGAAGGAAGGAAGGAAGGAAGGAGAGAAAGGGGAAAAGGAAAAGTCCGGCTGCCAATCAGATGGTTGGCTGGCCATTCTTTTCTGCTGGGAAAGCCCGAGATGGCCTCCCGAGGCAGAAGCCCACAGTCCTTGCTTTCATGTGTGATACTGGAAGGAAGGAAGGAAGGAAGGAAGGAAGGAAGGAAGGAAGGAAGGAGAGAAAGGGGAAAAGGAAAAGTCCGGCTGCCAATCAGATGGTTGGCTGGCCATTCTTTTCTGCTGGGAAAGCCTGAGATGGCCTCCCGAGGCAGAAGCCCACAGTCCTTGCTTTCATGTGTGATACTGGAAGGAAGGAAGGAAGGAAGGAAGGAAGGAAGGAAGGAAGGAAGGAAGGAAGGAAGGAGAGAAAGGGGAAAAGGAAGGAAGGAAGGAAGGAGAGAAAGGGGAAAAGGAAGGAAGGAGAGAAAGGGGAAAAGGAAAAGTCCGGCTGCCAATCAGATGGTTGGCTGGCCATTCTTTTCTGCTGGGAAAGCCTGAGATGGCCTCCCGAGGCAGAAGCCCACAGTCCTTGCTTTCATGTGTGATACTGGAAGGAAGGAAGGAAGGAAGGAAGGAAGGAAGGAAGGAGAGAAAGGGGAAAAGGAAGGAAGGAAGGAAGGAAGAAAGATGAGAAAGGGGAAAAGGAAGGAACGAAGGAAGACAAGAAAGGGGAAAAGGAAGGAAGGAAGGAAGGAAGGAGAGAAAGGGGAAAAGGAAAAGTCCGGCTGCCAATCAGATGGTTGGCTGGCCATTCTTTTCTGCTGGGAAAGCCTGAGATGGCCTCCCGAGGCAGAAGCCCACAGTCCTTGCTTTCATGTGTGATACTGGAAGGAAGGAAGGAAGGAAGGAAGGAAGGAGAGAAAGGGGAAAAGGAAGGAAGGAAGGAAGGAGAGAAAGGGGAAAAGGAAGGAAGGAAGGAAGGAGAGAAAGGGGAAAAGGAAAAGTCCGGCTGCCAATCAGATGGTTGGCTGGCCATTCTTTTCTGCTGGGAAAGCCTGAGATGGCCTCCCGAGGCAGAAGCCCACAGTCCTTGCTTTCATGTGTGATACTGGAAGGAAGGAAGGAAGGAAGGAAGGAAGGAAGGAAGGAGAGAAAGGGGAAAAGGAAGGAAGGAAGGAAGGAAGAAAGATGAGAAAGGGGAAAAGGAAGGAAGGAAGGAAGACAAGAAAGGGGAAAAGGAAGGAAGGAAGGAAGGAAGGAGAGAAAGGGGAAAAGGAAAAGTCCGGCTGCCAATCAGATGGTTGGCTGGCCATTCTTTTCTGCTGGGAAAGCCTGAGATGGCCTCCCGAGGCAGAAGCCCACAGTCCTTGCTTTCATGTGTGATACTGGAAGGAAGGAAGGAAGGAAGAAAGGAAGGAAGGAAGGAGAGAAAGGGGAAAAGGAAGGAAGGAAGGAGAGAAAGGGGAAAAGGAAGGAAGGAAGGAAGAAAGATGAGAAAGGGGGAAAGGAAGGAAAGAAGGAAGATGAGAAAGGGGAAAAGGAAGGAAGGAAGGAAGGAGAGAAAGGGGAAAAGGAAGGAAGGAAGGAAGGAGAGAAAGGGGAAAAGGAAGGAAGGAAGGAGAGAAAGGGGAAAAGGAAGGAAGGAAGGAAGAAAGATGAGAAAGGGGAAAAGGAAGGAAGGAAGGAAGGAGAGAAAGGGGAAAAGGAAAAGTCCGGCTGCCAATCAGATGGTTGGCTGGCCATTCTTTTCTGCTGGGAAAGCCTGAGATGGCCTCCCGAGGCAGAAGCCCACAGTCCTTGCTTTCATGTGTGATACTGGAAGGAAGGAAGGAAGGAAGGAAGGAAGGAAGGAGAGAAAGGGGAAAAGGAAGGAAGGAAGGAAGGAAGAAAGATGAGAAAGGGGAAAAGGAAGGAAGGAAGGAAGACAAGAAAGGGGAAAAGGAAGGAAGGAAGGAAGGAAGGAGAGAAAGGGGAAAAGGAAGGAAGGAAGATGAGAAAGGGGAAAAGGAAGGAAGGAAGGAAGGAAGATGAGAAAGGAGAAGAAGGAAGGACGGAAGGAAGGAAGGAAGGAAGGAAGGAAGGAAGGAAGGAAGGAAGGAAGGGAATTCTGGGAGTTGAAGTCCACACAGCTTAAAGTTGCCAAGGTTGAGGAACACTGATTTACTGAATAGATGCAAGTTGTTTTGGGTGAAATGTCACTGCATCTCTGTCCTTTTGGAGTTACAGATGGCAATGAAATGTTCACTGCTGTTCCATACTTTTACTTTTGAGGAATGTGCTGTATCCCTGACTACAGGAGTGGGTGCATCATGATAGAATGGTCGCCTACCTCATGTTTGCCCTACCCATCGCAGCCCCTCATCCTCCCCAGCCATTCCCCACCAGCTGTCCTGATTACCAGGAAATACACTGAGACAATGACTTGGTCTCTAATATTTATTAGTAGTACTTAACAAGAATCCTAACAAACTGAGGAAGCGTGGGAAAACCCCGCCATATAAACCCCAAAGGTTAAGGCGGTCCTGATCTGTGTCTCTTTGAATGGCTGAACAGTTCCTCAGTGCTACGCATGCGCTTGACAGTCTGGGTGGGAGCCCCCTGCTCTCCATCCTTACTCATGACATCAGCCATGCTTAGCCTATGCAGCTAACGAAGGGTTGCGTTCCAGGAACACAGAATTCTAACGTGGGTGCACCCCCCTCCCCACGATCACCCAATTCTGATCCCTCCTTTTGTGCTGAAACAGGAGTTGTGTGCTACAGAAGGGTGGTATCGGCTGAGACTTCATAAAATTGCCTTGATGAAGCATGTGCCCATTTTATTCATGGGTCCATATGGATGCCGTCTGAGAGTTTCCCAAGACACATTTTGTGAGGATGTTGAAATTTTCACTTGGGCATTCACATGGAAGGAAAGGAGGAAGGGAGGAAGGGAGGAGAGACAGAAGGAAGAAAGGGCTGAGGACTGTAAAACAAAGAAAATTAGATATGCTCATAAAAGCCACACACTACTGATGAAGGACAGGAATGAGAGTATATTTGGATGGATGGCATGGATCTACATTTATACATTTATTTATTGGAAGTATTTCTAGGCTTCTGTTAATGGTGGTAACTCTCCCACAGTGACTTACAGCAATGAAATTTTATTTTAAAAATTGTATAATAAAGTGTCAATAAAATCCACAAACACTAGCAATTGAAATGTTTTTTTATAAGTATTAATCAAACTTAAGATGCTGATGCTAGGAAGAGTGGAGGGCAAAAGGAAGAGGGGCCGACCAAGGGCAAGGTGGATGGATGATATTCTAGAGGTGACGGACTCGTCCCTGGGGGAGCTGGGGGTGTTGACGACCGACAGGAAGCTCTGGCGTGGGCTGGTCCATGAAGTCATGAAGAGTCGGAAGCGACTGAATGAATAAACAACAACAATCAAACTTAATTATAATCTAAAATCCAAAACAGGTCAATAACAATAATTCATGGGGAAAATAAATCTTTGGGGCTTGCTTAAAAACTGACCCAAAACTGGACCCAATGGACTTTGGAAGACAACTTATCCTGAGATGTGGGGCCAATCTGGAAAAGGCCCTGTCTCTTGTGTTAACCAACTTAACTGTTCTCCAAAGAGGGAAAATGGGAAAAGTAAGGGAAAAAGATTAAATCTTGGTTTAATTTAAACTTATAGTAATTATGTCATTACTTCTTATTTAAGAGAGAGAGAGAAAGGGCCTTAGTATGATTGGATCATAAAATTCATAGCTACAGGAAGGTAAATGTGCCTTAAAAGGCATTACAAAAAGTTGGTGAGATGGGACCTGTTACATAAAACATTGGGATTGAAAGGTATCACTTTTATAACTTTTGTAGTTCTTGAATTATAAAATTCAAAAGAAAAGCCAAGGAACAAGAAAGGAAGAAGAGTAAAATGTGTGTAAACATCTACAGGAGGCAATCAGTGAATCTGATCATAGAGCACTGCTTGAGAGCACTTCAGTAAATATGAAAAAAAGAAAAATAATATTGTGAGATTCTGCAGTTTAGTGTGACTTTATGCTGCTTAGTCAATATTTTCAAAGATGAATGACAAAGGATGATTGGATATATACTGAATGTCCAATTCTAGCAATAAGGAAACCTCTCATAAATTATTTGCTTTGCTGATATTTGAATTTTCCAGTATAAGGTGAAAGAAGAGATGAGATCCTCTTATTCTTACCAACTGAAAAGTGATGGAGGGCATGATAGAAGTGGGATCTTTGGATGAAAGGAGTCCAAACCTCCTGAGACAGTGGGATAAACGAAAAGGAAACATAGTCAGATGCGCAACCCAGATTTTAGGAAAGCTGATTTCAGCAGTATTAAGAAAATACTAGGTGGATTGCTCATAGAGAAGAGATAAGATGGCTGGAGGCATCTTGAAAGTGAGATATGGAAGATCCAGGAGCAAGCAAGTAGAACAAAAGAACAGCAGATCTAAAGACCCTGGTGGAGAAGGTCCTTTAGCAACAGAAACTTGAGATACTGTCATGCTTAAGAAGGAGGAGCTTCAGCCTCTCAGCCATTCCTCCTTGGCTTTGTGGACCTTCCCTACTCTTGTGCCACACGACCTCTCCCATTCCTATACATGCAGAAGTGGACCGCAGGCCTCACAAATGGGAGAAGGTCTTTTCCACTGCTCCGTTAATTTCTCAATCAACATGGAAAGGAGGAAGGGGCCGCCATCTTGTTCCCCACAAGACATCTCGGTCTGGGCCCTATTATGTTGCATCCACTTGTGGGTATTGAGGGTGTTGGATGGAAACTGTGGAGGTTCCAAGCTTGTGTAAAAGAAATGGCACTCCATTTTAAAAGCTTTTCAGAGAGCTATAAACACGATTTTTGGAAATTTTAGAAGGCTACCACCCATTTGTTTAAACAACACTGAATTTAGATAGTTTCAACAGGCTTTATTTCTTTATTCCGAGAGATTTCATCAGCAAAATGGTTTCATAAGACAGCACATTTCTTTCCAGGGGCATCCATGGGGGCAAGGGGAATAAAAAAAAGCCAAGATGGTGGTCATACCCATGTCATCGATGTCTGCTCCACGTGCACATGTGTTCCAGGTGCAACCCACTTTAAAAAGGGTTCAACTGTGTATTTGACAATGCCTTCCTGACTTTTTTGACCTTCCCATGGACACCCCTGGTTCCTTCACAAGTATTAAATATTGTCACACAAAGGCTAGATCTTGGAGGACCAGCAATGTAAATGTTAAGACTGATAAGCTGGGACCTAAAGAAGGAAGAATCTTTTGCAGTTGTTGTTGTTATTGCTGCATGAACAGCTGGCTTGATCTGGGAAAAGGGTTGGCTGCACCTTGGCTGAGACTAGATGAATTCCCTCAGGAGAAGCCATGATACCTAAAAAGAACCTCCATGTGCAGAGGCAGTCCAAGATTCTGGTCCTCAAAGCAGAATGGTCAGGATACCATTCATCTTCTCCTAGTCGTTTCTACCCATCCAATTCGATCTAGCAGGTTGGGTATGTTACAGGTCCCGTCAGCCAGGGAGTGTCGGCTGGCAGGAACTAGAAGGCGTACCTTCCCCTCCGTAGCGCCTGCCCTCTGGAACATCCTCCCTCCAGAAATTAGGATGTCCCCGACCCTGTTGGCCTTTCGTAAGGCCGTGAAGACCTGGCTTTGTGCCCGGGTCTGGGGCCTCGAGCGTGTGGATGGTCCCGTCTATTAACATCCATGCATTGCTCACTTGGCAGCCATGTATATTTATTTTGTATTTATTATATATTTTAACTGTTTTAATTGTAATTGTTTTAACTGTTTTATAGTTTTATTGCTGTAAGCTGCCTCAGTAAGAGTCACTTACTGAGATGGGCAGCTATAGAAACCGAATGAATGAATGAATGAATGAATGAATGAATGAATGAATGAATGATACCATGCTTGTGAGTTGGAGTTCCCTGGATGTTGCCTTCTTTTCTGCAAGTTAGCAGCACATGGGACACTTATCAGCAATATATTATTACTACAGTACTATTGTTGTTATTTTGCACTGCTGATTGAAATAACTTTTTTTTAAAAATTGTGGATTGGAATGACTAGATTGCCTGGTTCACACCTAAAAGTAGCTTGATCAAGTTCCCCATTAAAAGCGTGTCCAAGAAATCTAGTGCAGCTCTGAAATATTATCACTCTGTGGTGGTAGATCCAGAATATTTTTCTCCTTTGTGAAAATGTGAGAAATGCTCTCCAACTTGCTGTCTGTTTGGAACCACTGCAACAGTCAGCAGGAAACATTACGGTAGGAAGGGAGAGAGATTCCGACCCGTTTACCAGCTTTGTGATAGCCTAAGGAAATACTGCGCCTTCCCATCCGAAGAAAAGGAGTTGGTTATTCATGACATGTTCACCATGGAATCTTTTTTCTGCTTTTCCTTTTCATCTTGCAAAGGGGGACCCCAGAAGATTATTCCCTTCAAGAGCTTCACTCAGAGCTGAAATGGATTTGAAGTACTTTAAAGGCTATTTAACTCCAGGTACTCCCTGACATCTACCTTCGTTTTGAGACTGATGCATGTTACTCATTAAACTAATAGTTTCTCTTTTGCCTGTCTTTTTAAGTGTGGCTTGTGACCTTGCGTGCTCTGTGTGTGTGTGTGTGTGTGTGTGTGTGATCACAACATGTTTCCATAGAGCTGGATCTGATGTTGCATGAATAAGGGCATTGTTTCTTTATTTTTTCTTTCTTTCCTGAGTTCCCAAGCACATTTGTGACACAGGTTTAGAAGCAAAAATGACTTCACAAGTTAAATATTGCTAGCTCCTGGGATGTGTTGAAGGTAAGCATCCTTGCACGCTATAATTCTCCGTGCTGTTGAGTTGAGGTTTGAGAATTTCAAAGCAGATACACAGCAGGATTCGAAAGATGAAATTTCACCCCACTGAACCTTAATGATATAGTACAGTTTATTACTGATTAGCCATTAGGCCATATCAAAGTACAGGATATAAAACATAGAATGTCAATAAGATCATATATAAAAATAGAATAAAAGAAACAAATTAGATAAGAAAAGGAATAAAAATGCAAATCCTATTTCTGAATCACCCCTACAGTTTACCCCAGTTGGGCTCCCATATGCAGATCTCAACTGAACTGTTTTATTCAAATAAAGGGCTGTATTATATGTAATTTTTAGATTCTGACCGCACGTGAAATATTTTTGTTTTAATATAAGGATCCCTATAGGCCGTTCATCTAACGTGCGGTCCTACATACTGATCTCTCTCTTTCTTATACAATTGACCAGCATTTCTCAACTGTGGCAACTTGAAGATGTATGGACTTCAACTCCCAGAATTCCCCAGCCAATCACATGCTGGCTGGGGAATTCTGGGAGTAGAAGTCCACACATCTTCAAGCTGCCACGGTTGAGAAACACTGCAATTGACATTCAGATATTATGTGTTATGTCTTCTGTCTCTGGAGCTCTGCAAATACAAGTACATTCATTATAAGGGACTTGGTTAAATCTTCCTTATTTAACCATTGTGTCCAGCTGCTTGAATCTCGCTTGAGTCAATGCAGCCCTAAGACATTTAGGCATTTCTGCGTTTAAATACTAATCAGTTTGATCCATTTCAATGTGCCAACCTTAATGGATTCTGAATCATAGATGCACAAGCTCTACAGAAAATGTACGTAGAAATTCTCTTGCACAAGGGCCACGCAAAATCAGGCCACGTAATAGATTTAGGACACTGACCGATTTCTCAGAAATAAGTCTTACTGTCATGTTCACATTCTAATGTCTGGTTAACATTGTAACGTTTCACATGTCATTCTCTGTTCCGTATCCCTTCACCCGGGGTTTTTCCATTCTGTTACACTCCCTTGTTTTGAGGGCTTGGAATGCATGTTTGGGTTTGCGCTCCTGTTCAAGGTTACGTTCCCAGGCGCGTCTAACGGCATTCAGCACCTGGGAGGGGGAGCGTCCTGACGGGCGACGGGGCGGGACCTGCCCACAAGCAAGGCTTTTAAGTTTGTATTTGGCGCGCTTTTGCTCATTCTCAGCTTTCTCTGTATTTGCATACTATTCCTTTAATAAATCAGTTATCTTTAAGCCCGAGCTTGTGAGACTGAGTATTTGGGTTTAGGCAATCATTACATAAAGCTGAGAATCATTTTTTCCATTTTCCGCTGGCCCCATCCAATCCTTGGATAAGAGGGAACGCCAGCGATGACCGAACCTCAACTTCGCGTAAGTGAGGGAGGCGAAGAGGAGCGGGAGGTGGCCAAAAGCCGGCCAGCGCTAACCTCGAGAGCGCAAAGAGCAGCACGTCGGGAGTTGCGAGATACCCAATTGGACGAGCTGCTGACATCCATACAGGAGAGTCTCAGGAGTGAACAGAGATCTGTTATGGAAAGAACCACGGGGAGGGGGTCTCCCCAATTGGCCTGGGAGCACGAAGTCCCCTTGTCACCGAAGGTGGTGATAACCAACCAACCCCCGGAGGAGCCGGTCACTCCGGCCCGTATGAGGGCATTGGAAGATAAAATGGATTTAATAGTGACGATCCTCAAGGATCTACCCAGAGAGGATCAGCCCAGAGTGGCAGAGCCCACCCCGGAGGATTGGGAGGAAGAGCCGTCACAGTACCCCAGGCACAGCACCCTGTCGACCCGGGGGAGAAGTAAGACTCGATCAGCCCATCAAAGGGGAGAGCGGGAGGCAAGACCCCCTAGGGATCGACCACTTGTGGGGGCTCGGCGTACGCTGTCATTCGCGGCACCGCCACAGCCAGCTGAGCCGGTAAGAACCTTCCCACCATTTGGAGTGAAGTTTGATGGGGATCCCGCAACGCTCTCCTTCTTTATTACGAATGCCAAGCATTATATAGAAGATTGGGGTCGGAACTTTCAGTCTGAACATGGCAAGGTCAATTTCATTGCCAACAAGCTGAGAGGAAGGGCAGCGGATTGGTATGTGCAACTATGCCAAGCTGAGGCAACTGAGTTAGAGGACTTCGATGAATTTTTGTGGGCACTCAAGGAGCATTTCGAAGACCCCCTAGCCCAAGAAACGGCCAAAAATGACCTCCGCAAACTCTACCAAGGGTCCCTCTCAGTTGCTAAATATGCGTTGGAGTTTAAAGCTTTAGCAGGAAAAGTGGAAGACTGGTCTGAGCCAACAATCATCGAATTGTTCAAGCAGGGGCTAGAACCCGAAATCCTTCGATGGGCGCTAGGCAGAGACGATCCCAAAACGTTATATGGGTGGATTCAGTTGGCGGGAAGCGCAGAAAATGCCCTACGAACCTACGCCCATACCAAAGAGCTTAGACAAACACGTCTTGCTAGAGGAGCGCGCACATCTGGACTTGCCAGCCGCCCCAAACCGAAAACCTGGGAAGAGGAGAGGGAGCAACGGTTCTCCAAGGGTCAGTGCCTCAGATGTGGGAAAGACGGGCATCGAGCCACGTCATGCCCGAGACGCCGTCCTGAGGAACGACAGACGAAACCCACGGGAAAGATGCCTGCTCCTGCTCCACCGCGAAAACTGAAGGCGGCCCTCGCAGAACTGGACCCCCCTGACCTATCCTTCGGAGAAGAGGAGGAAGAGTTGCAATTCGAGCAGCCGGCGGGAAAAGCCTACCACCTGCCTTGAAGGGCGCCCTAGGGCAGGTGGAAGAAACCGGGCGTAACCATGATTCGGTGAGTGGAAACTTCCCCACACTGACTGTTAAAGTTAAACTGAGCTCAAAAACCAAAACTGTGGAAGTGTGGGCTATGCTAGACTCGGGTTGCTCCCGTTCCCTAATGCACCCTGACGTGGTAGCAGCTCTCGAACTGGCCACGTTCCCTTTGGCAAGACCCATGATTTTCACCCAATTGGATGGAACTATGGCGGGAGGGAAAGCAGTTAATCTTTCCACGGGACTGGTCGCTTTGCAGATGGGCTCCCATCAAGAAAAGCTGCCATTTGTGGTAGCTCCAGTGGGGGGCCCTCTGGTAATCCTGGGAATGCCTTGGTTTGTGCAACAAAACCCTTTTATCAACTGGCTCCATAGAACTGTAACGTTTGCAGATGGATTTTACAAAGTACCCGAAAAGGACTTACTGGAGGACATGGAGGGTGGGGGGGTAGCGTATACTACTGTGCAAACGCTTCACCCTCTTGAAGGACTACCCAATCAGTATCAGGATTTTGCTGAAGTATTTGGGGAAAAAGAAGCGGATCGCTTGCCACCCCACCGAAAAACGGACTGTGCCATTGAGTTTTTACCAAATGTAAAGTTGCCTCACCCAAAAATATACCCCATGTCTCCTAAAGAGCTTACCACGCTAAGGGAGTTCATTGACAAAAACCTGGCTAGGGGTTTCATTGAGCCGGCAAATTCCCCGGTAGGAGCTCCTGTCCTATTTCGGCCAAAAAAGGATGGGTCATTAAGACTCTGTACCGATTTCCGCGGGCTCAATGCGGTCTCAATATTAAATAAATATCCTTTGCCCCTGATCAAAGATATGTTATCACATCTGGCCAGAGGCAAAATCTTCTCAAAACTCGATTTGAGAGAAGCTTATTTTCGCATTCGCATAAGGAAAGGGGATGAGTGGAAAACAGCATTTAACTGTCCTCTTGGGGCTTTCCAATATAAAGTCTTACCTTTTGGTTTATCTGGGGCACCTGGGGCTTTATGCAGTTAATCAATGAGGTCTTGCATGACCACCTATTTAAAGGGGTACTGGTATATTTGGATGATGTATTGATTTATACTGAAACCATGTCAGAACATATCCACTTGGTGCGTCAAGTATTGGCTAAATTGAAAAACGCAGAGTTGTACGCAAAACTGTCAAAATGTGCGTTTCATCAATCGCAAATTGATTACCTAGGTTACCGAATTTCAGCTCAGGGCATTGAAATGGACCCTGCAAAAGTAGAAGCTATTGTGGCATGGGAGCCTCCTCGTACCAGGAGACAATTACAAAGTTTCCTTGGATTCTCTAATTTCTATCGGGCATTCGCCCAAAATTTTGCAGAAATCGCCCTCCCCCTTACGGAACTGTTAAAAACTAAAGGCCAGGGGGATACGCGACGTTCAAAGAACCCAGGCGCGCTCCTTAAATGGACTCCAGCCTGTCAGCAAGCGTTCGAAACGCTCAAACAACTTTTTACCACGGAACCAATTTTACAGCATCCAAACCCCTCTAAACCCTTCGTGGTACAAGTCGATGCTTCTGATTTTTCCATAGGCGCAATTTTGTTACAATCTGACCAATCTGGCGCTTTAAAACCCTGTGCCTACCTCTCTCGCAAATTCACTGAGACAGAGAGACGATGGCACGTTTGGGAAAAGGAGGCTTTTGCTGTAAAAACGGCTTTAGAGACATGGCGACACCTATTGGAAGGTACTTCCAACCCTTTTGAGGTCTGGACTGACCATAAAAACCTGGAAGCTCTAAGCACCAGCCGAAAACTCAGTCCCAAACAGCTGCGCTGGGCTGAGTTCTTCAGCCGCTTTGACTTCACTCTTAAATTTATACCAGGCAAGAAAAACTTTTTGGCTGATGCTCTCTCGCGCAGACCCCAAGATGCTGGCCCAGGGCCAACGGTCCAAGGCACCGTCTGGACCGACAAACAATTAAGTCTGGCAGCGGTGACTCGCAGCCAGACCCGAGCACAATCGACTCCGCCTCCAGCCGCTCAGCCTTCCAGCGGCTCGCCTCCCTTGTCAATTCCCTCCGATTTGCAACAACAGTTGCTCTCCCACCTTAAAACAGATACTTGGTTACAAGCCAACAGACACATGTTAACTTTCACCGATGATCTTGCCTGGCGCAACGATCGTCTCTATGTACCCGACGCAATGCGAAAAACCATACTCCAGCGCTGCCACGATGACAAACTAGCGGGGCATTTCGGCTACGTGAAAACTTTGCATCTCGTTCGCCGCCAATTCTGGTGGCCCACTTTACTCAAAGACTTAAAGGAATATGTCAATGCGTGCCCTGTATGTGCGGCGATAAAGCGCAAACCGGGCAAGCCCCAGGGTCTCCTTCAACCCGTGGCCACTCCGTCTGTCCCTTGGCAGGATATCTCCATGGATTTTATCGTTGATCTACCCCCTAGTCAACGAAAAACCGTCATTTGGGTCGTCAAAGACTTTTTCTCCAAACAAGCCCACTTTATTCCATGCGCATCTATCCCCACCGCACAACAGCTGGCACGCCTCTTCCTCATCCACGTGTACCGCCTCCACGGTATCCCCGCCCGTTTGGTGAGTGACAGAGGCACACAATTTACGTCACAATTTTGGCGGGCATTTTTAAAACTCTTGGGTACGAAACAATCACTTTCTACTGCTTGACATCCGGAAACGGACGGATCTACAGAGGCGGTTAATTCTACATTAGAACAATACCTCAGAGCTTTTGTTAACTACCAGCAAGACAACTGGGTCGATCTACTCCCATTTGCTGAGGTCGCTTACAACAATTCCATTCATCAAACCACTGGTCAAGTTCCCTTTAAAACCGTTTTTGGACGTGAATTTGTCCCTATTCCTGAACTTCCTCATCCTCAACCACTCCCAGCCACCCTCG
The DNA here is from genome assembly GCF_035149785.1 of Candoia aspera. NCBI lineage: Eukaryota > Metazoa > Chordata > Lepidosauria > Squamata > Candoiidae > Candoia > Candoia aspera. The sequence continues at coordinate 81,439,253 of NC_086159.1, forward strand.
CTGGCTGGGCAGACTCTCTCAAAGACTCATGGTCTCATATTCTACTCGCTCTCCACCATGCCCAAGCTACCTATAAACGCCATGCTGATGCAAAGCGTTCCCCAGAACCATCCTTTGCAGTCGGGGATAAAGTCTACTTATCAACTAAATTTATTAAGTCCCCACAACCCTCCAAAAAACTTGGTCCTAAATTCGTCGGTCCTTTTCCAATTGTTGCTCAGCTCAACCCTGTTACGTTTAAACTTGATTTACCTCACAACCTTAAACGTTTACATCCTGTTTTCCATTGTAGCTTACTCAAACCCTGCCTGTCCTCGGACCGTTGGCATCCGCAACCCACTCCTCCACCTCCCCTCATGATAGACAACCAGCAGCACTTCGAGGTGGCATCTATTCTCGATTCCAGACGCCAGCGCTCTACTCTACAATACCTCGTCCGCTGGAAACATTTCCCTCATCCTGAATGGGTTGCTGCTCCAGACGTGCATTCTCCTCGTCTCGTAGCTCAATTTCACTCTGCCTATCCTAACAAACCGGCTCCCTGATTTCTTTTGGGGGGGCAATATGTCATGTTCACATTCTAATGTCTGGTTAACATTGTAACGTTTCACATGTCATTCTCTGTTCCGTATCCCTTCACCCGGGGTTTTTCCATTCTGTTACACTCCCTTGTTTTGAGGGCTTGGAATGCATGTTTGGGTTTGCGCTCCTGTTCAAGGTTACGTTCCCAGGCGCGTCTAACGGCATTCAGCACCTGGGAGGGGGAGCGTCCTGACGGGCGACGGGGCGGGACCTGCCCACAAGCAAGGCTTTTAAGTTTGTATTTGGCGCGCTTTTGCTCATTCTCAGCTTTCTCTGTATTTGCATACTATTCCTTTAATAAATCAGTTATCTTTAAGCCCGAGCTTGTGAGACTGAGTATTTGGGTTTAGGCAATCATTACACTTACTGAAACTGGAGTGCCTTATTTTGCAATTTTTTTTTCCTGTTATATTCCTGAGGACTAGAATGTTATTTTTTAATGGAAGTTAAGCATGCTTTGGCAATCCTTATCTAGCCTTACTGGTTTCAAATCTGGGAGAAATATGGAAATGCATTTCCCAAACAAACCTTTAAGTGCAGGGGGACTCTTGTGTCATTGCAGTCACGAAGGTCTGAGAGAGTCTATCTTGGCTTGGTGGCTTCTCTGCCGACATCTGGCAAAGATGGAGTTAAGGAATCCGGTAGGTGCTCTTCCCTAGCGTGGCCCATTCATCACCGTGAAACGGCTGAGAAGGTTTCTTCAGTAAAGTCTGAATAGCTTTACCAACAGAGCGAGGAAACGATGCTGAATGGAAAGTGCTAACTTAACAAGGCTGCCCAGTTTCATTGCTAAGCATTGTGATCTACTAGGATTTGTACGTGGTTACATCAGGCCTGGAAACAGAGATTCAGCTACAACCATCGGGGAATGGGTAAGACGGGCCCTCGCTAAGTGGCATTTCCTCAGTCCTCTCTATAGAAGCTTTTAGTCACAACTTGGAAATTCTCAGTTTTAACACAGGGAAGGGATTAGAACTGGGCAAGATACGTTGATGGGCCTCAGTGAAGCCCTGATGCAGTCACCCCAGGTCTTCCCATCAAAATAGCAAAGGGAATGATGAGAAGGCGACCGGAGAAGGAGGGGAATGCTAGTGTCTGAGTATGGAGGTTCTTAGAAGCTTAGAACTAACCTGTTTGGGGTTGGCTCATAGTCCACATGCAAAAACAACTCCTAATCACCAGCTCCTTTTAATTTAAAACCCATTCACACGGTTTCCACACCCTTATTAATTCCTAAGAACTCGCTAAGTTGTTTATCCATCCATGTATGTTTTGCCTTCCAACAGAAGACTTACTTTGATTAAATTTGTGTTGGGCCTTTTGCTACCGACCTCTGGTATCATAGTTTTGTTTTTTCTTTTTTCTTTAAAACGACGTACAATTAAAAAACAAAACAAAACCGTACACTTTAAGGTTGTACCATGTAAATTTAGATTGTCCATGTAACGTGCATTGTTTTTAATTGTAAATTGTTTCTAATTTATTATGTATTGTTTTGAATTAGTGCCTATTTGTTTTTAAGAGTGAAAAAGTGGAACGAAGTAATAACACAGGGTTTTCCCCAAGTCTTTCTGCAATTGCACAGACTACATTCTTTGAAATAATAGCAGAAGGTCTGGAAAATTTGAAGTTAAACAAAAAGTTGTGGTCAATTTTTTGCAGAGGTGTCTGGGGCATGGTCAAAATCTGCAAGAAGTTGGCATGGGGCTGTACACAGCTAGACAACTGACTATAATACGAATAAATTAATTTTTATAGTGAAAATGAAGGGAACCATTACACAAAGGGGTATTTCACATATCAGCTCACAAAGGATCTCTGAAAGAGGAGGAAGGAGAGGATAGGTATGAGTCTGGGTGCCGAAACTGCACTGTGCTTCTGCAGCCAGGAAGCTGTATTAGAACATCACATCAGAGGCATCAGCCAGGTCTGAAATTCTCAGAAAGGTGAAGGCTGCTGCAACATCTGCTATTCTGGCATCCTGTAAAGAGCTCAGAGCAATGATCATTAAAAAGTTCAAAAATGTTGAACTTGATGAATCTCTGTGGAACATCCTGGAATGCCTTTGAAACCTATTCCTGCGAATCTTCAGGACCACAATAATTCATCGATGGCATGTAACCTTTAAAATTACAGCACATTAATAGCAACCTTTCTTGGTTGCATTGCTAAGGGTTTAGACGAAGAGGCATTTATTTTCATCCTGGGTGGCAATGCCCATTAGCCAAAATTTTTGGTTCAACAGTTTTGATAAAAGGGAGGGAAAAAAATCATGCAACAGCCTTTTAAAATGAATCTTGCAGTACTATTGTTTTCTATGCTTCCTATAACATATATAAAAAGATCCCAAAAGAACATATTCAGTTTTTATTGTTAGATACAAAAGCAGAACCATCCTTGCGTCCAAGGTATTCTAAGCTGAGGGAAGATGCATTGGCTGAAAAATTAACTGAGAATCATAGGGATGTTGGAGGTCATCTAGTCCAACCCCCTGCCCAGGGCTGGAATCCTCAGATCAACCCAGACCAATGGCTGCTCAAGCTTTGCTTGAAAACCTCCAGCGATGGAGCCCTGACAACTCCAGGAAGGAGGCTGTTCCGCTGCTTCGTGGCTCCCGCGGTCAGGAAATTCCTCCTTGTTGTGAGCTTGGATCTTCCTCTCTAAAGCTCCCACCCATTGGGTCGTGCCCTACTATGGAGGCACTATGGAGTATAAACCCAGCCATCTTCCCCGGGACATCCCTTCCCAGTTCCAGTTATTGGCATTAACTCATAAAGCCCTCCACACTCCTCCTGTGCCCCAGTGTGACAAATGACTATCCATGACCAGCCTTTCCAGCGCTGGCCCTCTATCTCTGGATACCCCCGAGAGGTATGCCTGATGTCAATACTGTTGTACAATATTTTGTCCTGGAACTTAGTTATTATTTTAAAGTGCTGCTGACCTTTGATGCCTTGTACATGAAGATGACCTGGAAAATCCCATTGAAAAACCCATTGGGTCGTGCCCTGCTATGGAGGCACTGTGGAGTATAAACCCAGCCACCTTCCCCGGGACATCCTCCAAGTCTTGGGAGACTGCTATCACGTCTCCCTCAGCCATCTCTCCTTTAGGCCAAACCCACCCAGTTCCTTTAACCACTCTGTGTAGGATTCAGCCTCCAAGCCCTCCTTCTCTGCCCTCTTTCCAGGTCCTCAGCATCCTCCTTCTACTGTGACACTGAAAACCGGGCACAATATTTCTTGTGTGGTTTGAGCAGCGGAGCATAGAGTGCAGCTATGACTTTCCATGATCTTGGCATTATGCCTCCGCTGATGCAGCCTGCTGGCTCGTGCTTAATCTCCGGTCCGCCAGATCTTTCTCACGTTCGCTGCCAAGTCAGGTCCCATCTGTCTCGTACCGCTGCATATGGCTTTTCTACCTACCATAAGTGCAGAGCCCTACGTTTCTCGCCAGTGAGTTGCATTTTGTTGGAAAACTTCGTGTGAACTAGGGAGGGGCTTGTCTGAGAAATTTCCTTAATTCTTTTCCTTGGCCCAGGCCCAGCCCCTCTTATCTGGACCTTACCTCTTCCTCCTGTCATTTAAGGCCATTCCCTATTCCAGTGCTTCTCAACCTCGGTAGCTTGTGTGGACTTCAACGCCCAGAATTCCCCAGCCAGCATGTGGTTGGCTGGGGAATTCTGGGCGTTGAAGTCCACACATCTTCAAGCTGCCAAGGTTGAGAAACACTGTCCTACTCCCTCTACACCATCAGCAAATTCCTACAGTCCCAGATGCTCCATCCTGTTTTTAGCATTTACTTTTTGTTGGGGCTGCCTTATTTGTTTGCCCCTAGACACGGCTTTCTTCACTTGTACCCCAAATCTAAGTCTAGGTTGAGATCCAGGATTATTCCATGTTATTGGCCAGCCTGCTTTCCTCTTAGAGTGGGTGAAGGTCCCTGCCTGACTTCCTTTCTTCTCTTTGGAGAAGCTCCCCGTTCAGTGAGGGGACAGAGTCGGTGTACGGGATAGACGGAGGGGGAAACGATATTACATTCAGCCTGGCCTTCATGGACTTTGTGGTAATTGCCTGAAGAGGGCTGGGGTACACGTGTGTGTGTATTACACTGATAGGGAGTGTCTGCAAAGAGACAGCAAATAAATGCTTCATGGTGAAGAAGCAGCTTCATTTTGCCAGTCAAGAGAGTTGTGGGATGGATTTCTGTGATGGTCAAAGGTGAAGTGGGTTTCATTTGGGTTGAATAACAAGAAAAGTAGGAGAAGGCCTTCTGTGTTGGTAGGAAGGACGCTCTACATGCAGTCCATAAATGTTTTTAGTTCTTGGCCCCTCAGCCTATCGTAGCTGAAGGAGAGAACATCATTTCTCAATAGAAATATCTCATAGACTCCTAGAGTTGGAGGAGGACTTTGAGGTTCTGGGGTCCAGCCCAAAGCAATGGGTGCAGGAATAATTAATGCTTCTGTGCCCGACGGCTGTCCTGACTCTTCCTGAACACATCCACTGAAGAAGAGCCCACCAACTTGTCTCAGGAAAACACTTGTAGTGTCAAGGTGTTCTCCTTATCATTAGGACGTTTCCCAAACATTCAAGTGGAATCTGCCTTCCTGGGACAATAGAAAAGACGCCTTGAGTTCTCAGACCTCAACCATCTTTTCTCAAAGTGAAACATGCTCGGTTCTCTAATTCTCTCCTTGAAAAAATTATTTTCTGTCCCCTGATCTTCTTGAGGCCCTTAACTAAACCTGGTCCAATTTTTTGGAACGTTTCTTTAAAAATGGTACCCAGAACTGGACACGGAATTCAAGTTAGGGCATTCTCCAACTGTAGAATAGAGTGGGATTATTATGTACTGTTATTTGGGAACTATATTGTTATTAATGCAACTTTTGTAAAGGCCATGCTGTTCTACAGACTCACAGTCAGCTGGTGATCAACTGTGATTTCACAATCCTGTTCTTATGTATTGTTACCAAGTTAGGGGCCTCACATTCTATACTGTGCAATTTCTTTTTCTTTCTAAGCAAATAACTTTGTGTTTCTCTCATTCTATTTCAGTTTGTTATTTTCAGTCTATGTCTGAAATTCTGACTTTCTTTTTTTTTTGTTCTTCTGATGCATTAGCTAGAGGTTAGGATTAATTAGAATGTCATGAGACACTTAGTCAGCTGTTTCACTGAAGATATATTTTGCCAACAGCATTCCCACAATCTACTTAGAAAGTTAATAAAAAATGAAAAATTATTAGACTGGTAAGATTTCTGGTAACCAGGTCACTGTCTTTAAGATAGGTACATACAGTAGCAATTGCTTTGTGATATGTTTCAGGATCTTCCAGGAGTTTTTTCCCCCCACAATTTTTATTATATATTTTAATTAGGATAGTAAAAGCATAATCTTCCAGGAATTCAGCCTTTCCTCCCCCCCACTTTTTTTTTTGATGGTAGAGACGACATCTACCCTCTTCCAATTATCTGGCATTTTCACCCATTCTCTGGTATATTGTTCAGTACTCCTTATTTTAGGCACTTCTGCGCATCTGTAGGGCCTTTTCCCTTTAGCTTCTCCTGTTATGTAGAAACTAATGCCTACTTATCCTTACTATGGGTTTATCAAAACCTGCTTTCTTGAAGAGTGAGGGCTGCATCTGACTACTGAAAACTTTCCTTTCCTTTATAAAATCAGCCCTTTTCCCCAATGTTCACCTGCAGTATTTTTTTCCCTCTCTAATCAGGCCTCTTCAGTGGATAGGAAAGGAAGATAAGCACATCACCCCCACCCCCAGGTTCTTCAGTTTCCTTCCCACAACTTCAAAGTCCAAGGCAATATAGTTGCTCCTGTCAATATTATTTGTCCTTCCAAACATGCACAGGAAGAGAAAGTACTGAGGGCTCTGATACATCTTACAAAGGGTGCATCTGTTGCACCCCTGGCCTGCCCTCTCGGAAGGCAGCACAATTCTCGGCCAGGAGGTCCAGCTGGCCCACCTTACTCGTAGTTCTTCTTGTCTCTATAGAAAGTTACCAACTGCCGCAGCTTTTCTCGTTGTCTTCTGCAGGAAGCAGTTGGATCCTTCTGTCTTCTCAACTACTTTTAATAGTTAGACATTAAGTAAATTCCACCTGGACTGAAACTGATCACTCTTCAATCAGAAACACACGGAGAATATGAAGTTCTCTCCTCTCTCTCTCTCCCTCATTTTGTCCTAATGGCTGAAATGTTCCTTGGTAATAATTATGTATTGGATAGCAAAGGCAGTGAAAATGGGTGACCACAAAGACATTTCCTCATTCCTTCCTTTTCAAGTATTCGATCTGAAACGCCCAAATTGCATATTTTCTTTCCCCTTTCATAGATTGACGTTTAAAGGTATGGATGATATCTCTGTTTCTCTTTGCTTTTAATTGACCGGAATACTTTAAAGAAATCTCTACAGCAACTTTCCCTAAGCGGTGCCCCTGAGAGCTGGTGGGGGGCAGCTCCCACCAACTCCACTCACCACAGACAGGGGGAGAAGAGGTCTGCGAAGGGCAGATTACAGCAACGGCTGAAAACATATAATTATTAAATTTATTTATTAAACACACTTCTACCCCGCTGCAATCCAAATGACTCTCGGTGGCTTTCATAGAGTATAAATAGAAACAGTTTAAAACATCCACAGTCATGTGTAAAACCATGCAGGAATATAAGAAATAATAGCAAGAAAAACAACAATCGATCAAAAGGACATTAAAAATAAAGGATGGCTCATATAGAAGCTTCCACCCCTCCAAAACAATGTTGTTTTCAGCAATTTCCAGAAAGTCAGCAGGGAGGGACTAGCCTGGTCTCCACCAGAGGTTGTTGCACAGTGTTGGCACTGCCACAGAAAAGCAGCACCTTTTCACTTCAGCCCCCCACCCCAAGTTCTCCAAAATGTGGGAATTTCAACAGTTTTTCCCTAATTATTCTAACTGGGGGGGGGCATACTGGTGAGAGTAGGTGGATCTGCAGATATCCAGGGCTTTATAGGTCATAGCCAGCACCTCAAGTTATACCTGGAAGCTGATTGGCAACCAGTGTGCAAAACCAGTGTTATATGCTCCCACCACTGGAAACCAGAGAGCATGTGGACCGCTTCATTCTGCACCAATTGTACTTTAAGAATAGTCTTTAAGGGCAGCCCCATGTAGAGAAACATTACAGAAGTCTTGTTGGGGGCAATGAGAGCCTCATGTGGCGCAGAGTGGCAGGTGGCAGTTCTGCGACCGAAACTCTCCCCGTGACCTGAGTTCGATCCCAGCAGAAGCTGGATTCTCTCTCGGGTAGTCGGCTCAGGTCGACTCAGCCTCCCGTCCTTCCGAGGTCGGGAAAATGAGCACCCGGCTTGCTGGGGAAGGTGACGGCTGGGGAAGGCAACGGCAAACCACCCCGCTCTATAGTCTGCCGAGAAAACGTCGCGAAAGCAGCATCCCCCCAAAGGGTCAGACATGACTCGGTGCTGGCACAGGGGACCGTCACCTTTCACCTTTCATATTGGGGGTCACGAGGGCATAATTTACTGTAGCCAGGTCTTTCTGCCCCGGGAAGGTCACAACTGGCCCCACAGATGGAGCTGTGCATTGGCCCTTCTGGCCATACCTTGAGTCCAGCAGGACCCCCAAGTCACGAAGCTGCTGCCTGATGGCCAGGCTTGTCCATTAAGGAACACCTCCATCAATAGGGTCTCCTGAAAAGGGGTGACCCAAGTCATGTGTTGAACGCATTACTCCGTGGTGATTGAGGGAAGCAAGGGTGACTTGTGGACGTGTAAGAGCAGTGAGTGAAGTGAGAGGACAGGTAGCAGGACCCAGCGGGGTTGTTGCCCAGGGAAATGATTCTGCAGCGCTGGGCGCAGTTTCCCACTTCCCAAGGGTACCACCAACATTGAAAAGCTGCTTGTTACAGCTGCTGGTTTTTTTGTGAACACTTTTCATACTTAAGAAGCTGTATAATAAAGGTGCAGCCCCAGCTTTGGTGTGAGAGGAGCTCCTGTTGATCAAGCGACGTCGGGACCAGACGCTTGCAATTGTGTGAAATCTTGATGCACCCAATTGTTTCCGTGGATGGAGAACGTGTGCTGCTGGGCGGTGGCTTTCTCTGAAATGCACTCACACTCACACGCCCCGCCGAAACCTTGCTGGCTGCCTCTGTTGCTACCCAAATGGTCAAATTCCATGGAGTCCCGGGTGCTCTCTGAGCCTTGTTGTTTTCTTGCAGACGTTTCACTGCCAGACTAGGCAACATCTTCAGTGTGACATATGAAATGAAACGTCTGCAGGAAAACAACCAGGCTCAGAGAGCACCCGGGACTCCACAGTTCAACCCTGAGCTACAAATACTCACTTCGATTGGTCAATTTCTCTTGCTTTGCTCATGTGGCCTGGACTACTGTACACCCAGGAAAAATTACAAGGAAGAGAAGACTGGGACTGGATGTCCAAAGGAGTGAAGCAGCCAGGCTCAATTTCAGGTGCATTTTATATGGGAAATAAAAGAGTTAAGATTCAGAAAGTTCCCCGTGTCATTTGTTTTAACAAGATGCTACATCCTGCTCTCAGCTTCTGGAGGGGGCTGTGATGGAGCGAGTGTTAAATTCACGGCTGTTCGGTGGCAATGAACACGTGAAGCCTGTACCAAGGGGGGGGGGCTTCAGTTACAATGGCGCACCTCACATTTTGCAGATTTTGACACACACGCCCCACGGACCCCGCACATTATCCGGTAGAGGGCTCCGGAATGCTTAGCACATGTACATCTAAATCCCCCAACCAACCGCATTAACACATACACAGGTATATGCGCGTCTGCGTGTTTTGTCATGTGATAGTTTGTGAACCCACTTTTTCTGGCTCTGTATGGTTTGGAAACAGATTGAATTGCAGAAGTGGCTTTCGGCCAGATAGGTTGGAACAAACGTAGAGAGCAAACCTGTCTTTCTGCATTGCTGCCATTTTTTCTTCATCTTTTTTTTAAAAAAATATTTTAAAGAAGAAGGATCTTATCCAGTAATTTCCACTACAGTGTTTTCTCTAATGAGCCTTAGGCCTTTATGCATGCTTGAGCACAACTTTAATATTATATTCATATTACTGAGAGGTACAGACAGACTCAGGATATGTTTCACCTAATTTGGGATTAATATATTTTGTACTCCTACTCGGAATTTGCAATGCAAAAACCCGCCCTGCGTGCAATTTCAAAAATGTGCCAATTGTGATAGTTCAAGCAAAACATTCACCCGGCATATGGCAGCTGTGGAAAAGAGAAATGGCTAACTAGAAATGAAACGAAATGGATTCTTAGGAACAGTATTCGAAACGGAGCTGCAAGAATTGTATTTTCATGCCAAACTGTGTCTCAGCTGATGACAGCAGCTGGTCAGCCATGTTTGGGTTCTAAAGCTAAGCTGAGGCAGGCCTGGTTATTACTTGGATGGGAGACTCCCAAGGTATCCCAAGTTGAACATTATACGGGGAAGTCGGGAACTACCTTGGAAGAAGGCAGGACTAAGCTGCTTCTTTCTTATTGCTAAGAAAACTACCTGCAACGTTCATAAAAAGGGGGCCGAGCTTAGATCACGTTGTTGTGGCTGCCATCTTGACCCTGTGACCATATCTGGCAGACACTCCTGGCTACCTGGAGGTGTCCAGCTGAACTCAAAAGTTGCAGTTATATTTGAAGAACTCGCAAAAGCAGTTCCACTTTCTCCATCCCAAAGAGGATATGGCAGAGCCGGAAAATCCGCCAGGAGCATGCATTCAGAATGATCAGAGCTGAAGCTCTTCCCCAGCAAGACAAGGCTGGGACCTTGGAAACTTCTTCATCTAAAGGGTAGGTGGCTACAATGCAGTCTTCTATTTTGTCTGTTGAGAATTAAGTCACTTTCAGGATGCGCAGCGGAACCCTTGGCTTTTTGGAACGCAGCCCTCGGCGTCATCCCATTCAAAGGCATGAGTGGTCCTCAGTGTGGGAAAAGCTGTGCGCTCCTAGCGTAGGGAGATAGGAGGAAACCAGGTCAGGGAGTGCTGCTTATGCTGGTGAGACGTTGTCATCTACAGATGTGACCTACTCCTCGTCTCAGCGTGATTTCTGACTGTTAGGACAGATGTACTGCCCCTGGAAGAGTGAGTCCCAAATCTGGGTGTGGCCCTTGATGCTCAGCTGTCACTAGAGTTGCAGGGGGATGGGATGGCACAGAAATGTTGCTGTTGGCACAATCACGCCTAGTGCACCACCTATGACACTCCCTCCACCAGATGGATGTGGCAGCAGTTACATCAGCATTCAGTAGAAGACACAATGATGCCATGTGTCTTCACACACGTTGCGTAAATGTTTTGCATCATGCCCTTTGACATCATGAGGTCTGTGATGCCGCTTTCCTGCCCCTTGCGCTCCCCACTGTCCATCTTTGGGTGACCTCAACAGCAATGTGCTTTATGTTGGACTAGCCTTGTAGAATAAGTTGGGAGTTTCAATTGCTGCAAAATGCATCAGCTAAACTTATGGGTGTTCAACATTACAGGTGGTCCTCGCTTAACAACCACAATTGGGACCAAAATTTCGATGCTAAGGGAAGCAGTTATTAAGCAAATCTGACTGGATTTTATGACCTTTTCTGTGGTGGTCGTTAAGCGAATCACCATGGTCATTAAGTGAACCATATGGTCATTAAGTAAATCACACAGTTCCCCATTGATTTTGCTTGTCAGAAGCCAGCCAGGGAAGTAGAAAATCGCAATCACGTGACCACAGGACTCTGCAATGGTCATAAATGCAAACCAGTTGCCAAGTGCCAAAATTGTGACCACATGACCTCGGGGACGCTGTGACGGTCATAAGTGTGAGGACCAGTTGTAAGTCAGTTTTTTCAGCACTGTCATAAGTCCGAACTGTCACTAAATGAATGGTTGTTAAGCAAGGACTACCTGTCCTGGGACCGCATCAAAAAGATGTGCAAACATTTTGCTTTGGTTGCCAAAGGTTTTACAGGCACAATTTAGCCATCACAGGGTCATGTCTATTTGAGACCCCGCCAGAAACGGTTCTGAGGGAGGAGCTGTAAAGATGCCCCTTCTCTTTACTTCTGTAAGAGAAACCCTTTTTCTCTAACCCCTTAAAAACTTGGGAATGCATTTACATTTGGTCCCACCTTTCCATCTTCGGAAAAGGAATGAAAAGCTTCCTTTCAATACCGGAATGTTTAAAGGTGGTTTATTCAGCGTTTTTAAATATAACTGTGTTGGTCATCTTTCAGTGGTGTCACTTTTTGTTACGTAAATGCCTTCCTGCTTTACGAAAGAGGTGGCCAAGACATCAAAGAAATAAAATAATCATACAGCAGAGTCAGTTAATTTCCTGGCTTCCACCTGGGAAGTTTAGAAAGGATTCAACCAGGGACATCACCTGGAAGGGGGAAGAGGTGGAAGTCTGCAAGACGGCAGGTACGGTGTTGCGATCAAAGTCCTGCCCCTTTTGTGCAAGGGTGGAGCCCAGTGCATGGTATGGTATGCGGTGTGTGGAGCCAACATCTGTCATCTTGCAGATTTTGACACCTTGTGGGTGCTCCTCCCTTTCACTGTTATTTATTTGTTTCTTGACTATCAATTCTAAGTATTGTTCCGATCTTTTTACACTCTCCACTGTGCTCTGAATCTACCCTTGAAGGAACAGCCATCCCTAGAAAATAGATTTATTTATTTTATAAATTTATTCACCGCCCGTCTCTCCCCCACACAGGGAGAGATTGCACAGGGATATGAGTTTTCTCTTGCTCTTTGCAGCTGTTGGGCCCTTTCAGTAAGAGCCTCTTGAAACTAAGGAAGAACCCACGCTTAGAAAGTAAACTGTATCTGGTTCTCGGGGAGAAGAACAGTAATAGCAGGTTTTATATGCATTCTGTTTTGGATTTATTGGAAGAAACGCTCAGAGGCTTAAAACGGCTTATGACGAGCAACCGTTCCATAGCAAACTCCTTCTGTGGTTTCGGCACGGCGGCCTGGATTTGACAAGAGTTAAATACAGGTTTGGATTTGGGGGTGGGGAAAAAATCTGCATTTGAAGTTCCATGTGGTTTGTTCGGCGTTCAAGGAAATGTCCTATCAAATCAAATTCACAGACTCCAGTATGGAATCGCACATATTCACCGGCAACGGAACACAAATCTCTAATATGTTCGTTCTTGGAAGCACTGAAATGGTATGTCTTAATAGTTACCACACCCTCCACCGGTTCTTTCGCAGCAGGAGATTTGTGTGCAGAATTCTTTTTGTGTTCACATAAAGTTGAGTTCACTGGCGGATATCCCAAGTTCCCTTATGTCCAAGGAAGAAACAGCAATGCAGGGGGAGCTAAATACATTACATTTTGACCAGCCACTTGGGCCCTGGAGCCACCACTGAAATGCCCCCTAACAGAGCTAAAACATTTGCAAAATGTCAAAGCAGTGTTCCTTGACCTCAACAACTTTTAAGATGTGTGGACTTCAACTCCCAGAACTCCCCAGCCAGCATGGCTGGCTGGGGAGTTCTGGGAGTTGAAGTCCACACATCTTAAAGTTGCTGAGGTTGAGAAACACTGTTTCAAAGGGTCAACAACTACATCCACAGCGCGAAGTAAAACAGGTCAAAATGGCACCCATGACTGCCACCTTGGCATTTTTGACCCACCAAGATGCTTCTGGTAATAAAAGGATTGATAATTTAGGATCTCAGTCAACATTCGAAGGTTTTTTTCCTGAGGGAAAGGATGAGGAATTTATGGAAACCTGAAGAGTGCCAAGCAGACTAGGATGGGGAGGTTCCAATGTGAAAAATCAGTTGCTTGCCCCCCACATTTGTAGTAGAAAAATATAGAGATATAAGATATGGTCAAGAGTTGCAGATTTATACATTTTAGGAAGCTAGACCTCTATCTTCTTTGCTTAATTACTGCAGTGTTCTTTTCAGTGATGACTATCAGGCAGATATATTGGCATATTTATTTTTATTTTATTTATTTATTAGATTTTATATTACCACCCCTCTCCCCCAGTGGGGGACTCTGGGCAGTTTACAATAAAATATGATTGCTACTCTGTGCAATGGCTGCTAGAATACATTGAAAAAATTAATTAAAGAGTAAAAGACTTCTCTAAATGCAAAAGCTGTCCAATCCACAGGGTGCTGAGCTGGCCACTGTGCTGCTTATAATTCCTAAATTTTAATTGGATCTAGCCTTCAACTCTGTGAAATTAATTTATTGGGAAGTTTGCTAATAACTGAGGAAAATTTAACTATGTTACTGGTTATTATTTACATGTATACCTCAGAAGGGTGGATAATCTGACTGCATTTTTTAAAAGTCCATCAGAAAGACAAGATTGAGTCACCCCCACTTGATTCAGAGGAGAAGTTTGGCAACCAAGAGGAATCAAGAGGACTTGAACAATGATGCTATAGCCTAAGAACTGTTTGTAAACTATAGGAGAGCAGCAAGTTTTTAAAAAATCCGTGGAGCAATGTTGGAGACAGTAACACATGAATTTGGGGATAAACTCTCTGCCAGGTTGTTGATACAGGTGTGCAATTCCGCTAAGTTGGAAGGGCAGTAGGTAGTACATCTGGTAAAACCAAATTTATACTGTAGCACTCCCTGAAGGACTATCCTTGTTAGATGGTCAACGGTTCTAAAAAAGGCTGAGCCAGTTTCTGGAATGGAGAAAAGCCTTCTATGGTTTTCCTGCCATCTCTGGACAAGTAGCTGAACAAGAGCTTAAAACTTTTACTGGAAATGTGAAAGTGCCAGTGGTGTCAGGCAGGGTGGGTCAAAAAAGCCAAGATGACAGTGGCATCAGTTAAAGCCATACACCCTTGTAGGTGCACTGCCAATATCTGCATCTTACCCCACTCTTGCAGATGCTGCTGTAAAGGGTACTAGAAATACAGAGAAGTAATTATAATTATTCTAAGGCCATTTCCATCTTAATGATTTATGGCAGTGTTTCTCAACCTCAGGAACCTTAAGATGTGTGGACCAACACCCAGCAGTGCTGGCTGGAGAATTCTGGGAGTTGAAGTTGCTGAGGTTGAGAAATGCTAATATATGGTGTCTCATAACATCATCTAATATAAAGTCCATCTTCATTAGTAAGGTATCTGCAATCTGTGGGATACCATAAGGCCCTGCTATGGCCTGAGATGCTCTTCTGAGACTGTATCTCAGATTAAGGTAGATTATTGTTTTTTTCAAGGGTCGCTATGCATATTTTGTACATGTATTTTCAAACTTAAAAAGGCACGGGGGTGGGGGGGGGCAGAGAAAGGTCCCTTTTGTCAAACGTCCCCAACAGTTGCATCAACATGTGATCTCCCAGTCTCCACTTGATCTGCAATGGAGGTGGTTGCATTATCAACCCGCTCCAATAGTTGACTTACCCAAATTTGGCACCCAAGATGAGAATGGCCATTGGGGGATTAATGATGGGGTTTAAGAACAGTTTCTCATATTAATCTTCACTGTCACCAAGAAAGAAGCATCTTTGAGATTTGTTCGTTTTTGAAATTCTTTAATGTACAGTGTTTTGAGCTCCATCATTATTAATTCTTGTAAACCACAGTGTGACATTGGAAACACTCGACATTGGGTGGGTTCTCTCCCACTTCCACCCCATTTCATTTTGGTCATCCCTCCTTTGATACCAAGCTTTGTTTGCTTTTTCCCCAAGAATAATGGCTTATCACCTTTTTGATACACAACTGGCATGGTTTCCACTTGTCTTGTCATCCAACATTGCATTTCTTTTGATGTTGTGCTTCTCTTACTCTATGGCCCACCAGGCTTGACCTAGAGAAGCCTTGCCTAAAATGTCCTATCTGTATGAGCAAATTGCAGAACCTTCTGAATTCATGTCAGATCGTAAGAAGAAACTTCAGTTTGATGAACACTTGAAATAAAATAAGGAGAAGAGAAAACTTGATCAAATCTTGGGGACAACAATAATGTTTGGATAATGGAAGAGTTGTTTCATGCATAAAGCAACAAACCATGGACTCAGGGATATGTTCTGCAACACATATGATGTGTTTTTCCTTCCTGCAAGGGGCCATGGTGTTTATTCAGTGGGATAGAAGATATGTATACATAGTTTCCCCCCCCCCTCTCTCTCTTACATTTACAGTTTGCACACAGAAAACACTTTGCATGCATTAGAGTGCAAGTGAAGCTCTGGAGCAGGGGTGAATTAATTTGGGTAGGCAGGAAAGTTACATAAGTTGGAGATATTCAACTTTAGTGAATGCTGTGTAAATATTCACACATACATACACACAAATCTTGTTCAGTGTTGCTCACAATAATTTAAAATAACTTTGTAGACATTTAAACGATATAGAATAATATAACTTAAGTGAATACCCACCCTCCACGAATATTACTGGCATATTTACAGTATCTTGTGCCATAGGACTGTGTTCGGAAGCATGATAACTAATGAGAGCTTAAAGCATTGCATTGTATCGGTTCTCCTGATCCAAGGGAAAGTTGCAGCTTTCTTGAGGGCTCAGCTTAACTGTGGGGGTGATTAGCACTTTTCAGACACTGATTTGGGGGTGGGGGAGAAGCAAAGAAAAACCCACAGAAGATGATGGGGAAGGATGCTCAGTTGACAGGAAATATCCGTAGTGAAGATGTAACCATGCTATCTGGCTCTGGTTACAGAAGTACTTTGCCCTCTAAATAATCTGCTCATGGTTGTCTTAAGAGGACTTGGGATTGGAGCCTGCAGATGAGTTGTAGACAGAGGTGTCTGCAGAGTGAGGCCAAAAGAGTCAAGAGGGTGACTGCAACTGCATTACTGAAGCCCCTCCCCTTTTACATGCCCCTTTGCCTTTTTTGAAGTTCTCTTGCAAGGGCCCCTGACTGCTGGCACAGATTCATAAATGGATTTCCAGAATTCATATGGAAGATCATCAGAAATACTGTAGCTCTGCAAATGGAGCTGGCATTTTTATGCATGGACTTCTTTGAATCTAGAATTAAAATGGCTATGACACAGTCCTCAGGCTAAGAGAGCAACCCCATTGCCTAAAAGAGAAAGGGAAATATATTTCTATCCATTGAAATTACTTGACTCTGCCACTAAAGTGACTTTGCTCCCCAAAATTCCTCTTAGTGAATTTTGTAATCAGGTGTTCTGCAGATATTTGCAAAATGGACACCAAATTTTGAAATATTTGCCAAATGTATTGAGTTCAGCTTTTGTTGTGCTTTTGGTCTCAGTATCTGATGTTTGTGCAGTTTTGCTAGATGAAATAAAATTCAATGTTTTGGACCTGAGTGATTATGAAGTTTAATATTTGATGAATGCCAAAATCATGAACTAGTCCTAATACTCAAAACTGCATGTTGGGGACACAACACAGCTTCACATTTTATGTTTAAAATTTTGTTTTCCAAAGTTGTTGACTTATCAGCCAAGAACGCTAAAATTTCATGGGCCTCTTCTGTCACACAGAAGTGACATTAAAAAGTGGCATGAAATCAAGCATGGCAAATATCTTCCTTTCTGTGATGTCATTACATGAATGCTGTTCTTATGCGCTTGCTTCGTAACATCTGGCCCAAATATGCAGCATTTGTGTGATGATGCCATCACACCTGTATGATCATTTATGCCTCTGGACCTGCTCATGGACTCTCATGGATTGTTGTATCACACGGTCACTAACGATCATGATACAGCCTCCCACATTACATGTAAATCATTTCAGATTCCGGATCTTCTTTGATTTGGGCCGGAGATGTTTTGTGACCCAAGCCAATATGTTTTGAAAACCTGTAGTTTAGCATTTTGTATGACTCTGGCCCCCATGGCCAGTCCGCTGAAAGATGGCCATCCATGGCCCTGCACTAAATGTTCCCTCACTAATGTTATCCTCTGGTCTGTATTTTCTCTTTGGGACCATAGATAGAACCTCAGCATGCTGGCTGGGGACTTCTGGGAGCTGAAGTGCATGCATCTTAAAGTTGTCAAGTTTGACAAACACTCAGCTAGATGATCTCAAGAGCCCCCTCCAATACTAGGATTCTAAGACTCCCTTGCGAAACTTGGTGACTGGTATTATCCAGCTAACTCAGGGTGGCAACAAGGGCGCTGAATGAAATATTGGGTGCTGCATTCCAAACAAAGGTTGACTTAATTTCTATTACATTTAAATGGAATTAAAATGAATGACAATTAGTATGATTATTTTCTGATTCAACAATTTTCTCTCCAAATTGGAATAATATTAAATTTGGGAAAAACTTTTGGAAGGCTCAGAGAGCTGCAGATAAGGACTTGAGGAAGATGTGGGGCCCAGGTTGGCTTCTTGGCTCTATCAACACATCCACTTCATTTGTACTGTGCGTGACATCCCACCAGATGCCCCCTCTGATCCACACCTTCCATAAACCTGGGGAAAGAAAGGACCAAAACTGTCCAGATCAGGATGAAAGGATAGATACAGTTGGCGTACTATCTGATCTGCATTCTATCACTGAACTCTTGAAAATGAAGACCAAAATCACGTATCATCTTTCAAGCCACAAAATATTATCTAAGTATATTGAGAGATTCCAACCCAACCGCATGTACTTATTCCATTGTGTGTGTGTGTGTGTGTGTGTGTGTTTGTGTGTGTGTGTCAAAAAAGTCAAAATGGAGGCTGCAACTGGGTGATTGAAGCCCTGCTACTTTTTTCACACGTAAAACAAGGAGCTAGGCTTCGGCCATGTAGTGGTGGTCACTGTCTTGACTTTTTTGACTCCCTCCCCTCTGGACACCCATGCGGGGCAGGGAATGTCAGTAGCAGCTTCTTGCACAACACTTAAAATATTTGGTTTAATGCCACACTTTCAATTTTGCAGTGCAAACTGAGATTTGACTGCCAATTTCATCCCTTGCCTTGGAGAACATACGTGTTTACAAGCACATGCTCTTTGTATTTCATGCTCTATTGTTTTAGGTATATACCTTAAAAAAGCAATATATAAAGAGGTCTTTTGGGAAGCAAAAGGATGGTTTAATGCTGTCAACGTTAGTTAGATTAATTGTGTCACTAAAAATAACTCAGACTAATACACCAGCCTTGTATTAGCTTGTTCTACTGTGCTACTGAGTCACTGGCAGCTGCAGCATGTGCTTCAACAACTGCTGTTTACATTATTTTTCTGGCATGGGGTTAGCATGTTAATCTCTTCCAAAGAGCCAATAAAAAGCCTGTCTAAACCTGGAAATTATGAAACAATAAGAAAAGGCTGTTGCCAAAGAACGCTAACACTGCAAAAAGAACCCTTTCATATGAGCAACGGGCAATTCACACATGCTTACACACAACTGATGACTTGCGACTGACTGTCGAATTGGGGTTTATATCCTTGGGGAGAAAAATACAGGCTCTTCTCACACGACCACGGCCGTGGTGAACTGCGTGGGAGAACAGATGAGAAGGTCTTTCCAGGCACCTTCAGCACTGCAGCAGATTTCTCAGAACAATTGGATGACACTGTTCCACTGTGCGAGGACTTGCTCTGCGTCCTACTAATACCTACTGTGATTGCTGGCAGAGGCTGAGAAAAAGAATAATTATAATCACAAGGCATGTGGTGTCAGGAAGACACCAGAGGATCAAGTTCAATTCATGGACCAGTTGTCCATCAAACAGTCCAGACTTAATTTGCATTTAGAGAGAAGAGTTTAAGCAATGAATCAGGGGCGTATCTTGCACAAGAACCTGTTTTTACAATGGGGGATTTGGAATATATACCTCTTTTTTACAGGCAGCTGAAGAGGGAGGTCAAAAAAGTCAAGTTTGTGGCAGACACAGAACAATTGAAGCTCAGACCCTTTTTTATGTGAGACACATCCCGTATCGAAAAGGGGCAGGACAGAAGTCATGTGGTTGTGTTGCCATTTTGATGTTCTTGACCCCTTATATCATCTTCATAATATAACGTGCAATGGGGCCATTCCACATCTCTAGAACCCACCAAATCTGGTGATTCACCGCCCATGAACAAAGGAAAACTGGGGGCGTTAGCTCTTTCGCCTCACCACCAAAAGTGTTATCAACTGCCTAGATAAGCACTAGATTCGTTTCAAGCCTTCAGCAGCTGTTATGCAAAGATCTTTCTCCCCAGTTCACATCTCTGTCATGTACAAAGGCCTTCAATGCTTTTCAGAGGATGGGAAGAGAAACTTGAGCACATGTAACAGTTTTATGCAGAGCCCCGTTCAGCTGAGATGGACCACAAGGGCCGTGAAACAGTGAAATCACCTTCAGGAAAGGCAGAATCTAAATCCAAACCCTAATCATGCAATGAATTTGTATAAGCTTAGCGTGTCTCCAGGAGCATCAAGATGGCGTATGACCATGGCTGCCATCTTGACTTTTTTGAACATCCTTGTGGATGTCCCTGCTCGTCTTGGTCTAGCATCAGCAAGGATGGTGTTATTACTATTCTGCACCAGCTTTCTATGGCAGAACAAGGGAGAAGCCATGCCACCAGCCTCTTAATTGCCATTTTGCACAGTCGAGGTGGTCTTTCTCTCTCCCAAGCGATCCTTGGGGCCCAAGGACAGAACTCTTTTTAACAGTGGAGTGCTGTGAAATCAGTAGCATTGAAAAACATCGGGGAGAACCAAGTACCCAAAGTGGAAGAATCAGAGTTCCAGTAAGTTTACATTTAGTTCAGAGTAAAGACATGGCTACCCGTTAGTGCTTAGAGAGTTTTGATAATATTAAAAACATAAATAAGAGAATCTTTTTCCTGCTGAGATGTCCATTCAAAAAGTTCCAGTGTTACTGGGAGCTGTCAGAATTTCCTCTTTTATTTTATGTATGAATCCATCATCGAGGCTCCTCCCAACTCTGTATTGCATTCGTCAACTGCTGCCCTTTGTCCCTAGTTTATTCCCTTTCTCTATCAGAAATACAAGTGTTTGAGCAACCCTATTGGAATCTTAGTTTTGTACTTAATATCCTAATTCCTCTTTCTTTCTTTTGTCCTTTTTTTTAAATAGGAAAAAATGTCTCCATTGCACATTCATATGTGCATTCTAACTTTGAAAATAACCTCCTGGAATCCTTGTCTATCATACTGTATGCATAACTTAATCTAGGAGTAAACTCTACAACACCTCGGACTGCAGTGGGTGGGGTGGGAGGGGGAATCCAAAGGAAAAATTGCTCATCTTGAACAACATCATCCTAATCCGTCCATCTGTCCCAGGGTCCCTTGGGCTAATGGAGTCAAAGCAAGTCTACCCAACAGATTACGCATTGTTCTTTCAACAGTGTTAGTAAGAAACAAGTAAGAGATTGGTTCTACCCCCTTCCCAAGAAAGAAAGAAAGAAGGAAAGAAAGAAAGAAAGAAGGAAAGAAAGAAAAAAGGAAAGAAGGAAAGATGTGCAAAATGATGCTGTAGTTATTTTGTTCCACACTACCGAGTGGTGGTTGTGTCCATGTTAAGGTTGCTCCACTGGCTGTTACTTGCAGGTGAACACTTCTGTCCTCTCACTGCAGGTGTTGCATTTCACGAAGCAGCACCAGTGGAATTTGCAGTTGCACTGCCACACCTTGGTGTACTGGTGAGTGTTGTAACCCCTTCCGCAGCACATCATGTCACACCCATCAGCCCCAAGGGACGTACGGTTGCAGAGCCTCCCCTGGGTCCCCACGCTCCCCGTTGAAGCATCCTCTTCACAGTAATTCGGTGACTTGTCGATGTAGACCAGATCGGTCTCCATTGGCTTCTGGTAGCTTCTGATCTGCTTGATCTTCAGGAAGGTGGGTTGCCGAAGGCGGCTCGCCCGGACCACTTCCACCTGCACCGCAGCATTGTATTTTTCTTTCAAAATATATCCAATCTCTCGGAACTTGGGTAGTGTAGTCCAACAAGTCTTCGTTGTGCAGGAACCAGAAACGCCGTGGCATTTGCACTCCAGTTTCATTCGTCCTTCAAGCACCTGTGCGTGCAAGCAGGGAGAATGAAGATAACAGCAACGACAACACAAAGCTACAGCTTTTCTCCTGCTTGGGTAATCTTAAAACTTGGGCCTCTTGGGGTGCGTTAAAAGTTATTTGTGACAAAACATCTGTAAATATTAGTGGCGTGATCTGTCAGAAAGCAGCCCGTTTTAAACTCCACTGATTTCACCTGAATAATAGTGCTGTGTGTTTCATTTTCCCATTAAAATCCATGGAAATTAAACAAATAGTTGAAATCAAGCATGCTTTTGGCTGGAAGGAATACAGCACAGTATTTAATTAACATCTTACTGATTCTGAGCCCACAGATACAACTCATTTCTTCTCCCCAAGAGAAAAACCATCCCCCTCCCTCACTTTGTCAGAAGTATTTCATTTTTTCATTTATTCAGGATCCAGGGGTGTCCACAGGGGGTCACAAACATCAAGATGGTGGCTGTAAATGTGCAATGGAAGCCCTGCCCCCTTTTTATCATGCATGTGATATGTGCAAAAAAAGGGGCGGAACTTTGACCAGGTGGTTGGGTTGACATCTTGACTTTTTTGACCCCACCCACCATGGATGACCCTGGAATGAAGTATCATCAAGACAGGCCTGGCTGCTGGTTGGCACATACCTACCATAACGTTTGGCTGAAGTTTCACCTGGTATCCATACAAAACTAGATATTGCTTTTTATTTTTACCAGATGCAAATACTGCAACTTCCACAACAATGCAAACAAAAGAGGCAAAAATTCCAAAGAGATGTAAGAGAAAAAAAAGAAAGAAAAGGAAAAGAGACAATAATTTGTAGAAGCTACACACATAACGAGTACATTTGTCAGCTCAAGGAGAAAAAACATGTCACTATATTCAGAATGTCAGCATCCAAAGCATTTTACCCAAAAGTTAGCTGATACATCAGGCCCACATTTGTCTAAGTTACGTTTCACTGTAGGATTTATCACTTTTTCTTGCCATACTAATTTTTCTCCCTGTACAATTTCCGACAGTTGGGAACCAACCGAGCCAATGAAAGACAAAGTTCTGTTTCCCGGGATTTTGCACTAGGAAACCTGGCAGCCGAGGGGAGCAACTGGATCAATTTCGTGTGTTGCACTGATGTGTGTGCATCAGGAAAAGTCAACAGCAGACCAAGAGCGGGATTCACTGTCGAGTAATTGAGGCAATAGTAAATCTGACAGAGGAATCTATTGCATTTCCCTTCTCCTCTGCAGAGCACACCAACGGCATCACGCTCATGCCGAATGTCCCCAGACATAGTCAGTTGTTGTGGGCAACAATATCAAGACACCAGCTTGGGCTACATACACAATCCACAACCATCCCTGTAATGTGTGACCGCTAATTCAATAATATTGCTTTCATGCTGTGTGTGACTGTTAAGTAGATTAAGGGAGTGATCATTTTTTGGAGAGGTTTAATTGGCTAGGTTGAAATGCATGGGCTCCCTTCCTCCCTCCCTCCCTCCCTCCTTCCTCTGCAAGTATCATTCTGTACTTTCCACACCTTTCTGGCACAATATTTGAACGTGTGAGTATTCTGGATTGGGGGAGGAGGACAACAGAGTTTGAGCACAGCTTTCACCGATGAGCTGGCATTAAATCCTGTCGGATGACGGATTGACTGCGCAAGTCTGTTCCCACAGGAGAGATGGGCAGATCTATGATATAGATAGCTTCACAGCACCAAAGGGAGGCCATACTAATCAAATTATGTATTGAATCTGACAAGGGAGCCAAGCTGATTGTTTGAGGCTGCCCCTGGATTCTTCTCCGAGGAGAATCTGCAGGAGCGGAGACATCTCCATGCAGTCGTAGGAAAGGGGCAGAGCTTTCTCTGCATGGTTGCAGCCTCCATCTCAACGTTTTTCAATCCCCTCTGAATGTCCCACTATTTTATGGTGGGTTTTTTCCCCCTTTCCTTTTCTAAGCACATTTCCTACTTCTGCTAACCTGGTACTCCCTCTCTTTTGTCAAGTGGCTTTGGTTATGGAGCCTTCATCACCGAGCACCTGAATCCACTGTTAGCCCAGGCCAAGGCAGCCAGAGTTTATGCTGCAGCAGTGCCAGGTATGTGTGAGTTTGTGAGTGTGTGTGTGTGTGTGAGAGAGAGAGAGAGAGAGAGAGAGCCGGGCAGAGTTAGCAGCCATGACAGGAGTCTGTGCCCTCTCCCAGGTCTTGTTCATGGCAAAAAACAATAAAAAAGGAAAGTAAATGAAGGGTTGCAGCCAATTTGCCCAAAACATCACCAAGCTGGACTGGGGGAAAGTCTGGGAAGGACCATTTAGGAATGAAGGTCCTCTGGGGCAGCCTGAAATGCTTGGCTGGGAATCCCAACTGGAAGAAGAGACCATCCAGCTGGCACCAATGTTCACGACGGGGTAACAGTCAGCGGCTCGGATGCGCCGTTTTGCCCTCCTGACTCAGTCTGGACAGCACCCGAGACTTGCTCTACCTCAAAGGCATCCGCAGGAGGAGTCAAAGCCGTCAAGATGGGAATCAGGACCATGCAATGAAGCCCCGCCCCTTTTTCACATGCACAGCACACGGAGCATATTTGAAAAGGGGGCGGGGCTTTGATCCCACTGTTGCAGCTGTCATTTTGACTTTTTTGACCCTTCTCCTCCCAGACACCCCTGCTGTACTTGGCACCTATATGGCTTTTCTGTAATTTCAAGTCTCTAACCCTTTGTTTTTGAATGATGTGATGTACCGTCATGAACAAAAGAGGGGCACATCATTTCTACAGTGATGCCAAAATACGTGAACGTGTCCAGGAAACTCAGAGGAAGCTTTCTCTTGCTTTTGCATGTGACTGACCTGGTCTGGGCTCAGAAACTAAAAAGGTTCAGCCCTGATTAGCTCATGGATGGGAATCCCAGGGCTGTGGGTCAGACCAGCAAGAACATGACAGCCAACCACTTCCCAATTATTCCTAAGAAAAATAAGAGGCTCTTGGTCTCCAAAAGTTAAGCAGGATCATATCTGGTTAGTATTTGGATGGGAGACCTCTATAAATCACAGGAATGCAGACTTTACAGAGAAATTTTTTAAACTCTTGGAAAAAGACAATGGGAAACCCCTTCTGCATTCTTCCCAAGAAAATTCCATGGATATGTCCGGCAGGAGCTGAACTCGACCTGAAGGAGTCTTAGCATCATATACTTAGGAATACAATGAATATTACCATAAATCTGCTTTAAATTCAGTTGGAACTGTGCCGTAACCTAAAAATGTTTAGAAGCTATCCCTCATCCTCTTAAGGAATAAATTACACTTATTATATTAATTAACATGCATTTAATTAAATATGCCAATTTATTTATCAGCTCTAGGACAGAATCCAGTGGAATTCTGTTGCCTTTTGGGCCCTCACTCAGATGACCTGTGTTAGTCTATAGTGGTGTTTGATTTAAAACGCTTCTGCCTTTTCATAAAATGTGTTGGCCAGAAAAAGATGCTGCTCAACTGAGTAAATGCCTTCCTTGGGACGCAAACACAGTGGTAGGGTTACACCCTGTGTCAGGAAAATAAGTCACATCATACTCAGAGGAGTACGATCTAAGCAGCGTTTCTCAACCTCAGGAACTTTAAGATGTGTGGACTTCAATTCCCAGAATTCCCCACATTCTGGGAGTTCTGGAGTTGAAGTCCACACATCTTAAAGTTCCTGAGGTTGAGAAACACTGATCTAAAGAGATCTGAAGGGATTTAAAGGCTAAGCTTCCTCTTTTCTGGGACTCTGAGGCCTTAAAGTAGTATCCTGACATTGGTGCATTTGAGATCCTGAGAACTCTGACATGCAGTTTAATATGTTGTATTGTTCAGAGGAAAAGACCTTAGAAATATCTTCTCTTTCCCTTTGCATTAGAGAATCTCCTCTTATGGAGAATTAAAGTGCTGTCAAGCCATAGCTGGGAATTCCTTCAGTTATAATTTGCCAACGATGCATAAAAGTTCATATTGTGCAAACCATGGAGATTTTTGCAATTGCAACGGCATTTATAGGGCAGATTTTTAAAATGTCTTCGATGATGAATAAGCATGAGAATTAGATTTCCTGGGCTTCGGATCTTCAGTCTGGACTCCTGGCTCATTCTCTGACTTCAAACACTTTTCCCCTTTCAGTCTTCTTGCTTGGTAAAAGGATGTGCAGCTCCCCTTGAGGAAGTTTGGGTTGGAACAAGAGTTTCACAAAATCCCTCCTTCCATACCTTGGTTTTCCTTCTGCGAATTACATCTTGTGGGGCATTCACCATAAGCTTCCCTTGCATTTAAGAGAGACCGGGCTTACTGAGAAAGGAAATCACGACCGAACGCATCCAGCCTGTTGCTTCAGTGTGAAATCAGGCATAGAGCATCATATAATTTTTGGACACCCTCGGAATACAATCCCGGCAAAATGTATAAAACCAGTAGTAACGTTTTGCACATGTTAGTTTTGGCAGACACCCCCTGCTTTTGTGTTTTTCTTGGTGGGGAGACTCATTTTCAAACCAGATGGTGGCTGAAACAAAACCCAAGCTACTTTTAACTGCCAGAACCAAAGGTAATAGACAGAAAATGTTTAAATTGTTGGGTTGAACTATAAGCTGTTGAGTCCAACCATTCCTTTCTAGGTCAAGGAAAGCCCCTGACATGGGCCTGGACTGGGCAACATCAGGCTATTCAGGCAAGGCGCGCATGGACAGTACCCCTGTGAGCATGAGCAAAGGTAACCTCCTCAAAGTGTTAAAGCAGCTGGGTCATTTCCAAGACCTGTGCAGCTGCTTCGAAGGCCATTCCCCAGCTGCTGGAAAGCGTGTCCACCACCACCAGCACCACCTTGTTTCCTTGGTGGTCCCGTGTGCTCACATACATGCATGCACATCCAGCCAGGAAGAGCATTTACAGGTAGTCCTTACTTAACAACCATTCGTTTAGCAATGGTTCAGACTTATGATGGTGCTGAAAAAGCCAACTTGCAACCAGTCCTCACACTTACGACCATCACAGCGTCCCCGCGGTCACGTGATCACAATTTGGGCACTTGGCAACCGGTTCACATTTATGACCATTGTTGCATCCCGTGGTCACATGATTGCCATTTTTGACCTTCCCAGCTGGCTTCTGGCAAGCAAAATCAATGGGGAACTGCGGGGTTCGCTTAATGACCGTGGTGATTTGCTTAACAACCACCGCAAAAAGGTTGTAAAATCAGGTTGGATTCGTTTTATGACTGCTTCGCTTAGCAACCAAAATTCTGGTCCCAATTGTGGTCATTAAGTGAGGACTACCTGTATTACCCTTCCGTATAAAAATCTACCTTGACACGGAGAACTCCTTTTCCTCACAACTAAAGCTTTGCTCAAGCAGAACACCATTCAGTCCCAGCCCCACCCATCTGCAGGCTGCAACCTCACAGCCTAGATGCGTGTTCCCAACTCCGCAAGCCCGCAAAGGTCCTCCCCTCCCTCGAATCAGATCACCCCCATCCTGTGCTACGATACCTTTCTTCCAGCCTCATTGTTGTGCAGGTTCATCAGCCTCCGAGCACTCTTTCTGATTTCTCTGGCGTCAACAAACCTCCTGGAGAAGTCAATGCCATATCTGATGTCGGCAGAACAGCCTCCCCACTTCCACCCTTCCTCCTGGTTGTAATAACCTTGCTTCTCTCTGTCACAGCCACAGCTGCTGAGGTTCCCCTGGCTGCAGGCAGCCGTGATTGCGTGGGCGACCCCAGCAGCAGTGATGGCGTAGGTGAAGGCAGCTTCTCTGCTCCCTGTGGGGGACAAAGGAGAAAAAGGAGGAAAAAGGGTCAGCTGGAAGGAGGGATACGGAGGAAGTCAAGCTTCTTGGAAACCCTTGGAAAATAGTTCATTTTGGGAACACACATAGCATTTACCCTTGTACCAGTGTTTCTCAACCTTGGCCACTTTAAGAGGTGTGGACTTCAACTCCCAGAATTCCCCAGCCAGTGTATGCTGGTTGGGGAATTCTGGGAGTTGAAGTCCACACCTCTTAAAGTGGCCAAGGTTGAGAAACACTGCCTTATATGCAAGTGGCTATAATTTCCACTCAGCTGGAATTGGCCCAGTTTACGGGCTGGCGATGCTGGTGGGGGATATTCAGGCAGCTTATGTAAATCAGGAAAAAATCCAAGTCGAAGCATCCTTTGGATTCGGTTCAACACAAACTCCCCAAATCAGCCCCGCAACTAGGGTCTTTGTCACCCGGGGCAAACATGGATTCTGCACCCATTTTGCCCCCCTCCCCCGGCGCTCATTTTGGCACCTCCCCAGTGCAGTGCCCGGGGCAGATGGCCCGCTTGCCCCCCCGCCCCCAGTTATGGCCCTGCCCCAACTGGTCCGACCAGATCAGTTTGATGCCAGTTTGGAAGTTACTTCGGAAAAGGCCTGGTGAAGGAACGGTCTGTATCAGTTTGAAGATCTATAGTTCTAGCTTCCCTCGTCCAACTTGATTTTGAGGTTTGGAGAGCTGTTCAGCTTGGAGAGCTGATCCAAACCGTTTTCCATCCGCGCTCTGAACTGCATATATTTGCAAAGACCTGAAATCGGTCCTCATGTTTGAGTTGTCTGAAGGCAGCAGCAAAGGGCTGGGAGATGCTAGCCCTGGACATCGTCCAAGAAGTTAAGATGGCATCTGTGATTGTACAGGGTAAATTCCACCGGTTTTTTTATGTGCATCACAAATGCAATAGGCATAAAAACGGGATAGAGCTTCAACGGCACCATCACAATCGCCACCTTGACTTCTTTGACCATACCCTATGGCCACCCTGGCTGGTTTATCTACCATGGTTGTCCACAGTAGAGCAAACTGAAGCTCAGTGCCATTCCATAGTTTGAAAAGAGCTATCATACTCTTAAGGAGCCAGTTTGGTGTGGTGGTGAAGGCACCAGGCTAGAAACCAGGAGACTGTGAGTTCTAGTCCCGCCTTGGGCATGAAAACAGCTGGGTGACCTTGGGCCAGTCACTCTCCCTCAGCCCTAGGAAGGAGGCAATGGCAAACCACTCCTGAAAAACCTTGCCAAAAAACTGCAGGGACTTGTCCAGGCAGTCTCTGAGAATCAGACACGACGGGACGGATTAAAAAAAAAAAGGTCCGACCCTTGTTCAGTCCTCTCTCAGCAAGACTAAACATTCCCACTCCCTCGAATCTATCCACGAGGACTTAGTTTCTAGTCCCTTGATCCCATCCTCATTGCATTCTCATGTCAGTTAAAATGCCACTCCCAACATCCTAATTTGAATTTAAGATTACGATTGTGCATTTCAAATCTTGGCACGTATGCATTTCACCTCCAGTTGCAATCAGTGTGAGACCATGGGTGAAGAGTCTGGATCTCAGTGACATTGTTCCACATGAGTCTCATAGTTAGGAGGAGGAGAGGGAAGGAGGTTTACAGGAGGGGTGTGGTCAAGAAAGTCAAGATTGTGCATGTGAAAAAGAGGTGAGGCTTCAACTGGGGACTTGCTGCCACCATCTTGACTTTTTTGACCCCCTTCCTATGGATGCCCCTGGAGGGAAGAATTCCAAAGTGGCTTATTTGATCATAAGGATGCAGAGCAGAATCTCTTCTTTCCCATGGGCTAGGAATGTACAGATGGATATACAGCTTATCCTTTTTCTTTTTCTTGGAATATTCCTAGGGAAATATTCCAGTCTGTTATTTTTTTATTTGGGGCTTTATTTTTTAATGGATATTTTTTTCAGACTTGTGGAAGGCAGGCAGGCAGGCAGGCAGGCAGGCAGGCCGGCCATTCTGATTGCAACTTTCTCTAACATACTCATAACTGAATGCAACTTTTTGTACGTAGCAGTTAAAGGTAAATTCTGCATGAAGCATTTTTGTTAATGCAAATTTCACTTGTGTTGCATTTATTATCTAAATTTTCCTTGCACGGGTTGTTAAAGCTTTCATGGCCTAGTTCCTAGATACTTTCAGGACTTTGTCCTCCAGCCAGTTTCAATCCAACTAGTTAGATGCACTAGGGAGAAACTTCTACAGATCTTACACTTTGGGGAGATTCAAGCACATTTTTTCTTTTCTTTATCTTTTCTGGTCTGTCAAAAGCTCTTAAAGATCAAGTTGTTTTGGAGACTCTTCCCTGATCTGATGTAGCCATCTTTTTATTCTATCTTCTTTATACTGTTGCAGTGCTGTTGGGTTTTTAAATAACGAACAACTAAATAGCATAAGGTTCCCCAAAGGATATTCTTTTTAAAAGCATATCTACCCTCTGCAATTTTCAGAGATACCCTTTTTTCAAATATATCTCTATAAAAGTGTGTGTGTGTCTTTATTTGTGTGTATTTTTGACCGGAGAAAGACAGACAGTAGTTAACTCTGTTGCTATTGGTTATTGTTTTGATAGATTTTGCAGATCTATTCCCATAGAACTGCATGGTATATTTCTATTTTCCCACTACCATGGACTTTTAGACATTTGCCTTTTTAAACAGGTAGGGATCATGTTCTCAACCCAGGCAATTTTGTTATTTGATAATAAAATCTCTTGATCCAACTCAGCTCCTGGTGTCTTCAAGGGCACATCCATGTAGTTTTCTTGGCATCCTTATGGAAGTGGTTCATGACTCCCTTCTTCCTAACCCTAACCCTCTTCTCCAAACGCCACCCAGGCATGATACTGTTCAGCCTTCTGAGACCAAGCAAATTATGCAATGGGTAATAGCTATGGCATCTACTCATCAGCCATTGCTTCCATTTTGAAGCAGGAGTGTGCTTTCTCCAGATGGCACCAGATGGCTAATGCCATTTTTTCAATCAGTCCTCACTTGAAAATCTAAGTACTTAAAAAAAATCCTACTAAATCCATGTGGATTTTCCTAGGGAAGAAAAAAAAACTTCATATAAAGATAATGGAATAGATAAATCAATGAATGTATCTGAATGGGAAATGAACTGAATTCAAACTGATGTTTCCATGCATTATATATAGTTGATGAACCCAACTTTTATGTTTTTCTGGTTGTAAAGCAAATGCAGTATATAAAGGATGAGTGCATAGGCAGCAGGGGACAGATAAAAGTGCATGAAATTCATGAGATCCTGAAAAAGAGGTGAGCATTTTACAGAAAAGATGGCGTTTGAAGTGGTGCCCAGATGTGGGAAAAGCAGGAAAGGGTTGCACTGATTGAAAGAGGTGGAAAGGCACCAAATGGGGTTGCTGTAAACTAGATTTGGCTAAATTTCCTCTTCTGGGGGTCAAAAAAGCCAAGATGATAGCTGAGACTGTGTGATTAAAGCCCCGCCCCACATTAAAAAGGGGGCAGGGCTTCCATTATGCAGTTGCAGCCGCCATCTTGACTTTTTGACACCCCCTCCCACCCCGTGGACACTCCTGTCTGCTGCCTTTAGTTTCTTCTGTTTCCTATTCCTTACACTTTTTATTTGCTTTGCATAACCCTGATTACCCCGAAAGGGAATAACATGATGGGCACGTAAATATGTAATATTCTAAAATTAACTTTCAATTACTTGTGAGAAAGGGAAGCCTGGAAAACACTCCACTGTCTTGATCCAATATGAATAGTTTGTATCAAAGTACTGGATTAATATTTTCCATGGAATATTATCTCTGACTGCTTCCTTAATTGCGTCCAAGTCTTTCTCCTGGAATAATGGAGCTATTCTCCTTTGGAACGGAGGAGCGATGTGTAATCTGTGTTTGATCTGACGAAGGAATTGTGTTACTGGCATCTGGATCATTGTTCAGTATGATCATACTCAGCTCAGAAATCAAACCAAAAATATCTTCTAAATAAAGGTCTCTTTCCAGGTTGAAGTTTCAGATTTAACTATTCATCCCCTTCTGCAGCTCCTGGGTTTTCCGAAGGCTGGAGGCCCTTCAGAAGAGGGCTGAGTTTGTGTCTGAGAGGCAAACGATTGCAGGGTGAGGGTGAGGGAAGCATGTGAGTGTTCCAGTCAAGCAGCTGGATTTTGGATCCATCTATGAAATATTAGAAACATGGGTGTAGCCATATATGAAACCCCTAATTAAATCAACAAAAAATATATAGTCTGAGATGGATACTGAAGTTATGGGCTTATGCTGGTGAATGTCGACCTTTCCGCCCTGCTGAGTAACCCGTTTGCTAAGGTTCGGCTGAAGACAGAAGACCCTGGAAGTCCTCTGGGCCCATCACCACAAAGGCCTGAGGTCTGCAACCTCATCTTTCCAGTTCCACCAGCAGTGAGTGCCATCCTGCTTTTGAACTCACGCTGTTCCCCAGAAATAACCAAGCAGGACTAGAGAAAGCACTTTCAAAACTGGGAAGCCTAACATGCAATATTGTCAGATTTCCCTTTTTTCAGCAACCAAGCAGAACAGATTGATTGCAATCTGAACCACGTTGCTTCTTCCAAACATTTGCGCTCATTTTCAATATTAGAGGGGAGTCCTGTTTTACTCTGCCAAATGGTTTTTGCTCGACGGATGTTTCTGCTTAACTGTAATACAATGATATGGATAACTGCAGAGTGAAGTCATCAGATGGATGGGGAAGTTACCTTGTCTACAACTTTCTCCCAACCTAGTTGATTTTAAAAAAAAATCCTCAGGGTGGAGAGATGGCTTTGGGGGTTCTCCTTAAGAGACTTAAGGAGAACCCCCAAAGACAATGCATTATGGCAGAGGTAGTGGGCAAGGAAAAGACAAAGCCTTGTGGACTTTTGTTCTAAACATCTTTTGCAAAGTTGTTCGATGCCAGCTAAGAACTGTTGCCTGGTCCCCAGAGAGCTGCTTCTGATTTGTGGGAAGAGAAAGATCATGAGCATAAACGCAAACCAACCATCTATATTTTGCCTTTTTAATGACTCATACTTTCTTCACTAGCAAATTAGTTGCTCTGGTCATTTCCATAATTAAAGTAATTATTAAAGTAATTAATTAATTAATTAGTGTAATTAATTTTAAGTTTCTTTATGCCCTTTATCATATCCCCCCATTCATCTGGTCACCTTAGGACCACTATTCCAAATAATGGAAAGAAGTCTTCAAAGAACACAGATACTTGGGGAAAATTAGCCTTCTGTACAGCAGTGCCCACAGGGTAGGGTCAGAAAGTCAAGTTGGCACCACAATGGTGCCATCAAAGCTCTGCCTGCTTTTTATGGGAAATGCAGGTGAAAAACAGGCAGAGCTTTGATGGCACCATTGTGGTGCCATCTTGACTTTCTGACCACAACCTGCAGACCTCCTGTTTCTATGTCTGAACTTTGAATTCCCAGTTAATTTTGAATTGAACTGAACATGCCCCATTTTCATGTTCTTTTGAAAAGCATCTAGATGAGGCACACTTGAAGGAATTTGGAGATGTTTGTGCAATATAGTCCTGGTGCTCACTGTTATTCAGAACACTTCAGCTCTCAGACCACTGCCTCTTCCATCATCACATCCTACTGCTTCTCTTCTGTCTTCAGTATGCATTACTCATTAAGCCTGTAGTAGCCTGTTCTGTGTTTAACAACATTTAATGAACCTCATTGTTAGGGAATCACCATAGTTCAAACAAGCAGGAGCATTTAAATGCGTAGGCAGTGAAATGGAAGGAAATGTGAGGAACATGTGTGCACTTGAATGGACATCTCGCAGCATCAAGGCAAGGTGGAGAATGATCAATTTTTTAAAAAATGCTTCAGAAAATTAGGACCATCCCTGGTCGATTATGCCACAATAGGAAATTCCTATAGCTGTCTATCTGAAAGTAAGCTCCATTGAGTTTACAGAGGTTGCCTTTGGGGTAAGAGGACAAAGCAAAGGTGGGGTAAAATTCAGAAGATACTTTTTATTTATTTATTTATAAATTTATTCACCGCCCATCTCCACCTCATGGGGGACTCTGGGCGGTTTACAATAAAATGAAGTTAAGATTTAAAACCATTCCAATACAACAATACAATAAAATAAAAATATAATAAAATCTAAGTGGCAAAAGATTTTAATCAGTCTGTGAGTGTAACAGGCCCCTCAAAATCACTTAGGGCGCTAGCCATCCCCAGGTATAACTATTCCCCCTGCTGACAAAACCAGGTCTTTAGTCTTTTTCGGAAGTCCAGGAGCAAGGGGGCCTGTCTGACCTCTGGGGGGAGGATGTTCCAAAGGGTGGGAGCTACAGCAGAGAAGGCCCGCTTCTGGGACCCCACTAGATGAAATTCTTTTATGGATGGGGTCCGATACTTCCAGCTTTTCCACCTTCAACCCTTAAGAAGCCAGTGTAAAGCATTCCCAGGCGGGACCCAGGCTCTGAGTATTTCCAGATTTTTTAGATACGAGGATACTAGTGACCACAGCCATGTTTCCGTAGCTGAGTCTAGAGCAGTGTTCCTCAATCTTGGCAACTTTAAGATGGGTGGACTTCAGACAGCCATGAGAAATGCTGGAGCTTGGAAGAATCACCTGCCAATCAGCATTTCAACAATAACTGAGCATGGAGAACTACCGGCCACCTTAATGAGGTACCTCTTCCTGCCACATCAGGCCCATGCTTAAACATGCATTCTTTTACCTCTTTGTAAACATAAGAGAGGATAAATTGCAGGGGTTTCCCCATGTTTCTGTGCTCATTATGGTAGCCAACTGACATTGTCCTCCAAGCACCTAAATTTAGTTCCCTGGCATCATCAGGCCAGCACTACACTGCAAAGGGGTTCCAGAAAATGGGCTAGCATGCAAGTGCCCATGAGCATTTGGTGCCTTTAAATGATAACTTCCCCTTCATGGCAGGGGGAGATATCAATGTAGTTGGCAATTATAAATCACTTACAACTTCCCAAGATTAGAAATGGGGATTCCTCTCTCCCCGTTAGGGGAACTGCTCCTTCGTTTAGAAGACAAGTCTGGTGGAATCACCCAATCTTGAAAATTCAAAATTTAGAGGGTGAAGACGGAGACACAATTAGGATAAATGGATAAGGCAAATTAATATTGCACCCACACCTCATGAATCTGCATGAAGAGATGTCCAGTTCTAATACTGGAGGAGCAGAATTGCAAGGAGACCAGGTTAAGTTATGCTCATGTTTTACATGGAGAAATTATCAAGGCCAAGAGAAAAAAAATTGCATACAATCAGAGCTTTTTTCTAAAAAAAAAAAAGATTGTTATTAGTACTCCTTAGATTGGGGTGAGGAGGTGGGGGGAACATAGTGACGGAGATCTTCTGCACTACAACCAGAGAACCAAATGTATATTTCATTTCCACTTGTTAAAAGATTCCAACTTCCACTGCAAAATCATATTTGTGTCTGTTCAGAAGTAAATGCAGCAAATTCTATGAGATTTATTCATGGGAAAGGGATACAAAATTATAGGCTTAAAGTGCTAAATTATTCATTCGTTTTGTTCATTTAAACATTTCCCCCCCACCTTCCGTTGGACTCCTCAAAATGATTAACAAAATCAAAGCCGCATAAAGGAATGCAGCTCAATCAATATGAAATAGCAAATCGATGGCTGGAAATTGATGGTGTCAATGGCAGGAACGGTGAAGGAAAGGTCATTTTCAGCCCCTCCATGTGCTAGGGGAAAGTGTTCTTTCTATCCCGCACTTTGGGTGCTAGATTTATAAAAGGTTACTATTGATCCGTGGTGTTTCATTTAGAAATTTGGGGGGGGGGGTCTGAGAGGTCTCATACCCTCCCAAGAAAAAGATAGGAAGGAAAGAAGAAAGGAAAGAAGGAGAGAGAGAGAAAGGAAAGAAAGAATGAAAGAGAGAGAGAGAGAGAGAGAAGAATCCAGACTATGTTTCACTGTGTCAGTAGTATGTGGAATATTGCCACTAATCCCCGAAAAACAAACAAAAACGTGTTGTTGCAGAAAATCCCCCTGGGTAATAGGTCAGGGAAATCACAGCAAACTCTCCTGCTAAGCGCTTCTGTTTGAACAATAGTTAATGTTCCTGTGCCTGCAGAAAAGGCCTGGATCGATGGGGAAGAAAAAGCAAATAATTGGTGGCGGTGGGGAAAAGCTTGACTCTTCTCTGAATGGTCAGAGCAAAAAGAAATATATGAGATGCGGAAGTTCGCCATTCAAAGAACGGCAAGTGCAGAAGAGGGAATTCACCCTCCTTCTAGAGGGGACAACCTGTTGGGGTGCTCTCTTGTGCAAGGGCTGAAGATGTTATTCTACACTATAGCTTGTGGGGTCTTCCCTCCTCCCTGACCCCCAAGTGAGCACCTCTCGGTCCATCTTTGCCTTTTATTTCCTCCTCCCGTCACGCTGTGAAGGGATCCAACATGTCCTGCCATCAAAAAGAAGCATCTTTGGCCACCTTGCCAAAAGAGGAACAGCTTGACCAGTGTCAAGTCCCCATCAGTGTTATGTCTGTCCACATCAGGCCCGGTTGTCGCCTTCCAATATTTGGCGTGCTTCCTTGGGGATTATTTCAATGCCTAGAATTTATATGCTTTTCATTTTGGCTGGATTTGTCCTCTGCATTTGTTGAGGTTTGCTTGTCTGTGCGTTGGGTTATTAGAAAACCAAAAACAGATGATGAGGTAAAGATTCCCTCAAGGTGAGCTTTGCTCCTGATGAATTGATCCATACCTGGAGTACTTCTAGACTCAATTCCAGGATGCTTTTGTTATCCAGCTCCCCAGTCTACCCACCCCTTTTTACACATGCTACTTTGACATTTGTTGACACCCTCATCCACAGGGGGGTCCACATCACACTTAAAAAACAGGCCGGGCATTAATCACACTGTTGGGGCCACCATCTTGACCTTTTGACCATACTCTGTGGACATCCCTGCCCATCAAAGTACTAAATAAGCTTGACCCTCCTTAGCTTTTTTCCTATATCAGCCAAGGCTGGCTTTGTGCTCACACTATCACACGTTAACAATATGTTTCCTTTAAAGAATTGAATAAAGTTTGGTGAAATATGAAGGTTTATGATGAATCTGAATTACTATTATTATAGCATAGTCATGGCTTTGGATAATGTTTATCTGACTATGTATCATGTACCGTAAGGACAAACTTATATTTTCTAGCCATACAAAATGCATTTGGGATCATGTGTACTCAAAGCAAAATATATTTATATATATTTCTCCTGGAATTTTAGGAGCTAAGCCTCTGTAAATCAGTTCTGATTCAATCTGAACTGGAGATCTGAGATTTAAAGAGGAGAACATTCAAAGGCAAATCAATTCAATTCAAGCCACTTTGGGATTCAAGATTTTACTAAAATTAATACTAACCATGGAAAAACAACCACATTCCTGCAGGTGCTTCATATCTCGGCAAAATGGAAGAGAGATGGCAGAGGTGATAGACAGTTTAGAGCAGTGTTTCCTAACCTTGGTAAATTTAGGATGGGTGGACTTCAACTCCCAGAATTCTCCAGCCAGCCATGCTTGCTGGGGAATTCTGGGAGTTGAAGTCCACCCATCTTAAAGTTTCCAAGGTTGAGAAACACCGGTTTAGAGGATATTAGCCATCGAAAGAGTTAAGACCAGGTTTCAGCCAAATATCTTAAACAGTTTCACTGTAATAAATTTGTGAAATAGTCCTTCTGCATCTCTTTTAAGGCAGAGGTGAGGAAAGGACACGTTCAATAAAAAGTCTATGTTGTTCTGAGCAAGCAATGCAGGAAGCAACTCCAACTTAAAAATAAACACTTTCAAAAACTATAAAAAGTAATTTTCTTAATTTCCCACTTGCTTTTCTGGGAAGCCAGGCTCGGCATAGCACTGAAGCATGCCCACTGATTTCCCTGTGTGGGTGTGTGTGTAGGTGCTGTAATTGCTGGGGTGCCAAGAGGGTTGGCATAGCTGGTTGGCAAGCAGTTGTGACACCACACCTGCCATCTTGCAGGAACCACTGTGGGCAGGACATGTGAGCAAAGCTTGTCCATTTCTTTATTTATTGGATTTATATCACTGCCCAGCTCTAACATAGTGACTGTCATGCGCTGCCTTCCTCTGAATAACATTCAGACACTGGGTTGCAAAGCAGGCTCTGGTTTATTTCAGGGTAGGTACAACGTTGGTAGAAAAAAGCTGAGAGTGACAGGAGCGCGCCGGTGCGGGGTTTAAATACCCCGCGCCGGTCAGCGCCCCCTCGCTCTCGGTCACGTCACCCCCCTTTGTCCCATGTGTTGCCCTGCCATTGGTTGAGGGTTTCCAGGATCGCCCATCCTCAGGTTTTCAATCTTCTGCTGATTGCTTTCAGCTGGGCGATCCCCGTTGCATTGCCGCTGATGGCTTGGGTGGCTCCGTGATCCGTTTATCTATTGTCTGTTAGCCGTTAGTCGTTGTGGGTTGATGGCTACTTAACTTGTCCCCCTTCACCTATTTCCTTGTCATTGTCATGAGTGCCATTGCGCTGATGACTTTAGCTCAACGGCACTCATGACATACTGCCCCCTTTCCGAATAGTGTTCTCCCCCGGGTTTCTGGGTTTTCCCCATGGAGCTGTCAAAACGCCACATTTTTTTTTTTTTTTTTTTTTTTCAAAGTTCCCGCCGGAGTAGTTGTCGCCCCTCCCTTTGCTCCTCCCTCTACCACGTGCCTTCCCAGGGTGTGTCCATGGTGCGCATGCTCGGGTTCTGACCTGGCGTGCGCATGCTCCAACCACACCCTGTTTGTTTGGCTCAGTTCGGCGAGGCGAGAGGCGTGGCTGGTCGGGTGCTGCTCAGCTCCAGGTAGGGCCCTTCTTTTCTTATTTAGAGTGCGTCGCTTTTGTTGTGTCTCCTGGGCGTTGCCCCCAGGTTGCCCTGTTGACTTGCTTGCCACTCCCCCGCGGCCGGGGGGCGGGGGGAGGGTGCTGGCGATCGTTTGTCACCACCCCGTGGGCCCGGGGCGGGGGGAGTGAGTCCCGGGGGGGGGAAGGTCCACCCAAGTCGCGGGCTTGGGGGGGGCCCTTTCCCTTGGGGCACGGGAGGCGGGGGGAGGCCTGCGGGGGGGGGGTTGGTTTTGCTGACCTTGATTGCGGTTTGTCGGGGTATGCCCGGTGAAATGCTCTGGCCAGGTCAGGCGCGTTAACGTTGTGCGCCGCCACCCATTCCGGGTGGGGGAAGTGTTTCCACCTGACCAGATAGTGTAGAGTTCCTCGTTGCTTACGGGAGTCGAGGATGTCCCTGATCTCGAAGTGGTGTTGCCCGTCGATCATTAGCGGTGCGGGCTGTGGCGTGCTTGGGTGCCATCGGGAGGTGGTCGCCGGTTTTAGGAGGCTGGTATGGAACACCGGGTGGAGTCTCCGGAGGTTGTGTGGCAGGTCCAGGCGTATTGCTACCGGGTTCACTATTTGCGTGACTCGGAACGGCCCGATGTACTTAGGCCCCAGTTTTTTCGAGGGTTGGGTTGACTTTAGGAACTTGGTGGAGAGATAGGCCATATCCCCCGCCTGGAACGTCGGTTGTTGGCGCCGGTGCTTGTCGGCCTGCTCTTTGTAAGCAGCCTGTGCCTCCTTCAGCGCCGCCGTGATTACTGGCCATGCTTCCGCGATCTTCCGTCCCCAGTCGCTGGCGTCCACCTGGGGTTCCGGGGGTTGAGGTAGCTCCGGTATGGGGACAAAGTCGCGCCCCGAGACTACTTCGAACGGGGTTTTTCCCGTGCTCGTGTGGACGGCGTTGTTGTATGCGACTTCGGCGAACGGGAGCAGTTCAGCCCAGTCGTCCTGGTGGTAGTTCGTATAGGATCGTATAAATTGCTCTAAGGTGGCATTAAGAACCTCAGTGGCTCCGTCCGTCTGCGGATGCCAAGCCGTAGACAGGGCCTGTTGGGTCCCCGTCAGCTTCAAGAAGGCCCGCCAGAATTTGGAGGTGAACTGTGTGCCCCTGTCGGTCACCACACGTGCGGGACATCCGTGTAGCCTGTACACGTGGATGAGGAAGAGTTTGGCTAGTTGTTGTGAGGATGGGACTGACGTGCAGGGGATGAAGTGGGCCTGCTTTGAGAAGTAGTCCTTCACCACCCAAATGGCCGTTTTCTTCTGGCTGGGTGGGAGGTCCACTATAAAATCCATAGAGATTTCCTCCCATGGGCGGGAGGGTTCTGCCACCCGTTGCAGTAGCCCCGCGGGTTTGCCTGGTGCCCGTTTGGCCCTAGCGCACGTTGGGCAGGACGCCACGTAGGTTTTTACGTCTCGCCTGAGCGCGGGCCACCAGAATTGCCGCCGTGTTAGGTGTAGGGTCTTGAGGAACCCAAAGTGTCCCGCTTGCTTGGCGTCGTGTGACCTATGCAAGATCGCCTGGCGTTGCGAGTCCGGGACGTAGATTCTGCCTTCCCCCCATGCTAGGTCTTGCGCCATTGTTACCTTGTCGGGGTTTGCCAGGAACCAGGGGTCGGTTTTGAGGGCGGCGGCGAGGTCCGTGCGCATTCCCCCTGGTAGTTGCGGTTGCCTTCGTTCCGTCGCCGGTTGTCCCGCCGTCGGCTGCGCCGTAGCGTCGAGCTGCCTCCGTGCGCCGCTTCGGGTGGTCACGGCCATCCCCAGTTGCGAGGCGGATAGGACCGTCCCAATGGTGTCTGGGGCGGGCTCTTCGTCTTGGGGCAGCCGGGAGAGGGCGTCGGCCAGGAAGTTCTTCTTGCCCGGCATGAACTTCAGCTGGAAATCAAAGCGGCTGAAGAATTGTGCCCATCGGACCTGTTTTGGACTAAGGCGTCTAGGCGTTCGTAGGGCCTCGAGGTTCCGGTGGTCCGTCCAGACCTCGAATGGTTGGGTGGCTCCCTCGAGTAGGTGACGCCATGTTTCTAGTGCCGATTTCACCGCGAAGGCTTCTTTCTCCCAGACGTGCCATCGCCTCTCTGTCTCGGAGAACTTCCTTGACAGGTAGGCGCATGGCTTCAGGAGCCCCGTGGAGTCTTTTTGTAGCAGGATGGCTCCCAGGGAGAAGTCTGAGGCGTCGGCTTGGACCACGAACGGCCGTTCCGGGTCCGGGTGCGCGAGGATTGGCTCCGTCGTGAACAGCGCTTTCAGCTTGTCGAATGCGGTCTGGCACGCGGGAGTCCAATTCAGCACTGTGCCTGGGTTCTTGGCGCGTCTGGTGTCCCCCACCCCTTTGGTTTTGAGGAGGTCCGTTAAGGGGAGGGCTATCTCAGCGAACCCCCGGGCGAAGGACCTGTAGAAATTCGCGAATCCCAGGAAGCTCTGTAGTTGCCGTCTGTTGCGGGGCCGCTCCCAGTTTAGTACCGCTTCGACTTTTGCGGGGTCCATTTCGATGCCGTCCCCGGAGATTCGATACCCCAAATAGTCTAGGCGCTCTTTGTGAAACTCGCACTTTGTGGGCTTTGCATAGAGCTGCGCCCTTCTGAGCTTGTCGAGGACTTGCCTGACTAAGGTTACGTGTTCCTCGTATGTTTTTGTGTAAATGAGGACGTCGTCGATGTAGACCAGGACCCCTTTAAACAGATGTTCATGCAGTACCTCATTGATGAGCTGCATGAACACCCCAGGGGCCCCCGCAAGTCCGAAGGGCAGTACCTTGTACTGGAAAGCGCCTAGGGGGCAGTTGAACGCCGTCTTCCATTCGTCCCCCTCCCTGATTCGGATGCGATAGTACGCCTCGCGCAGGTCCAATTTGGAAAAGACTTTGCCCGTGGACAGGTGGGCGAGCATGTCCTTCACCAGGGGTAAGGGGTATTTGTTGGACAGGGAAGCCGCGTTTAGGCCCCGGTAGTCGGTACAGAGCCGTAGGGTCCCGTCTTTCTTCTCGCGGAATAAGACGGGGGCTCCGACCGGTGAGCATGCTGGCTCTATAAATCCCCTGTCTAGGTTTTTATCGATGAACTCCCGGAGGGTTGCCATCTCCTTCGGGGTCATCGAATAGATCTTTGGTCTAGGTAGGGGGACGTCGGGCAGTAGGTCGATTCGGCAATCCGTCTTGCGGTGGGGGGGTAGTTGGTCTGCCTCTGCTTCTCCGAAGACCTCGGAGAAGTCGGCGTATTGTTCCGGTAGGTCTGCAGTGGTAGCGGCGGTGTCTTGTGTGGTCGCCTCCGCTCGTCCTACCGTGGGGTTGCTTTTGCCAGCTGGTACTGGTGCTCGATACTCGCCGTCGCCGAATGTGAAGGTGCGGGTCGCCCAGTTGATCCGCGGGTTGTTTTTCGCGAGCCATGGCATCCCTAGGACTGCAATGGGCCGTCCGATGGGCGTGACTACGAACGATGTGCGCTCGGTGTGAGTGCCCATTTGCAGGGTGACCGGCTCGGTTTGTAGCGTGGCTGGTTTCCCCCCCGCTGTGGAGCCGTCCAGCTGGTGGAATGCCAGCGGCGTGGGGAGGGGGAAGCAGCGGAGTTCGAGTTTGGCGACTAGGTCGGGGTGGATAAGGTTTTTTGAGCACCCCGAGTCCACTAGTGCCGCGGCCGTGGTGGCTCCGTTGCCGGCAGAGAGTTGAATTGCTGCCAATATTACGGAGCTTTTGTCGTTTCTTTGAGGTGGTTCGCGTTGCTGTCCCGCCGCCTGCCTCGCCACGCGTTTCAGGGCAAGCGGGGAGCATTTCCCGCCGGCTGGTCGGGGTCGGTATTGTCCTCTTCTCCCCAGTAAGCGTCCCAGCCCTCTTCCGGTGTCGCTGTGGCCACGGTCATTCGGCGGTGAGGGGGCGGCCCCGGGTTGGGTGGTTTGGGGCTAATTTTCGGGGCGGGCTTGGGCGCGCTGGTCGGCGGTCGGTTGGCGAAGCAGTCCGCCGTCTTGTGCCCTAATTTGCCACACCTCCCGCAGGGCTCCCGGTTGAACTTCTTTTTTGGGTATATAGGGCCGGCCATCCCCCCGTGTGGTGCGGGTACCTTTTTCCCGACGTAGTTTGTGTCTTCCGTGGTTGTCATAAGGAAGGTGCGGTGCGCGTGTTCGGCTTTCCCCGCGAGGTGGATCCACCCGTGTGACGTTTCTGGGTCGTCGCGGTAGAGGGCCCATTGGAGAACGTCGCGGTTGAGCCCCTTTTTGAAGATTTCTAGCAGGGTGGTCTCAGACCAGTCGCAGACCTTTCCCGCGAGGGCTTTGAACTCCAGGGCGTAGTCAGGGACCGTGCGTGTGCCCTGTTTAAGTCTCTGGAGTGCGCTTTTCGCCCGTACTTTAGCTAGGGGGTCTTCAAAGTAGTTTTTCATCTCGTTGATGAAAG
Source organism: Candoia aspera (assembly GCF_035149785.1). Lineage (NCBI taxonomy): Eukaryota > Metazoa > Chordata > Lepidosauria > Squamata > Candoiidae > Candoia > Candoia aspera. Next base: position 81,481,959 of record NC_086159.1, read on the forward strand.
CAGGGAAGGTGGCGAGGGCGGGGGAGCTGGACTCGTACAGTTGGACGTACCAGTCCGCCGCCCTGTCTTGGAGTTTGATCGCCACGGCGGCGATCTTGTCGGCCTCGGAGTCATAGGAGTGTCCGTGCCTCCCCATGAACTCCCTAGCGTTGGTGACGAAAAACGAGAGTTTTGAGGGGGTCCCATCGAAGAAGATGGGGAAGTCCTTTGGGGCCCGGGCGTTTTGCGCGGCCCCGCCTCTCGCTTCTCGGGATGTGGTGTCGGCCGCCTGTGCCGTCTGCTGGCTCTCCGCTGGCCCGTGTGGGTTCGGTGCTTCGCTCGGGGTGTGGGCTTGTGCGGGGACGTCATTGGGTGGCGCGGGGGGCATAAGCGCCTGGAGCATGGTCCGGAGTTCCGTCAGCTGAGCCCGCATGGCCGCGAGTTCAGCTCGTGCCTCCTCGTCCACAGCCCGCGCCGCCGCTGGGGCCGGTTCCGTTGGCGCGTCCTCGGGGGGGGGGGTTCATCGTCCCTCCGCCGCGGGTCCGCTTCCTCCTCCGTCTGATGGGTGTCTCCGTCGTCCTCCTCCGTGTCGAGCACCGTGGGGCTGTCGCTCCACGCCCGTTGCTGGGGTGCGATGTGGGGCGCGGGGTCCTCCGCTGGTTTCGGAAGTCGTGCTGCTCCCTCCCGCGGTCGGGTTGCCTCCGTCGCCCTCTCCCCTTGGGGTTGGAGCTGAGGCTCGGGTCGGGTGGGGTGGGCGTCCATGGCTCCGGGAGTCCGCGGTGCTTCTGGCCTCGGTCGGTCCTCCTCTGTCTCTTGCCGCGCGGCTCGCCCTCCTTGCCCGCGCCGTTCCGGCCTCATCTTGCTGGTCTTCTCGCCGTCTACTCCTCCCGCGGCTCGTTGTCGTCCGGTGGGGCTCGGCGAGGCTGAGTTTATGACTCTCAGCTTTATGTCATGCGCTGCCTTCCTCTGAATAACATTCAGACACTGGGTTGCAAAGCAGGCTCTGGTTTATTTCAGGGTAGGTACAACGTTGGTAGAAAAAAGCTGAGAGTGACAGGAGCGCGCCGGTGCGGGGTTTAAATACCCCGCGCCGGTCAGCGCCCCCTCGCTCTCGGTCACGTCACCCCCCTTTGTCCCATGTGTTGCCCTGCCATTGGTTGAGGGTTTCCAGGATCGCCCATCCTCAGGTTTTCAATCTTCTGCTGATTGCTTTCAGCTGGGCGATCCCCGTTGCATTGCCGCTGATGGCTTGGGTGGCTCCGTGATCCGTTTATCTATTGTCTGTTAGCCGTTAGTCGTTGTGGGTTGATGGCTACTTAACTTGTCCCCCTTCACCTATTTCCTTGTCATTGTCATGAGTGCCATTGCGCTGATGACTTTAGCTCAACGGCACTCATGACAGTGACTCTGGGTGGGGACCAATAAATCAACTCACGTCAGAGCAGTGGTTTGCTGCCAATGTTTGTTTGTAAAAGTAACAGCAACAGGACAATATAATGAAATGCAAGGCCAGAGAGAGGCTGGAAAGAAATTACATGGATAGTCTTGCCTCCAATCTATTCTTGAAAACAAGAAAAAGTTGGGGGCAGCATCTTATTAGCACCAATCATACCGAATTTAAAAACTAAGCCTGACCCAAGAGTATGTTCTGATCTGGTCATCTGGAGGCCACACTTGAGTTCACTGAGAGCAGGACTTGCAAAGAGTACTAAGTTAAAGCTTGTGGCTAGTTCAGCTGAAGAAATGAATGAAGTTCCAAGTTAAGTTAGACCTCAACCTCAAAAAAGCTTTGATAGACAGAGACTTAGTGAAGTTGGCATATCTGCTGTTTGTGTCAGTTCAGAGAGCCCATCGATATCTCTCCCGCAACCCCCAGGGTTTTCCAGATGTGGAAAAGAAATGGCAATGCTGGGCATCATCTGTAACAACCCCAGAAGCAAGAACAACAGCCATCAACTCTACAACGCATTTTGGAGGTCTACCAAGCACTTCTCAGCCACAGGACTCAATTTGCTGTACTAAGGAGGCCTTTATTTTTATTTGTGAATCTCTTTTGATGGTATTTGTTTGACTAAAACTTCATCAAATGGAAACCCTCTTTCCAACTTTGCACAGATCTATTCCAGACTGATCTGAGAACATGGCAGCTTCTTGCTGAACTTAGAATTAAGCAGGATCAGGCCTGGGTAGGACTTGTATGAGGCTCGACCAGGACATTGCAAGGCTGACAAAATGTCTTTGAAGAAGGCAACCAGAAATCACTTTCCACAATAAAACACACGTCTGCGTCTCTGTGATTGCAGAAGTTGGGCTCAACTTGATAAAGTTTAGCTTTTCCATCAAAGGCATAGAATGTTACATTTGAACAAGTAGGCATTAATGAAACAAACCAGAGATTCAGGCAGGATTCTTTTCCAGACCTACGTGGAGATGTAAAGAGTGATTTATCTATCTATTTATTAAATGCATTATTTTCTGATCAACCTGGCGCTTTTTCAGTGCTGTCTTCCATAGATTGCAAGTTAGATTCTTTTTTGCACATTAAAAAAGACATTTCTAATATCTCTTCTTTCTAATCAATGTAAAGTAGAACAAATCATGTACTTTCCACAATAAATATGAGCAGCTGCAATCTAGAAACTTTCAGTGTTTAGGGTTACTTTTTATGTAGAGATGGAGATGGAGATGGAGATGGAGAGGGAGAGGGAGAGGGAGAGGATAGAGATAGGATAAAGAAAGATAAAGGTAAAGGTAAAGGTAAAGGGAGAGAGAGAGATTTTAAAGGATTTTATCCAAATAGATAGAAAAGAAATTGCTTTCTCATGGCTGTTCTTATCTTAGAGGGAGAGCCTATGTTGTATTGTTTCACCCCACTCCAGTTCCCTGGCTTCCCACTTGAGTTAAATTAAATTACAAGGGACAATATTGCAGGATAATTTAGCGCTAGAACTTTTTCAAAACACAACTTGTGGTGTGCCTGAAGCACTAATATATGCTAAGGTATTCTAGGTAGAAAACCAGGAGCTGCTCTGGCAGAGAATGAAGTCTTGGAGAACACAATTTATTATAGTAATACTCAGTTTCCTGGATGCCCTGATGGCAGTTATATTATATTCCAAAAAGTTAGCTAATTACTGTCTTAGTCTGTAACCTTCTTGAAATCTTTTCAGGAAATATACAAATACTGTATCTATTTCCCCAGAGAGTTCCCTACCCCGGGGCATTACAGTGTGTGTGTGTGCGTGTGTGTGTGTGTGTGTGTGTGTGTGTGTGTGAGTGAATGACAACAGTCAAGATGGCGGCCCTGGCTGTGCAACTGAAATCTGTTCCTTTTCCTAAAGGGGCAGGGCTCCAATAGCACATGGCTGTGCCCACCATCTTCACATCCTTGCCAGTTGCAGTCCTTTATAGTCTCAGATTTAAATCAACTATCTGATGACTGCATCAGATTTGGGGTTCAGATGTTTCTTTTATGGAAGACCTCAGGTTATGCAGGCCTGTCTTGTACCTGCCTGTATTGGCAAGCAAGCAATTCCTGATAGACTTTTGAGATGGAGGAATTACTTGTGCAGCAGTTAAGTAAATGACAGGCATTGTGGGCCTTGTCTAATTTTTATACCTAATTCTTAATAGCACTTGAAGTCCATCTGATTGTGTCATTTATACTGATGACACAGCCAGGTTGAAAGCTTTCCAACAACTCCTTTTCCAAAGAACTAGGACTAGTAAAAAAAAGCATTTAGGTTGGGAATTAATATATCACCTATGCAGCTGGGACGCGGTGGCGCTGCGGGTTAAACCGCTGAGCTGCCGATCGGAAGGTCGGCGGTTTGAAACCGCGCGGCGGGGTGAGCTCCTGTTGCTAGTCCCAGCTCCTGCCCACCTAGCAGTTCGAAAACATGCAAATGTGAGTAGATCAATAGGTACCGCTTCGGCGGGAAGGTAACGGCGTTCCGAGTCGTCATGCTGGCCACATAACCCGGAAGTGTCTATGACAACGCCGGCTCCAAGGCTTAGAAACGGAGATGAGCACCGCCCCCTAGAGTCGGATTCGACTGGACTTTACGTCAAGGGAAACCTTTACCTTTACCTATGCAGCTGGAGTGCAGCTATTTTTCAGCTACTGATTTCCTTATTTGACTAAACGTAATAAATGGATCTAGCAGTTCGAAAACATGCCAATGTGAGTAGATTAATAGGTACCGCTTCAGCGGGCAGGTAATGGCGTTCCGTGTAGTCATGCTGGCCACATGACCACGGAAGTGTCTACAGACAAACGCCGGCTCTTTGGCTTTGAAACGGAGGTGAGCACCACCCCCTAGAGTCGGACACGACTGGACTTAATGTCAAGGGAAACCTTTACCTTTACTAATAAATGGATCAGGGGGCGCGGTGGCGCTGCGGGTTAAACCGCTGAGCTTGCTGATCGGAAGGTCAGCGGTTCAAATCCGCGTGACGGGGTGAGCTCCCGTTGCTAGTCCCAGCTCCTGCCAACCTAGCAGTTCGAAAACATGCAAATGTGAGTAGATTAATAGGCACTGCTTCGGCAGGCAGGTAACAGCGTTCCGTTCAGTCATGCCGGCCACATGACCATGGAAGTGTCTTCGGACAAACGTCAGCTCTTCGGCTTTGAAACGGAGATGAGCACCACCCCCTAGAGTCGGACACGACTGGACTTAATGTCAAGGGAAACCTTTACCTTTACCTTTTTAATAAATGGATCACAGTATAGTTTATTTTCTTTAAAATAATGTTAATCTGCAGCCCTTGCATATTTTTATGTAATAAATCTTTCTTTATATAAAATACTGCTCAATGCTTGAATGTTGCATAAACCTCTTGTACGGAGCTCCCAGGTTTTGTGCACATTCTCCTGCTGCAGCATCAGGGCCATGCGTCTGATGTGCTGTGTGGTTGCCTTGCAAATCACACCCCCTGTGTTTTGGTTTAGGAACGTATGATTTGCTAAATGGGACAGAGGTTGGGGAAGAGGCAAGAAGAGGAAAAATGCTACACTTGTCACTGTGAATTGTAATTCTGTTTAGCATTTCCCACTCAGTGTCAAGAGCTGGACCAGGTGACCAAACCTATCATCTGTAATTGCAGGGCATGGATTTGAGCAGCAGAGCAACCGCAAGCAAATCCCAGGTCATTCTGAGAAGCAAACTGACTTAAATGGATGGGTTTGTATAATGTTGGCCAATTGTTGTTTATTCATTTAGTCGCTTCCGACTCTTCGTGACTTCATGGACCAGCCCACGCCAGAGCTTCCGGTCGTCAACACCCCCAGCTCCCCCAGGGATGAGTCCGTCACCTCTAGAATATCATCCATCCACCTTGCCCTTGGTCAGCCCCTCTTCCTTTTGCCCTCCACTCTCCCTAGCATCAGCATCTTCTCCAGGGTGTCCTGTCTTCTCATTATGCAGCCAAAGTATTTCAGTTTTGCCTTTAATATCATTCCCTCAAGTGAGCAGTCTGGCTTTATTTCCTGGAGTATGGACTGGTTTGATCTTCTTGCAGTCCAAGGCACTCTCAGAATTTTCCTCCAACACCACAGTTCAAAAGCATCGATCTTCCTTCTCTCAGCCTTCCTTATGGTCCAGCTCTCGCAGCCATATGTTACTACGGGGAACACCATTGCTTTAAATATGCGGGCCTTTGTTGTCAGTGTGATGTCTCTGCTCTTAACTATTTTATCGAGATTTGTCATTGCTCTTCTCCCAAGGATTACGCTTCTGATTTCCTGACTGCAGTCAGCATCTGCAGTAATCTTCGCACCTAGAAATACAAAGTCTTTCACTGCTTCTACATTTTCTCCCTCTATTTGCCAGTTATCAATCAAGCTGGTTGCAATAATCTTGGTTTTTTTGAGGTTTAGTTGCAAGCCAGCTTTTGCACTTTCTTCTTTCACCTTCATCATAAGGCTCCTCAGTTCCTCTTCGCTTTCAGCCATCAAAGTGGTATCATCTGCATATCTGAGATTGTTAATGTTTCTTCCAGCGATTTTAACTCCAGCCTTGGATTCCTCAAGCCCAGCACGTCGCATGATGTGTTCTGCATACAAGTTGAATAGGTAGGGTGAGAGTATACAGCCCTGCCGTACTCCTTTCCCAATCTTAAACCAGTCCGTTGTTCCGTGGTCTGTTCTTACTGTTGCTACTTGGTCGTTATACAGATTCTTCAGGAGGCATACAAAGTGACTTGGTATCCCCATATCGCTAAGAACTTGCCACAATTTGTTATGGTCCACACAGTCAAAGGCTTTAGAATAGTCAATAAAACAGAAATAGATGTTTTTCTGAAACTCCCTGGCTTTTTCCATGATCCAGCGGATATTGGCAATTTGGTCCCTAGTTCCTCTGCCTTTTCTAAACCCAGCTTGTACATCTGGCAATTCTCGCTCCATGAGTTGCTGAAGTCTACCTTGCAGGATCTTGAGCATTACCTTACTGGCATGTGAAATGAGTGCCACTGTTCGATAGTTTGAACATTCTTTAGTGTTTCCCTTTTTTGGTATGGGGATATAAGTTGATTTTTTCCAATCTGATGGCCATTCTTGTGTTTTCCAAATTTGCTGGCATATAGCATGCATTACCTTGACAGCATCATCTTGCAAGATTTTGAACAGTTCAGCTGGGATGCCGTCGTCTCCTGCTGCCTTGTTATTAGCAATGCTTCTTAAGGCCCATTCAACCTCACTCTTCAGGATGTCTGGCTCTAGCTCACTGACCACACCGTCAAAGCTATCCCTGATATTGTTATCCTTCCTATACAGGTCTTCCGTATATTCTTGCCACCTTTTCTTGATCTCTTCTTCTTCTGTTAGGTCCTTGCCATCTTTGTTTTTGATCATACCCATTTTTGCCTGGAATTTACCTCCGATGGTTCTAATTTTCTGGAAGAGGTCTCTTGTCCTTCCTATTCTATTGTCTTCTTCCATTTCCACGCATTGCTTGTTTAAAAATAATTCCTTATATCTTCTGGCTAACCTCTGGAATTTTGCATTTAATTGGGCATATCTCCCCCTATCACTGTTGCCTTTTGCTTTCCTTCTTTCTTGGGCTACTTCCAGTGTCTCAGCAGATAGCCATTTTGCCTTCTTGGTTTTCTCTTTCTTTGGGATGTATTTCGTTGCCGCTTCTTGAACAATGTTGCTGTCAGGCTCTGCCTGCTACTAAATAAAACGCAGACACCAATCCAGGGGAAATCAGGTTCTGGTTTATTTGCGTATAGTGCATGCCTAGGGAAAAGCTGAGAGTGGAGGGAGCGTGCCGGTACGAGGTTTAAATAGCCCGCGCCGGTCAGCGCTCCTCCTTCATTGGGTTAGGCAATCCCCGAACCCCGGATGTCTCATTGCTGGTGGGTGAGGGGTCACGGGGCTTCTGCTGGTGCCCCGGGCCTCTGCTTAATCTTCCTCCTCCGGCCGGTGATGGCTTTGTGCCGGGCGATGATCTTCTGCGATTCTTCTGACACTTCCAGGCGTGCCTTGGTTCGGGCGTCGTCAGAGTCCACCTTTGTTACAAGGTATCGCTTGATCGGTTTCTTCGGCTGGAGTCATTATCTTGTTGCCGGAGTCTGATGCCTTTCTTTTGTTAGTCAGTTATATGTCCTTTGCCCCATTTCCCTGTATTGTTGTGAGTGTCGTTGTGCTGACGCAATCAGTGCAACGGTGCTCATGACATGCTGCCCCCCTTCCGCATGGTTAACCCATGGGTTTATTGGGGTAAGCCATGTGGAATGCGCGAATCAGGTCCGGTGCCTGGACGTGTCGGGCAGCAACCCATTCTGGGTGGGGGAAGTGCTTCCACTTCACCAAGTAGTGTAGGGTGCCCCACCTCCGGCGCGAATCGAGTACTTCTTTTACCTCGAAGTGTTGTTGGCCATCTATCATCACCGGGGGGGGGGGCATGCTCAGATGCCATCGGGAGGGGCTTGCCAGTTTTAGGAGGCTACAATGGAATGGTGAAGTCTCTTTAAGTTGTGTGGCAGGTCTAGGCGTATTGTGACCGGGTTAACTATTTGTGCTACCTGGAATGGCCCAATGTACTTGGGGCCCAATTTCTTCGAGGGTTGGGGTGATTTTATGAATTTAGTAGAGAGATATCTCCTACCTGGAATGTCGGTTGCTGGCGCCGGTGCTTGTCTGCCTGTTCTTTGTAGGCTGACTGTGCGTCTTTCAGCGCTGCTGTGATTACTGGCCACAATTCTGCTATCTTCTGTCCCCAGTCACCTGCGCTCAGTGGGGGGCCCGGAGGTTGTGGTAGCTCTGGGATTGGGACGAACTTGCGACCTGATACCACCTCGAATGGGGTTTTCCCTGTGCTCGTGTGAATGGCGTTATTGTAGGCGACTTCCACGAATGGGAGGAGGTCGACCCAGTCGTCCTGGTGGTAATTTATATACGGAGGAATTGTTCTAGTGTGGCATTGAGGACCTCCGTGGCTCCGTCCGTCTGGGGATGCCAGGCTGTGGATAGGGCTTGTTGGGTCCCAATGAGTTTTAAAAAGGCCCGCCAAAACTTTGAAGTGAATTGTGTCCCCCTGTCGGTCACCACGTGTACGGGACATCCGTGTAGCCTGTACACGTGTACGAGGAAGAGTTTGGCCAGCTGCTGGGCGGACGGGATCACTGCACAGGGGATGAAGTGTGCCTGTTTCGAAAAGTAGTCTTTCACCACCCAAATGGTTGTTTTCTTTTGGCTGGGTGGTAGATCTACTATAAAATCCATGGAGATCTCCTCCCATGGCTGGGAGGGCTCCGCCACAGCTTGTAGCAGTCCCTGGGGTTTTCCCAGTGGCCGTTTGGCCATCGCGCACACTGGGCAGGATGCCACATATGCCTTGACATCCCGCCTCAGTGAGGGCCACCAGAACTGTCTTCGTGTCAGGTGTAGAGTCTTTAGAAATCTGAAGTGTCCCGCTTGCTTGCTGTCGTGTGCTTGTTTGAGGATCTCCAGGTGCTGTGCATCCGGGACGTATAGTCTGCCTTCCCCCCATGCCAAGTCGTGCTCCATTGTCACCTTGTCGGGGTTGGCTAGGAGCCAGGGGTCAGATTTGAGAGCGGCGGTGAGGTCTGTGTGTATCCCCCCTGGCAGCTGCAGTCAGCGCCGTTTGTTGGCTGGTTGGTTTGCAGTCGGTTGTGTCGTGGGGGTGGGCTGTCTCCGTGTGCTGCTCTGGGTGGTTGCTGCCATTCCCAGCTGGGAGGCAGATAATACCGTCCCTACCATGTCTGGGATGGGCTCTTCGTCTTGGGGCAGTCTGGAGAGGGCGTCAGCCAGGAAGTTCTTCTTGCCCGGTATGAACTTCAATTGGAATTTAAACCGGCTGAAGAACTGAGCCCATCTCACCTGTTTAGGGCTGAGGCATCTGGGCGTTCGGAGGGCCTCTAGGTTCCGGTGGTCTGTCCAGACCTCGAACGGGTGGGTGGCCCCCTCCAGTAGGTGTCTCCACATTTCTAGTGCTGTTTTCACCGCGAACGCCTCCTTCTCCCATACGTGCCAGCGCCTTTCTGTCTCTGAGAATTTTTTCGACAGGTAGGCGCATGGCTTTAGGATTCCTGCGGGGTCCTTTTGAAGCAGTATGGCCCCCAGGGAGAAGTCGGAAGCGTCGGCTTGGACCACGAACGGCCGTTCTGGGTCCGGGTGTGCAAGGATTGGCTCCATTGTGAACAGCGCTTTCAGCCTGTCAAACGCTGCCTGACAAGTGGGAGTTCAATTTAGTACTGCCCCCGGGTTCTTGACTCGCCGGGTTTCGCCGACCCCTTTCGTTTTGAGTAGGTCTGTTAGGGGGAGGGCTATCTCCGCGAACCCCCTGGCAAAGGACCTCTAGAAGTTCGCGAAGCCGAGGAAGCTTTGCAGCTGGAGCCTCTTGCGTGGGTGTTCCCAGTTCAAAACTGCCTCGACTTTTGCGGGGTCCATTTCCACGCCTTTTCCGGAGATTCGGTAGCCTAGGTAGTCCAAGCGTGCTTTATGGAACTCACACTTGGACAATTTGGCGTAGAGTTTGGCCCTCTTTAGTTTGTCTAAGACTTGTCTGACCAGTCGTTCATGTTCTTCCTGTGTCTTTGTGTACATGAGGACATCGTCGATGTACACTAGCACCCCTTTGAATAGGTGTTCATGTAGCACCTCGTTGATGAGTTGCATGAACACCCCCGGGCCCCCGCTAGCCCAAATGGCAGTACCTTGTATTGAAAGGCGCCAAGGGGACAGTTGAAGGCTGTTTTCCACTCGTCCCCCATCTTGATTCGGATTCTATAGTATGCCTCGCGGAGGTCGAGTTTGGAGAATACTCGGCCCGTTGACAGGTGGGCGAGCATGTCTTTTACGAGGGGCAGTGGGTATTTATTGGAGAGAGATGCGGCATTGAGCCCCCGGTAGTCGGTGCAAAGCCGTAGGGTGCCGTCCTTTTTTTCTCGGAAAAGGACGGGTGCTCCGACGGGTGAGTTCGCCGGCTCTATGAAACCTCTGGCCAGGTTTTTGTCAAGGAACTCTTGGAGGGTTGCCAGCTCCTTCTGGGTCATGGGGTATATCTTTGGTTTGGGCAAGGGGACGTCAGGGAGTAGTTCAATTGTGCAGTCCGTCTTGCGGTGGGGGGGTAGTTGGTCCGCCTCCTCCTCTCCGAAGACGTCTGCGAAATCGGTATACTGCTCCGGCAGTTCTTCTGGGGTTGGGTCGGTGTTTTGGGCGACTGCCTCCGCCCTCCCCACTGTCGGGGTGGGTATCCTCTTCGGTGTTGGAGCTTGGTATGTGCCATCGCTGAATTGGATGGTCCGTCTCCTCCAGTCTATGCGTGGGTTGTTTTTTGCTAGCCACGGTATGCCCAGCACTATGATGGGTTTCCCTATTTGGGTCACCACAAAGGAGATCTGTTCGTTGTGGGTGCCCATTTTAAGGGAGACTGTTTCGGTCCGCTGGGTGGCTGGTCTCCCCCCCGCTGTTGAGCCGTCCAGTTGGTGGAACGCCAGCGGTTCGGGGAGAGGTAGGCACGGCAGGGTGAGTTTTGCCACGAGGTCGGGATGGATCAGGTTCCTGGAGCACCCGGAGTCCACTAGCGCTTCGGCCGTGGTGGCTCTGGGGCCATAGGCGAGCCGGACGGTCCCTGTTAGGATGTAGTTGTCATCGCTCTTGCTGTGGCTCTTGCACCCCTTTTGTACCACCTGCCCCGCGGCGCAGCTTAGAGCAGGCGGGGAGCGTTTCCCGCCGGCTGCTCCAGGGTGCCGCTGTCGTTCCCCGTGAGGTAGGCGTCCGCATCCTCATCTGGGGCGGCTGCTGCTCCTGTCAGGTGCCAGGTTGGGGGGGGGGGTATTCGGGCTTGTGCAGAGGTTTCATTGCGGGTTTGGGTGTGCGGTCTGGCGCTCTGTTTGCGGCGCACTCTGCCACTCTGTGCCCAAACTTACCGCATTTAGCACACGGTCCGCGCCCGAATCTCCGCTGTTGGCCCGTTTGCCAAGTTGTGCCAGGTTGTGTAGGTTGTGCTCTCGGGTTGGGTGGTGTTTTGTTTTCTGCCGTTGTCATTAGGAACGTGCGATGTGCATGTTCTGCTTTGCCCGCTAGGGAGATCCATCCCTGCAGCGAAGCTGGGTCGTCCCGATATAGCGCCCATTGGAGCACTTCTCGGTTGAGGCCCCGTTTGAAGATATCAATTAGGGTAGCCTCGGACCACTCATTGATTTTGCCTGCGAGGGCTTTAAAGTCCAGGGCATAATTGGCTACTGTTCTTTTGCCCTGTTTCAGTGCTTGCAGTGCGCACTTGGCCCTCTCTTTCGCCAGCGGGTCTTCGAAATGGTACCTCAACGCGGCGATGAAGTTATGGAAGTTTGCTAGGGCGGGGGAGTTGGACTCGTACATCTGTACGTACCAATCCGCCGCCCTGTCTTGTAGTTTGATAGCTACCACCAAGATTTTCTCCCCCTCTGAGTCAAAGTATTGTCCATAGCGGGCCATGTATTCTCTGGCGTTGGTGACGAAGAAAGATAACTTCGTGGGGTTCCCGTCGAAGGTCACTGAAAAGTCTCTTGGGAACCTGACATGCTGTGGGTCGCCCCCCCATGAGTTTTGCCACGTGGCCCCCCCCGGCGTGGGTGCACCCGTCACCGCGACTGGCCTCCGAGCTTGACCTCTTCCGCTCGGGGTCTGGTTTGGGGTGGGTACCTGCGTTGGCATCGTCTTATAATGTTTGTTGGTTACTAGGGACTGTAGCATGGTTCTCAGGTCCCGTAGCTGGGCTTCCATCGCTGTGAGCCTGGCTTGCGTGTCTCTGTTCACTGCCTGCTCTGCTGTTGGGGACGGGCCGGTCGGTGTTTCAGGGTAGGCGAGCCTCCAATCCGGGTAGGGTGGGTCCATCTGGTGGTCTACCCCATTGCCCCAGTAATGGAGTGGTTGGCCCGTGCCCACATCCTCCGCTGCACTTCCGGCAACTGGGCTGGAGCTCCATGCCCGGAACTGGGGTGCGGTGTGGGCTGGGAGGATCCCCAAGGCTTCTATGGAGGCCGTTGTCTCCAGCCGTTGCGGGTTCGCCTCCACCCCTTGCGGGGTCTGGGACTGAAGGGCCGGGTGGGCAGGGCAGGTGTCCGTGGCTTCTGGGGGGTACGTTGGCCCCAGCCGTCGTCGGGTCACCTCTGCCGCTTGTCGGCTGCCTTGTCCGTCTGGGATGCGGGTCGCCGGCTCCATTGGGTTTCTCTGTCTTGCCTCTCGCCGTCTGGTTCCTCCCGCGGTGCGTTTCCGTCCGGTGGGGCTTGGCGAGGTTGAGTTTCAAGACTCTCAGCTTTCTGTCAGGCTCTGCCTGCTACTAAATAAAACGCAGACACCAATCCAGGGGAAATCAGGTTCTGGTTTATTTGCGTAGCGTGCATGCCTAGGGAAAAGCTGAGAGTGGAGGGAGCATGCCGGTATGGGGTTTAAATAGCCCGCGCCGGTCAGCGCTCCTCCTTCATTGGGTTAGGCAATCCCCGAACCCCGGATGTCTCGTTGCTGGTGGGTGAGGGGTCACGGGGCTTCTGCTGGTGCCCCGGGCCTCTGCTTAATCTTCCTCCTCCGGCCGGTGATGGCTTTGTGCCGGGCGATGATCTTCTGCGATTCTTCTGACACTTCCAGGCGTGCCTTGGTTCGGGCATCGTCAGAGTCCACCTTTGTTACAAGGTATCGCTTGATCGGTTTCTTTGGCTGAAGTCGTTATCTTGTTGCCGGAGTCTGATGCCTTTCTTTTGTTAGTCAGTTATATGTCCTTTGCCCCATTTCCCTGTATTGTTGTGAGTGTCGTTGTGCTGACGCAATCAGTGCAACGGTGCTCATGACAGTTGCGGACTTCTGTCCATAGTTCTTCTGGGACCCTAACTACTAAGTCCAGTCCCTTAAATCTGTTCTTCACCTCCACTGCATATTCCTTAGGGATATTAGTGAGCTCATATCTAGCTGATCTGTGGGTCTTCCCTAATCTCTTTAGTCTGATCCTAAATTGTGCAAGAAGTTTGTGATCTGAACTACAGTCAGCTCCAGGTCTTGTTTTTACCGACTGTATAGATGTCCGCCACCTTTGGCTGCAAAGGATGTAGTCAATCTGGTTTCGGTGTTGTCCATCTGGTGAAGTCCATGTATAAAGCCGTCTCTTAGGTTGCTGGAAGAGAGTGTTTGTTATGCACATTGAGTTGTCTTGGCAAAATTCTATCAGCCTATGTCCTGCTTCGTTTTGTTCTCCCAGGCCATGCTTACCTGTAATTCCAGGTGTCATTTGACTGCCCACCTTAGCATTCCAGTCTCCTGTGATGAAAATAACATCTCTTTTAGGTGTGTTGTCCAGTAGGTGCTGCAGATCCTCATAGAACTGCTCTACTTCAGCTTCTTCAGCATCTGTGGTTGGGGCGTATATTTGGATCACTGTGATGTTAGATGGCTTGCCCTGAATTCGAATTGAGATCATTCTATCATTTTTGGGATTGTATCCAAGCACTGCTTTAGCCACTTGACTATTAATTATGAAGGCTACTCCATTTCTTCTGTGGTCCTCTTGTCCACAGTAGTAGATCTGGTGGTCATTTGATGTGAAATGGCCCATTCCAGTCCATTTCAGTTCACTGATGCCCAGAATGTCTATCTTTAATCTTGACATCTCACCAATAACCACATCCAATTTGCCCTGGCTCATACATCTTACATTCCAGGTTCCAATGGTGTGTTGATCCTTAGAACATCGGATTCGCCGTTCACCATCAGCACCGTCGGCCGCTAGCCGTCCTTTCGGCTTTGAGCTAGCTGCGTCATCACGTCTGGGGCTAGTTGAACTCATCCTCTGTTCCTCCCCAGTAGCATTTTGACCATCTTCCGACCTGGGGGTCTCATCTTCTGATGGTATACCGACATATCTCTGGTTGTACTGATCCATTTAGTTTTCACGGCAAGAATACTGGGGTGGGTTGCCATGACCTTCCCCAGGGATCACATTTAGTCTGACCTCTCTGTCATGACCTTCCCATCTTGGGTGGCCCTTCACGGTTTAGCTCATGGCATCATTGAGGTGCTCAAGCTCCAGCACCACGGCAAGGTAATGATCCTTTGCTGAAGGTTGGCCAATTAGTTCTTGCAATTTTATTTACATTTAGTGTGGACGTTTATTTTAATCCAATTGCACCACACACCTCCAAAGAATATCATCCACACACTTTTTTTCAGAAGACTAGAGATATTGCAAGGTCACCCTTCAAATAACCAACATAGAGAGAAACCAGTGAAGGCCAGGAGACATAGATGCCCACAGCCAAGGGGCACATGTTATAGCAGGCTCCGCTCTCAGTGATGTCGCTGCAAAGTCCCTCTATATGTGTTTGCATCATGTCACATCACTGAACATGTTCAGATGCTGCAAAAGCATATCCTGTTCCTTGCTTGCTGGCAAAAAACCAGGCCAGCTATCCTAGCTGGCTTGTTTCCAGCCAGTAAAACAGTCCAGTCTCTTCCTACAAGCACATTTTTGCCTGCAAGACCAAGTAAGTAAGTAAGTAAGTCCTCAAAGTCATTTATTTATTTTTTGCTGCCCTGCTTGGATGTTTTAACATTTTCTGGGAATCTTCTTATGTCTGTTGACTCGATTGGCTATACTGGGATGCCCATACCTACGATCCTCACATAATTTGGGACAACTGCAAAGGAAGCAATGAAATTGAACGATAGTCATCCTAAAATGAAGAACAACGTGCTGTTCAAATGTACAAGTTGTACACTTCTTGTACACTTCTCATTGATAGTGTAGCCTCCTTGCTTGCTGCTGTCCCTCTAATACTACATTAAAGACATGATAACCCGTCATTTCCTTAGGTTATTGCACGGGGCACCCCTAACAATAACACAGCTATAAACAGTCAGGCAGGAGAAGACATCCAGGCTTGAATATTAATAGTGAGAAAGAGCAGGTCTCGACATACCTTGCTTATTTTGCTCAGGAAGACTTTTGCAGCTCACTTCAAGTCCCAACTTAGCAAAGTGCTGAAGGCGAGCATTCTGCACCTACCAGAGTTCAGACAACGGGGCCTAATTTAACCCCCAAAGGGCTGAGCAAAGTATTTGAGGAAATCTGACAAGAGTTTGACGGGAGCTTGAGTGAAGAGGGAAGAGTCTGTCTTGACTCTTCTACTGCAGCCCTTGGATCCACGGATGTGCTAATCATTCCTTTGAGTAAAGCAAAGCCCACGGCAGGGTGTCAAAACAGCTAAGATGCCAGCCACAACAGCATGACCGAAGCCCCTCCCCTTTTTTTAGACATGTCTCACACGTATGACAGCCATAAAAAAGGAGCAGGCTTCGACTGCTTGGTTGGGAATGACCATTTCACTCTTTTGATTGCCCTTGGTTCATCGGGCAATCTTTCCAGTGATGTACAGAATGCAGTATCAGAAGGAAGAGATAGGTCATTTTTCAAAGAGAAATAAATAAATTCAAGTGCACCGAGATTATGCATAATGCAGCAGGATTTGTATGATGAACACCTCTTGCTTGCCAGGTACCAAAGATAAAATCTTACATAAATGATCAACCCTCAGATACTCTAAATGATATGTTAAATACATTATTATACTATGTTGCGTAATAATAAATGTAGAAGACTCTGAGCGCACACAACCATCAAAGAAATTACAACAAAATCTATAAAACATAAAGATAAATTACTGTTCTTTGTTGCAAGTTCATCAACTAGACATTGTCAGATATGTAACAGTATTAACACTTAGATATGAAATAATGATGTGTATTACAACTAAATCTTAAGTGCATATATCAAATGACATCAAAACGAAAAAGAATCCCATGCATGAAGATTTGCCAGGCAAGCCATACTGGAAGAAGTCTTTGGACCTCAAGGCCCCACTGAGTCACAGTTTTCGCTAAATCACCAACTTCTAATCTAATATGGAATTTATCTGAGGATAAAACAGAGAAAAATACAAAGGCCATGTAGGTAAATAGAAATGTACCCAATATATTAGCTTCTGCAGATGTGTTTCATTAATCCACTGCTGAATTTTTAGAAATTGATTTGTATTATCGTTAGCAAATTTCATCTTATTGAATCAAACATGGACTTGGATTTACAGCTTGAATTTGTGTTTTCATTCATGGTATGTTTGCCTTTATCATATTTACGTACCAACCAATGTTTTAATTTACACGCACCCACCAATACTATCCCCTATTATCTTGTGTGAAATTGTGCTGAATATAATTAATCTTGTTGGGACTAATTACATTCAATACTTGATTTAGAGGAGCAGATTCTACTACATTTTGAAAGAATCTTTATTCCTACAGATGATCTGTTATGCTATTGATTATTTTATTGAAAATACAGTAGTTAATGGATGAAATCACTACAAGTCAGCCTCCAATGATTCCCAGGCTGCACAGATCTCCCCAGTATCGATATGCAGGTTCATGTCAAGTCTAAATTATCTGCCACCCTTCCCATATTTTGATAAACACAGAAGATATCTAGTGGTTTTTAATTTCCCTTCTGAGGCAATTCAAGGGTCTCAGGGAGTACTAGTAAAATATCCAGAATCTTAAAATCATATATTCAACAAAATTTTAAAACAGCAGAGATAACTATCTTAAAACACATCACAGAGATATAGGAATACCATTCATTTAAGAATCTCACTGAGTGCCAGCCAACACTATTTGAAAAAGGAGAATGTTGGGAGCTTGCAACCAGAGCAAATGAATAGGAGGACAAACAGGAACAGAATTTTGCAAGGGAAGAGGTGGCTGCCCTCTCTCAGTGCCTGGGGCTGTGGGGGCCTGGATGGGGAACAATAGGCTTCAGCTGAACCCTGGTAAGACGGAGTGGCTGTGGGTTGACGGCTCCTTGGTTTCCGGGAAATTGTCATCTTTAGTTCTGGATGGGGTGGCACTGCCCAGACAGACTCAGTGCGTAATCTGGGGGTTCTCTTGGACTCATGACTCCTGCTCAAAGAGCAGGTGGCAGCCGTGGCCAGGAGGGCCTTTGTGCAACTTTGGGTTGTGCACCACTTAGGCCCCTTCCTGGAGCGAGAAGCCCTCCAAACAGTCACTCATGCCCTTGTTATCTCCCGTATAGACTACTGCAATGCGCTCTACATGGGGCTACCCTTGAAGAGTATCCAGAAGCTTCAGCTGGTCCAGAATGCGGCCGTGCTGGCAGTTATTGGTGCCCCAAGATCGGCCCATGTGACACCACTGCTGTGCGAGCTGTGCTGGGTTCCAGTTTGCTTCCGAGTCCAATTCAAGGTGTTGGTTATCACCTTTAAAGCCCTACATGGCATGGGGCCAGGTTACCTGAGGGACTGTCTCATCCCCATAACATCGACCCGTCCCACCCGGTCATGAAGAGAGGGCATGCTGCGGACCCCGTCGGCAAGGGAATTCCATCTAGCAGGGTCCAGGAGGCGGGCCTTCTCTGCAGTGGCCCCCGCCCTCTGGAACATTCTGCCCCTGGAGGTGAGGCAGGCCCCTTCAGTCCCGACCTTCCGGAAGGGTTTGAAGACCTGGTTCTGCCGCCTCGCCTGGGATGGGAAGGGCAATAGTTCTTCCTGGGGGTGGCTGGTCCCGTAGTGCCCTCCCTCCTGAGCAAGATCTTGTTGCTGCTGGATTTTATATTCATTTACTTTCTATTTATATTGGTTATTTGTGTGATAATTTATGTCTTTTATAGTTTTAACTTCCAATTTTATTGTAAACCACCCATAGTTCCCCTTGGGGGAGATGGGCAGTGATAGAAATTTGATTGATAAACAAACAAACAAACAAATAAATAAATAGTGTGCTGGCTCAAAATTCTAAAAATATA
Source organism: Candoia aspera (assembly GCF_035149785.1). Lineage (NCBI taxonomy): Eukaryota > Metazoa > Chordata > Lepidosauria > Squamata > Candoiidae > Candoia > Candoia aspera. The sequence continues at coordinate 81,500,249 of NC_086159.1, forward strand.
ACCCAGGGATTATATTTAGGTCAAGCAATTCCTAAATATTATGTGGAAAAAAGTCCTCCATGTTACCAACAATAACTAGTAGAAAGGTAGAAAGACCAAGTGTTTGGGGTTAATCACCTAGCATCAACAGACTATTGGGCATCAGGCATGACTTTACACTCAGTGTAACAAGCTCCTGGCTCTCAGGGAACAAACTGGTTCCCTGGAAACCAAGATGGCTAACCTGGAGATGCTTAGAGAGCCATAGAGGTGTGTAGATGACATCTTCCAGGACGTGAAAGCTTCTTCCTACCCTCAGGTTGATGGGCCCCGTGCCATCAGGGAGAATTGGGGTCTGGGAAGAGAAGGACATCATTTCAAGGATAAGGGAGAAGTTCCTACAGGAAAGAAGCCATCCACATTCTCTCATTCTGAAAATCTTTCTCCAGAGGTGGAGAGATTTTGATTGTGGACAATTTAATCAATCCAATAGAAGATGTTGTGATGCATAAGTGCCTCTGCCCGGTAGAAAGGTTGTACATGTCCATCTTAGCTCAGCTGCTGAATACTGCTGGAGAGGATGTGGGGCCCATTTGGATACCCATTACATGGAAAAATAGACTCCGCCAATCCTGGGAGCCAAATTTAGACTGAACAGCCAAAGTCGCCTTCTTAGAAATGCTACCTGTGCAGACCCATCTAGGCAAGTATGTCTCAGAGGGGTAGAGAACAGCTGGTGCCAGGTAGAGAACTTTAGATTTGTTAGGCACTGGAGAACTTTTGGAGATAAGCCAGACCTAGAGGAGAGAGGAGTCAGGCTCCCTGTGCGTAACATCAAAAAGGTGGCAGAATGGCTTTAAAACCAATTTTTTTGGAGGAAAGTCAACATGCATTGGGCAGCATCTGGTTTCCGAAATGATTCTAAGAGATACCACCAAGATTGAAAGTGGGTTAATGGTTGAATACAGTATGACAGTTCAGGAGACAAAGAGGGTTTTCTTGAGAAAAGCACCGTGCCAAACATCTGACACTGACAGTGTCAAAGTTAAGATGTACGTACTCATATAGGCTGGTGGCTAAACTGGTACTGCTTAATCTTCCTAGCCTCTTTTCTCACAAGTTAGAAAGTTTTCAAGTTGTTCAAGATTTTAAACTTCTAAAATGTTTTTTTCTGAATTACTCATTTTGTTGTAATGCCTCTCACTTACTGTAAAAGAATTGTTTTCCTCAATTGTGCTGCATTTGGGGATTATTTTCCATGATGTAAGAGTGGGGTAGAAATTGGGTGAATAAAAGGAGGGAAAGGTGGAAGGGTATCTGTAGAACATAAATAGTCCAGTCACATGGTCTTAAAAAACAGGCAGAGCTTCAACCGTATCCCTGTGGTCCCCATCTTGACTTTTTTCTGCCACATTCTGCAGATATCCCTAAAAGGGTAAATGGGGCTTATATGGACTGACCGGTCAATAGATGCTCTTGGATGCTGGGCCAAGGGTTCAACAAAATCTGTTGGGGATGTCCTGCTGATTTTTGGTGTTCCAAAAATAAAGGCTGGAATAGAGGAATGGAGGCTTCCAAACGGACCAGGTGGTCTTGTAAGGAGGTGGCCAGAAGGTCCGCATGGCCTGTTACGTCGCAAATGCCAGGCAATCAAAAATGAGAAGAACCCCTCAGCCCCCCAAAGTGGCAGGTCTCCATGCAACTTTTTTTTCAGCACTCAGACCTGAAGAAGGAAAGTGAGATCTGAATGGAATGTGGAGAGTTAGCTTCCATGCTGACCTTGCTGCTCAATAAATATGACCACAGGGTTCACAGAGACTGTTACTTGAAACTCCAACAGCCTGGAGGGACGAATCCTTCTTGAGATGGCTTCAGTGACGCCCACAGATGCAAGCTGGAATCTTGAGCTTTTTATTACAGTATCTAGCCAATGACTTTTGAGCTTTCCCTCCCCTTTCCCAGTAGCAGTAACCTTGTCCCCTTTATCTTATCTCATCGCAGAAAACATCATCCTGAGCTTGCCTTCTGTCTGGGAGCCATGCAGCCAGCCTCCCCGCCCCCTGCCCCCTGCTTCTAAACTGCCTCACAATAATTTCACAGCTTATATTGCTTTCTGCTGATTTACACCTTCAAAGACAATTACGACTTGGAGTTCTTTCATATGGTGTATCTTACCATTGCCCTAACTTGCTGGCAACTGGGTGCCTGATGGCACGGGGCAGAAATCATTTAGCTGCTGCACTTCCTCATACAGTTCTTTGGAATTTGGGTATTGTAATAATCTGGCATTGTCACACTTTTGCAAACTGAAAATAAGACTTGTTGTTGGTTAGCTTGCAATCTAACCTTTGTTTTATCTAAAAGGACCTTTCATCACTTCTTATCCCAAAATTGATATCATTCCCATGTAGCCCCTGAAATCAACTGGATTTCTCTGGTCAAGTTTGATTATCCTTAGCTAAAGGGATGAATGGTCTAGTGTGGTAGAACGGATCTTCCTAATTAAGGGCATTTCTCTAAAGTAAGTGCTGTGCTCAGTCTAATTCAACGTTTCCCAACCAGGTGTTCTTTTGGTGCTCAGACATCCACTTTCAGAAGTTCCAGTCGGGAATGGCCAAGATGGGATTCTGGAGATTGTAGCCCAATCCATGGGACACCTAGCTATCTGGGAATTAAGCACTTCCTTCATACAAAACATGGATCATTTTGCAGAGCAATGCCGCTCCCTTTGGATGGCAGCCATATTTGAAGGGTCCTCTTATCTTCTGGTTCTTTAAAAAAGGTTCCAACTCACCAGAGGAGCAATGGGAATGAGACCGGCTGCCCCCAAAGCATTACTGGAAAATTTTCCCTAATCTGGAAAATCATCATGCACTGAATGAGCTTGTGGTGGGTCAGAATCACTTTGGGAATGTTGTCCGAACTGGAGCGTCAGCCCAGCTTTTTCAGATATTAAATTGGATTTTTGGACCTTTTCTCCCTCCCTATGCCCCTGGAAATTAACACTATTCCATGTCTTAGTTTAGAGCAGTGTTTTTCAAACTTGGCAACTTGAAGATGTGTGGACTTCAACTCCCAGAATTCTGCAGCCAGCAAGTGTGAAAAACACTCGTTCAGGGGCCCCTTGTTTTACACTATGACATTATAATTGATTGTAATACATTGTTCTATCAACAGCTATTCTATAACAATAGGTATAAGCACACTATAAATAAAAGTCCTCCTACTGCATTTTCTTGTTGAAAAATGCTTCCTTGTTCAAAGTTTGCCTGCAGGAGAAAATTTTACTACTCAGTCAACAGTAAGATATTGTAGGCATTCACACACACCACCTGGCCTGATGTGAATCAGCTTCAGCACAATTCTAAATATACTTCCCTATTTCTTACAAGTAACACTCAGTGCACTTCTGTCTTACATTTAAAAATTATCCAGATTGTCCTCTATTCTCACTCTCAAATTATTTCCAGGTTCCTTAACATTCACAATACTTTTATTGGATTAAAAAGAAATCTGTAAGCTAGGTGTCCCATAATAGATACAAATACTGTATATTTTGCAATAAATAAGCATAACATTAACTTGACATTAATGGCATTTATCCAGAGTTAAATATCAATGCCAGTAGCATGTAATGTGAGACAAAGGAACAGACAGAAAACTAGCATGAATAATTATTTTGATCTCTCTCTTCCTCCTTCTCTTTAATAAATGGAGCCATGGGGTAAGGATATTAAAACCACTGTATGTATATTTACTATATATACGACAAGTATATTCTAGAGAAGGTACAGGACAAGAATATTATTAGCGTAGAATTCTATGTCCTGAAAATCTCAGTTTTTCTTTTTAGAAACAAAGGTTCTTGTTGTGTTGGGTATGAAAACAATGAAAAGATACAACTGGGCACAAATCCAGATGCAGAGCAATCCCACAGGTTTAAATCTTTTCTGCATAAAATGTACAGCAAATTCATAGCACAGGGGTTGCATTTGCACAATTTCTGGAGTCCACAGAAATTAGATTTACTGGGTACCAAATATGAGTTGCCTACATGTTGATATAGAGAACCAGTTTGGTGTAGTGGTTAAAGGCACCAGGCCAGAAACTGGGAGAACGTGAGTTCTAGTCCCGCCTTAGGCACAAAGCCAGCTGGGCGACCTTGGGCCGGTCACTCTCTCCCAGCCCTAGGAAGGAGGCAATGGCAAACCACTTTTGAAAAACCTGCCAAGAAAACTGCAGGGATTTGTCCAGGCAGTCTCTGAGAATTGGAGACAATGGAATGAATTAAAAAAAAACAAAGATCAGCAAACACGGGGCAACTTCTGGTGACAGAATTCTCTCAGGAGGAGAGATTGTGAGATTGCCCACTTGTGCTCTGGATAGCTGCTCCTCACGAGGAGACTGCAGGAACTGAGTTTCTTGCAGTCGATTGTGGGCTGAGTGGCTTGGGAGTCGAGGGATTACCATTGCACTCAAAACCGCTGTGCAGCCTTTATGGATACTTGACCTGCAAAAGCCTCACTTTCTTAATCGTTTCAGATACAATTAATTTACAACTTAAGAGAGATCTTCTGACTGGCAGGAAAAAACAAAGACACTTGGTGAGTCACCTTCTTTTTGCAATTAAGAAGACGGAAAAAAATACCTTAAAGGATTTTGACTTAAAAGCAAAAACTTAACAAGATTCTGATTTAAGAAAGTTTTAAACAGATAAAGGGGATGGTAATTTTTAGAACCAGGATATTTTTTTTCCTTTGTTGAAAGTGTCTTTGAAAATACTAAAATTAACTGGACGAACAGAGCAGAACTTCACGGGAATGCTGATTGTTTATTATTAAGGAAAGTAGATAAATGGTGGATTTTACAAAATAAGAAGATAAAGGTAATACGAGCCAGACTGTGTGACTGTAGCTACAGAGAGCTAATTGGGACTAAAGTGTTAAAGACAGAGAAAAGCAAAACAGGAGGGGGAAAAGGAGAAGCCTTCCTTTTAGTTTCACCAAAGTAATTGACATACTTTCACTTTTGGGCCATAATTATTAGGATGGCCAGCCCAAGCAAAGCAGCAAAAATGGGAGAAGGAAGGAGAGGTTCACTAGAACAAGTTACAGATAAGGGCATCACATCAAATTTATTGCAGAAAATGTTTAAATTTGGCAAGAGGATAGCTGAAACTGTTGCCAATACTTTGGATGCTTTTAAAAAGGAAATGGAAGAAGGATTTGCAGGGATAAAAAAGATATAAAAGGAGAAGTTAAGAAGGTTGATGAATCTGTAGGACAGCTGGCTGAGGGTATAAAACAAAATCATGACACAGTGGAAGTTTTGGAAAGTAAAACAGAAGTTATCAATGGAGAGATGGAGGAAGATTTGGATCACTTGGCATTACTGAAACGGAGAGAAAAAGAATTTTGTTTAAGATTTTGAACAATTCCAGAAGATCCTGGAGAAGGTATCAGAGAAAAGATTGTTACGTCCCCGTCTAACTTTTTGGATTGGGATGAAGATGACACAGAGGCAGAGTCTGATAAAGTTTATAGGATCAATACACCATTTGCAAAATTAAGACACGCTCCAAGCGATGTCCTGGTGCGCTTTGTCAGGAAGAAGACTGGAGAGCAAGTTTTGCAGCAGCATTTTAATACTAGGTCGAGGATTGGTAATACAGATGTAATTGTACTCAAGGAAATTCCAATTAGAATACCGCACAAGTGAAAAGAGTTTTTTTTTTCCTGACAGACAAACTTGAACAGAAAAAGATTCCATTTGGATGGGATAAGTGGAAGGGGAGATTTTTGCTTTTAAACAGCAGAGATTCATACTGAACACTGCAGGAAACGAGAGATTTTCCGGGAAAATTCAAAGAAGAACTGGAGAAAATGCAAATGGAAGTGACACTGAAGATGCTACCAGATTGGGTGCCACAGGTATTGGTTTTTCTAAAATCTCGGCATAACGATGGATTATAAGTGCTTAATACGGAAGAGAAATGGAGCAAATGCTCCTCAGAAGAGAGAAAAAATAACTATTTGAAAAAGTTAAAACAAGATGTGATTTGCTTACAAGGAACACATATTAGGAAAAAGGATATAAAATGTTTGAGTCACAAAAATCTGGGTGAAGAAATTATTTCAGCAGGAATGAAAAAAAGAAATGGAATTGTTTTGAATATAAATAGTCAACTGTACCCAAAACTTACATTCACTGATGATTATGGCAGATATGTTGGGGTGGAAGCTAATCCACAGGAGGTTAAAGACCGTGATATTGGGAATTTATGCCCCCAATGAAGGTAAAACAGCATTTTATAAAGGTTTTCTGGATAAACTATCGGACTTTCTGTATGAAAATTGGTGTCTCCTTGGAGATTGGAATGGGGTGGTTTCCCCACAATAAGAATGAGAAAAATCTTTAAAATACACAAGGCAAATTACCAAGGTTTTCTTTGATTTAATGGCTAATTTGGTGCTTGTTGATGGATGGAGATATAAAAATGGGGACACAAAGGATATACTTATTTTTCTGAAAGACATAGATCTTTTTCAAGAATAGATATGATCTGGATCTCTAAGACTTTGGCTACTAACGTTCAAAAAGTGGAGATATTACCAAAGACTTTCTCAGACTTCAATCCGGTGACTTTAACTTTTAAAAGGAAAAATGGCTGTCTCAGATGGAGACGTCAAGAACCCAACAAATGAACCCTGAGCTGCATCAGTTCTCTACTGTTAGAATTATTCTACACAGGCAGGGATGCCTTGTGGGTCTCAAGGATGTCGAGATGCAGCTGCAACCAAATAGTCAAGCCCTGCCCCTTTTTTCACACGTATCACACAGGCGTCACACATGAGAAGGGGGCAGGGGTGGGATGGTACAGCTGTGGCCCCCATCTTAACTCTTTGGATTCTCTCCCACAGATGCCCCGGACAGAAATTTTAAAGAAATGTTAAAGAGCAGATTCAAGAGAAGTGACTTTTATCCATTTTTCAAATGTCTTTACATTCTAAAATGAGATGCAGCAGTAGGCTTCTCCATATGCTACATTAAATAATATGTTAAAGGACTGAATTAGTTTTATGTTAATATTATACACACACACACACACACACACACTATATATTCATTCTTTCATTCTCCCCCCCTTAAGCTTTGGTTTATTTTAATTGCTACTATACATATCGCGTTTATATTGTACTGTTATAGTTGCATTCCGTTTTTTGTGCATTTGTTATATTTCACCATTTAAAAAAAAAGTGAAAAGGTTCAATCTTGAGCATTGAAATGTGCTATTTTTGTCTTACATCTTTCGTTATTCTGCTACAGAATACTAACTGTGGAGAATTAAAAGACAGGTTTTTGCAGTGGGTTATCATAATGAAGGTAGAAATGTAAAGGCAATGACCTTTGGATGCTTAGGCATGAGACTACTACATCTGAGAACTCTGTGGAGGGGTAACTCATTGACGTCAATCCCTACTTTTGTAAAACGGATCTAACTAAGCGTGCATACATTGTACTGGATCCAGAAATCAGCTGTACTCACTGTATATGTGAGGTAGGACTGGAGGTGTACTTTCCATTCTTCTCCTGATGTTGTCTCACCCCCATCTTCAGAGGTGTCCATGGGGTATGATAACGATGGGGGCTTTTTTTAATGTGTTGTATGTGCATAAAAAACAAGCAGAACTTTGGTTGCACCATTGCAGCTGCCATCTTGATTTTTTTGACCACACCCTGTGGACTCCTGCTCCTCTCCTATGAGCCTGGCTGTTTGTGAATAAGTCATAATGCCTGAGTTGTTGCTTGCACCTATGGGCTCAAATCATGCAACAAAAGCAGTTGGCAGGCTCTTTCAGCAGGGTCTGGGGGCGAGGGTGGGGAGTCACACATTGAAACCCCAGCAGGAGCAGAGACAGCCCCAAGGCCACATGAGGACACTCTACAGTAATGTCCAATGAGGGTTTAACTCACATGCAGAGTCAACCCTCTAAAATGAACAACAGACGCTGATGGATCCACTGACTTCATTAATGTAAGTGTGACTAAGTTTGGATTTGACTTGTAGCATTACTTCTAAAATTAACACCTCTCAAAGTTCCTACCAAAAAAACCCACCTTCAGGATTGCATGTAATAAAAAAATTAAGTGGAGAAGGAAGAAGAGAAGGAAAGGGAGAGGGAGAGGGAGAAGGAGGAGACAGAGAAAGGAGGAGGAGGAGGAGGCAGAGAAGGAGAAGGAGAAGGAGAAATGATGGTGGAGAAGGAGAAGGGGGAGAGAAAGAGAGGGAGGGAGGGAGGGAGGAGGAGGAATACTGTGTTGTGATTGTGTGTTTTTGGAAAAAAGACTACTGTGGGAAGAAAGGCAGAAGGCAAAATTGCATCGGTTCTCCATCTGGAGCATTACTTTGTAGAGTCCCTTACCTACTCGAAGCTCTTGACCGAAGACGGTCTTCTCTCCCAGGGCTGAGCAGTTCCACCTGCCATATCGGAACTGGTACTGACATTCATTGATTCCCATCTGGGCCCCTTCTCCAATAACTATGATGGCATCAGGGCGGCTCTGGCAAATTGCTCGTTGCCGTGGGGCCAAGCCTGGGATCTTGTTGCAGATTATATTTGCTCCCAAAGCCACCACCGATGACAACGCTCTGAAGAAAAGCAGAAAAGCAGCATTAGAACTAATGGAAACCATTAATTCTATTTCCTTGAGAGAGCAGCTGGCTGGACAAGGCAGTTGCCTACAGCGTAAGGAAAAGGGCTGGAAGAGGGCTCCTGTAATTATGCTCACTTATCTCAACCTCTTTGGTCTGGCAGTTGGGCTGGAAACCTTGTGTGACTTTCGGTAATGCCTGGTTTCCTTGGACCAAAGTTACCACGTGTGCCATCTGTCTTACAAAATGTTGGCCCTTTCAGGCTTTGTCGGCTATCAAACTAGGAAGTGAGGAGATACGAGAAACAGGTATTAAAATTTGATTTGGATTTTCGGAAATCTTTGTAGCTGAAATTCACGTTGAGTGTAGAGGGGCTTGGCTCAGCCTGGCTGCAGAATGCAGGAGACCTACAGATCGTCCCTTCTAATTTTAAACCACAGCATAAAAAAGCAGGGAATGACTTTATTTGACCAACATTCATGCTCATTATTATAAACATGAAGTGGTGAATGATTAATAGGAGCTCGTAAGCATAAATTTCAGAGTCAGATTTTTCAGACCTGGAAAATGGTTTGGAGCAGTCCAGAAAAGCAACTCAAATGTTTAGTCAAAGAAGCATTTTTCAGTAATTGTAACAGACACATTTATAATTTGCATTAAAACCTTTGCATACTGTGGTACATTGTCTCAGGCATGAACGGATCCAAAGCTGCGTTTAGATTCTTGGCTCCCAGTGGGATCTCTCCTCAGTTCATTTACCTTCAATTTATAAGGTTGTGGGTCTGGATCCCACAACACTCCTGGCACAGAGGAAGCTAATTCTTGGAAACAAGATGCTGGGCTAGCAGGACTGTTGTGCTGATCAAGCAGGGCTGCAGTTTGGTTCTTTAGGATGAAGCAGACTTTTTGTCATCCTAGTAAGGACTTGAATCAGAGAAAAGACTGTGCCTGACAAGGTTGAAGGAAGGAGAAGAAGAAGGGGGAGGCAACAGATACAGTGGATGAACAGGATCAAGAAGATTGTGTGAATGTCCACAGAGGAGTTGCAGATTGTCACCAGGGGCAGTCAAGATACTGTCCCAAGAGGTGAAGCCTCAAGACTCAGGATTCTGCTGAAGGCCAAGGAGAGGTGAAACCACCAGCCCATCTGAGACGGATCCCTGCTGAAGTGACAGTAGGTTTAGAATCAGGGAGGCAATGCCAACTCTTCCTGGAAAGGTGAAACAGACAGAAGGATTATCGCTATGCTGGGAGTTTTCTCTTCGTCAAGCAGATGGAGAGGTCTGGAAGAACTTGTTTCACTGTGACGATCTTTGGGTTTCATAACAGAATGTCTCCGAACCCTAAGATTTCTCTGCCTTGGGCTCTTACACCCCCTCCCACCCAGACTCCCAACTTCTAAAGCACATCCAGTTCTCACCTTGCTGCATAATTTCAGTGATTAGCAAAGAATAAATGCTATGACTCCTTCATGCAAGCAGATCAAATGCCAAAGCATCCCAGCTCGGTACACAACATAACTGCACTGCCTTTCTTAGTGAGGAGCATAATGCAAACGTGGTATTTGCTGATTAACTCTCCTAATGAGAAATGCCAACGGAGAACACTTCAAGATGGCTCATGCACAAAACCACGATGGAATGCAGTGATTCAGGCAAGGCATGGCCTTGAAAATGCTGCTGGGGGTAAGGCAGCTTTCAATTAGAACAGAACTCGCTGCGTACAGCAAGTATCTGAAGCATGTCCAGGATCCTCAGAACACCAGCAATGGGCTTCAGGTACAGATCCTTCCACCCACTCTCCATGGAACGATCAGGTGCCTACTCTTGGACAACGTCCCTGGTTCAGATCATGGTCTCCAGGCACAAATCGAGAGCTGCGTTTGACTTTTAATGTTCCTAGTGTTCCAGGAACAGGGACAGCACTGCCTGGAGGGAGGTCTTAGCTGATCTCCAAAAATTAAGCAAGGTCAGATATGTCTGGAGTTTGCACGGGAGGCCACCAGGAAGAATCAGGACTATAGTCTGACCGAGAAGTCACAGCTCAGAGAAAGCTTGTGGCAAACCACTTCCATACCGTTGCCAAGAAAGCTACATGGGCATCTCCCCGAAATTACCAGGACCGGAGATGGACTCCAGGAAGGATTTACTCCCTGCTCCAGTCTAAGTGGCATTAAGTCACCAGTCACTTACTCAACTCGAAGGTTTCCTAACCCTTTAATTCCTTTAAAACAGAGGAAGAATTACTACTTGTGGTTGGAGAGGAGGAGGTAAGTGTCCCGCCCTTAACATAAAACAGTAGTTCAGATATACTCTGTGCCAGACGGGCTACAGTTAAATGTTGTCCAGGTAGCCTTGTCTTAGAATAGAGAACAACTGGATCATATCCAGAGAAACCCTGGGAAGTCTTCAAGGGCCTCCCTATGTCAGATGCACTGCAGAGTTCAATCTGACAAGTGATAGTAGCATGAATAATGATCACCAAGGCCTCCTACACCAGGTCAGACCACGACTGGTATGCTAGCTGAAGCTAGAAAGAGTCTCCCTTGCAGACGCCACCACCAATTCATCTGTAACAGATGGGAGGTAGCTCATCCCTTGCGTAGAACATGTGAAAGGTAAAGAGCAGACGGAAGGTTCCTGCACCAAGAACTTCCAGTTCAAGCCTCTCCAGGTCTGTGTATGCATGTCTCCCATTACCCACTTTGTGCTCCCAACAGGGAATGTTGGCTTACATGTCGTTACCCACAACTAGCCATTGAAAAGGCCAAGATCTGTCTGCCCAAAACGGGCAATTTTTCTGCAGGAAATACTCAGTACTCCTGTAGGTAGGGGGAAGAATATTTCATTGGCCAATGACCTAATAAAATAATTATATATCAAGAGAAAAGTTTTTAAAAAAAGTATGTGTGTAGAGATGTATTGTCTTTAAATTTAAAGTTGAGGAGGAAGAGGAGGAGGAGGAGGAGATTATAATAACAGCATAAAGTGGTCACGTTCCTCAGAGTGACCATCCTAAATGTGAAATTTATCAAGTCAGAACAGTCTGGTAATAACCGGCTATCCTTGTGTAGGAAGGGATGATAGCTTCATAATACGGGGACTACATTCTTTACATGCAGAAGATCTTGGGTTCTACCTTGAGCACATTTGATTATCAGGATCTCAGGATCTCAGGTTGGGATATTGGAGAAGGTTACCACCCACAGCTTCAAAGGTTGCTGGAGTGGAATTCTGTCTCAGTGACCATAGAACTTGAGCAGTGGCTGACATACGGTCTGTCTGGTGGTCACTGAGCCAGAATATTGATGCATCCTTTCAGCAGATGCATGGAATGGATTTTTTAGGGATTAGTGGGAGATGGCTTCTCTTCTCTGTCTATTTGCCTATCAGAAAGCTTCAATCACTGTTGGCAAGGAATGCGTACCAAGCATAGACTGAAGGAAGTTAGCCATGCACAGATCCCATTAACAGAACACTCAAATCCCTTGACACAGCTTTAAAAACCTCTTCTACAATGGCTGATTAAAATAACAACAACACTGTATAATGGAATCTTTGTGCAAAAGAGCTGCCACGTATTTTGTAGCAATACTTTGACGCACCTGAAACACAATCTCACTACTGGATGGTTTATTTAATTAAGAATTCTTAAGTAAATGTTTCTGAGCAGCTATACATTACTGAGAGTTGGCAGAAATATCTTTGGCTCCTGATTTCATCTGCATGTGTGTTGATGTTCTCAATGTTGTCCCCCACTTTTTCACACAATCATTGATAGCTGAAGTAATGATGAAAAGGAAATCAGAGAATGTGCTGGGTGGGGTGGTTCCAGTGAGGGGCATGTGTGGGGATGTAAATAAAGTCAAGATGGCAGGTGTGACCATGGGATTGAAGCCCTGCTCCGTTTTTTACATGTGTCCTGGCTTCCATCATGGCTGTCACCTTGACATTTTTTAACCCCCTCCCTTGGGGACACCCCTGGCTCCAGTTTTGGCCCTGACTCTGCACTCAGCATCCAAGCTCATGTGGTGTCCGAACTGGAAAGATGCCCCCTAATCAAAGAAGGATGCAGGACAGACCTCGGAAACCTGGGGGTTGGATCAGAAAGACCAACATGCAGAATGAGCTGTGGGTCTCGAGAAATACTCCAAACGACAACAACAACAACAACAACAACAAAAAGGGGGTTGGGATATGCCAGAGACAGAAGACGCAAAAAAAGCTATAGGTCTGGGTGATGATGAGGGCAGAATTCCCTAACTGGTACTTTACATCTGTCTTCTCTCTGAATAGAAAAAAAGCTGTAGTTGGTCATTGTAGTAGAAGGCATTTAGGACTGACAAGGAGAAGATAAGAAATAACACAGCTAACCTACGTGAATTCAAAACTCCAGATGCGTCACAGCCTAGGTGCTTAAGGAATTAGGGGAGGTAATGACAGAATTAATCTTTGGGGACCCCTAGAGAATCAGCAAAGTCCCAGAAGAATGAAGAAGAACAATTGTTGACCTGTTTTCAGAAAAGAGAAGCAGGAAAATTGCAGCATAATGTGGCTGATACAAATTGCATAATTGCATCACTTGCATGACGTCCTGATGGCTTCTACCAGATGCCTCAGCTTGGGGACTCCGTTTCCTCAGGGGGACACAAGACAAGAAGGACTTGGTCAGGTAACCAAGCAGTTGAACATGCAGCATTTTGTCTGTCAAAAATCAACCATTTGAATGGCATTTTTTATTTGCATTCTTTATTTAACTGACATTTACAACTGCCCCAGTCTTCCTGCAAAGAATACCATCTAGAAACTAGCAAACTAATGCAATTCTTTGTGGTTCTCTGCAGCCACAGACCAAGTTAGGGGCTTAGCTACTGGTAGTGTTCTCACTTGTCATGTGGACAATATAAGTCACGCCTTGAAAAATCCAGAAAATGAGGATGAATTGAAATGCAGATGCAATAGCTAACTTTTGCCATTATGAAAAACAAATGACTCTTACTATAATACAACTAAGCAGTGATTATGACTGAGGACAGGTTTGGGCTTTCTAAATTTTTCACAGGTGGCAATCTAGCATCAAATGAAGAATCTCTGTGTCTACGCATTTGAGAACTTTATGACTTGGATGCACATCCTTCAGGCCAGAGTCCACTTAGTGGTCCTCACCATAAAATATGGCCTTCAGAGCTGGACAACCCTACCCAATTTTTTTTCCACTAAACTGATCTCCAACCTAAAAGGTGGTTTTCCATTACAGACACTGTGCACCAATTCAGCACATGTCCCAACTTTACAACAGTATGGCACAATTTGCTATTTTCACTGAAACTAAAGGCAGAACAGGACTCTTTCAACAATGCAAAGCTAGGTGGTGGGATTTGCTCAGGGGTATCTCTAAGAGGAACAGAATCTGCAATGTGCCATGCTCACCATCTTGCAGATTTTGACACCCATCCCTGTGAATGCTCCTGGGTTCACTGCCAGTGGTTTTGGTTGTGGCAGCCAGCTGGAATGGTTCCAAAGTAGACTGGATGGTTCCATGAAGCACCAGACCCTCAGTTATGAGAAGTAGTGAAGGTTGCTTACAACTCCTGAGTCAAAGGCAGAAAGCTTTACAACTGGTCACAGTTGAAGGGGCTCCTGCCCTCCAGCCCAGGCTTTTGAGTGTCCCAAATGCATCCAGTCATCATCACTGATGAATCATTATTTATTTCTCTCATTGCTAAGATGAAACGGTTAAGGCCACTGTAGTTAAATATGTTGTCTTCTCATATATCTTTAGTGAAACAGCTAAGGCCAAAGTGAATAAACTTTAGGGAATAGTCAGTGTAAAATGGAGAAAACTCTAAATGCCTCCAGTCAAGTCATCTGAGGTCTTCATTAAGTGTAATCATGTGAATGACATGCAAATTAAAATAAGGGCCAAAACTGTCCAGTAAACTCTCTTTGCACACATTAACTCAAACTCCCCCAAGGGAGAGTCCACAGGCACTTGCAGGAGTCTTTCAAGAGAAGGGGGCCACATTTTGATATAGGATGAGATTTCAATGTCTGTCATTGTAGGGAGAGCCACAATACACTTAGTGTTTCTGTGTCATGCTCCATGACAAAAAGACAGCCTTAGTGGTCTCAAGGATGCATTAAGAAATCCTTCTGCAACACCATCTGTTTCTTAAATTTGTTGGCTTCCCACATTTTTCCAGACAATGATCCCACATGCAGAAGAGGAAGATGGAAAACCAAATCAGTCCATTGGTTCATCTCACCCAACCTTTCCAGATAAGCTGGAACATGTAGCTGACTTTAGCCAATCAGAAGTTAAACAGGGTCAGTCATGTTTAGTGCTGGAATGGGTGACAACCAAAACATTTCAGAGATGTAGGCTAAACTGGGGAGTAACCCCAAAAAGAGAGACAGCCTTTGAAGAAGTCAATGCCAAAATGCTTCTGTACTGTTGCCAAGAAAGCTACATGAATGTGTAGGCTTGGGAATGCACTTTTTCAATACTGGTGCCTACCATACCGAGCAGCATCTCTCAAGAACTTAGATTAGCTGCCTCTCTTTAGCCTTTCAGATGTTTGCTAAAGTGGAGCATTTTTGGAAGAACTTTGTGCATAGTAAAGATGATGCTGCCTTGATTTCAGTGCTCCATATTATGAGGGGTTCAGACTTCAGGTTGCCCCATTATATTGCCATCCCTGTGGATGTTTGTATGTGTATCAGGATGTTTTAACATGTATTTGGCAGCATTTGCTGGGATCTGACAGCCGGACTTGCAGGTTATGATCGGGAGAGGTGTCCACAGAGTGGGAGAGGGCATCAATTGAATCAATAAACAAACAAATAATTAAATCGTTTGCCACTGCCTTCTAGCGGAATGTTTTTTCAGTTTCCCAGTCTAGTCTGCAGCCCTGCAAAAGCACTGAAAAGTAGGAACTAGATAATTGCAGAGCAAGATTATTCGGCCAGTCCTGACAAAAAACAGTATTTTGATGGGCACTAAAGGTGGGGGGAGCGCAAAGATCTCAGAGGGGGAGTAATAATATGCACTGAGTGGGACAAAATCACCTAAGTAGGGCCGGGATTTTGGCGAGGAGAGAGTGTCCCCATCTTGGGGAGATGTTTTCTTTTTGTTTTTGCTTTTAAAACTGTGTTATGTCTTTTTAAGGGTATGCAGTAGGTTTAACTGCTGATTTTGGGCAATTTTATGACTGAAATTTGGTGGTGGGATTGGAGATGTTGGGGGAGACATAGAAAAGAGAGGTTTTGGAGCATCAGAACCATTAATCATATTTGCAAAAACAGCGTAAAAGGTTGAAAAGAACACTTCTGGAAGAAGACACGTGCATTTGTTGCGTTTGGTCCAGGCTTAGAACTGGGCTCCTACTTTAGAAGTTAACTGGGGGACCTACCTCCATTCAGCTGTTGGGTATTCCCTTGTCTGCTGGCCTACCCCATCTCAGCATCCACAAACTTCTAGGCAATATTTTTGAGGAAATAGAAAGAATTGCCTCCCGCCATCAACCAGTCGCACATCTTGGGTCAACAGGCAATCTATGCTTTTAAAAGTTGCACTTCAATGTGTGAGAGATGAAACAGTGCCTTCCTTAAAGTGGTGCTTGCTCTATTCAGTTTTTTATAAATGTGCTGTAAATAATAATAATAATAATAATTTTAAAAATTGCTGTCTGTTTAAGTGAAGACCGATTTCCATTGAACAATGTCACTGATCAATGTATTAAATTTTAAAACTGCTTAAATTTAAAATAAATGGGCATTGAGCAAAAGGGGACCTAAACATCCATTATCAAAAAGCTTGGCAGATTAAACCATGTGAAGGTGGAAAGGAGACACTGAGACAGGAAAGAGGATGTCACTGTCAGTAAAATTAGTTTTCATAGAACCCAGCACATTTTGGAAGCATATTCCTTTCTCAAGAGTTCTCTAAAAGCAGAAGGAAGGCCAAAGAAGGTCTCTATGATTCTGCAAAAGCTTACAATGCACACATTATTTATACAAATCGACAATTCTCTTTAGACATTCCCTAACTAATTCAGTGGATGAAAGCATGGCCATTCCATAACAAATAATCAGAATGGCCGTGCTTTTTCCAAGCTTCTCCTGTGAACTTGTGCCATGCAATGGAAAGTCAAGTTCCTTCCCCAAAATCCTCTGCAGGGTAGGGTCAAAAACGTTGAGATGGCAGCCACAACAGTGTGATCAAACCTCCTCCCGGTTTTTATGGTGCACCGTGGCCTTCTGGATCATGTGCTGGGAGATGCAGACCCAGGCTTTCACAGGCAATGCCCACCTATATCATGCAACTGGCTCGAAACGAGGCAAATTGGTTGGAATCATTATTTTCCTGTGTGGCTGTCACCCACCGCTACATTCCAGAGATTCCAAATCTAATTTAAGCAACAATCCAGTGGCTAGATTTGGAGAAAACTGATCACAAGCTGTCCCTGCTTCTGTCAATGTGTACCCTAGGTTTTGGTTCTAGGCCTGAATGACCTGAGGATGCTCCAGAAAACTGCACTTATTGCATTTCCTGAGATAATCTCATTCAACAAAGCTCATCTGCAACCTCAACGTTGGTGAAATTGTCAAGAGGAGACCCCACCATCTTTCACGCTGTTTTGTCTGAAGACGAAAGGCCTACCCACAGGAGTCAAAGTGCCCTGCTTGGTGCCAGAAAGTGTCCTGTTGGGGAAGACAGGCATGGACTGTTGTCCCGACGTGCACCCAACAGCAACCCACCAGTTCCAGACTGACTTTGTAGTTTGTTTCTGAATGCATTCACCCACAAACATCTTCAGAAGTCAACATTACATGTTACCCATTACAGAATGCTGTGCATAACTTTGAAGGAGCGTGGTCTGGGAAGCAATTTTAGAGTCAGGAATATACAATTTGACACAACAGAATGGAGCTGTGGTGTGTAGGGAATCTACTGCCTCAGACAAAGCAGTAACACTCTTCTTAGGAGCAAACTTTGGAGAGAAAGGGTGGAAAAAATATCGTTTCTGATGCAAGCTTTGTATTTCTTCTCCTGAAAAACTAGCCCTTATGGAGCTTACCTCATCTGTGAAATTTATTCCACCGTTTCTATGAGCATTCCCCTAAGAAGGGGGAATTTCCAGCATCAGGGCAGTCTACAGTATATTGAATGCAGAAAGTGTTTGGACATTCAGGACAGGATATAAAGCAACCTCCATAAAAACATATTGTCCCCCTTTTCGGGGTAGATGGGCCGTAACAGAAATGTGAAAAAATACATAAATAAATAAAGATTGGCTTTGTAATGCTTAGACTGAATTAAATTTCCCATCTTCAGAGAAGTGCTTTGTAATCTTATCTTGCCGGGCTGATTCTCTTCTACAATGCCTCTTTCTTTAGAGTTTTTTTCCCCCCTGCCACCATACTGACTCCAGACTGGTGGTGGGAGCAAGGGGGTCCTCATGGGGGTCAAAAAAGTCAATATGGTGGCTGCAACTGTGCAATGGTGATGCAGGTAGAAAGAGGAAGGGCTTTGATGGCACGGTTGCAACCACCATCTCGATGCCCCTGTTTGGGAGAGATTCAGTGCAAGCGATAGAAGGGTGAGGCCTCACTCTTCCCTTTTCACCAATTCTCCCCAGAAAATCTATCCTCTGCCTTACTGTAAAGCAGTGAACATGAGGATGCTAAAATACTACGCATCTCCCGGGCCAGAGACGTAGCTAGACTCCCCTCTCTGAGGTGGGAGAGGGCACTGTTTTCTCCTTCCAACATCACCACCAGCCTCAGCAGCTAGTTCTTCTGGGAACGGTGGAACTCCGCTATTGCAAGCACACTGAAGGAGGTATGGCAGGCGGTCGATGGGGACAAGACATCCACAGGTAGGAATTTGGAGGGTCCAGACCAATTATGTGCTCTGTCCAAGAGGAAAAATAAAGGAAACTTAGGAGCATAACCACACTCGTTCTTCACTTTCAGCTGCTCCAGTGGAGCGCTTGACTGCCAGTGTCTGAGCAGCTTCTGATTCTCAGAGCTCAGAAGCCCCTGTCTATTCTTCTCGAAGCAGCAGCAAGCCCTTGCTTTGGATGTCTCCCCACCTGCAGAGCTGTCAGGGACCCATCTTTGGCCAGGAAGTCCTTCCCTTCCCTGCTGCAGAACTATGGAGAGAACAGACGAGAGAGGGTGCCCTCCCAGCCACAAATCTTGCTCCCCGCAGCCGGTTAACGCAGCTCGTCATCCTGCTCCAGGAAAAGAAATGCAAGCGAGAAAATTGTGGCTGACAAGAACAGAATCCTTGGCCTGAGCCTCTGCCCCACCCGAGCTTGGCAGAGATCTCGAGCTGCCTGAACAGCTGCCAGCCCCTGAGGCTTCCACCTGCTTATGGTACATGTTAGGACATCCCAGGATCATCACATTAAGCACAACCATCTCCTGCAAGGGCCATTCCTTTCCCTAATGCGCCCAGGAGGAGTCTCGCGGTAAGCAGGCGGCCTCTTCCTGAAAGCAATCCTATTTCCACTGGATTACCATAAAAACCAGCGTTTTGGGGAAGAATGCACGGCCATCACCTCTTTCCACATGGGGAAAGAAAGCAGCTGGAGGCAGAAGGGTGCTTTTGGGGAGGGGGGCTTCTCAAAATGCAAGAAAAGCAAGGAATTCATCTCCCTTGGCTTGAGCTTGATGCTTGCAGACTTCGTTGATCCTGCCATATAGTTCTCTTGGCAACAACAGGCAAGTGGCGTGATGAAGCCATTTGCTGGATCTTTCTTAACTTCTCCAAGCAGCCGGGGCCCAGGATTTCCTGAAGCCTCCCCTCCAAGTGCCAACCAGGTCCGACCCTGCTTGGCTTTCTGAGGGCAACCAGCATTGGCTAGGGGCCGCCGTAGGGTTGTCCCAGACAGTGTATCACGTGACCTGTCTGGTTTGTGCACCGCCATCAAGGTGTCGCAACAGTCATGCTCCAAGCAGAAGGAACTGTTTTTCCTCTCACGTTCTCCTTTTATGCAGGGTCTTTTACAGGGTGGGGCGGGGAACAGCAACCGTGTGTGCAGAAGAGGAATTCTAATGCGGGCTGAGCATAATGATCAGACTTGTGTAGTAACTGTCTGGGATGTTCACGGGCACCGCACCCACCGCTGCGCACCAGAAATCCTGCCACGGGGCTGTTTATTACACGATAAAAGAGGTCATGGCAGACGTTCCCATTTGGCCTTGGCGCTTGCCGCTCTTTCAATAGACTTCAGCTTGTCATTCAGGTATTTATTTTTATTCATTTAACCTGCATGCTGTTGAAACATCTCACATTCTTGGCGGCTTGCAACAAACAGGTGTCTGCGCGGGGAGGGGGTCAAAAAAGTCAGGATGAAGCCTGGCCCATTTTTACATGCCACGTAGGCGTGCCACGCATAAAAAAGGGGGCAGGACTTTAATCATGTAAACATGGGTACCATCTTCCCTTTCTTGAGGCCATGGAAGCCCCTGCATAAAATCACACAATACAAAAAATTAAAACATTTGTGGTAAGTATCATTCAAAATGGAGCAATCGTCCGAAATAATACAAAAAGAATAATGCAGAAGATGACAAAAGAAGATTTGCAGACGATCCCGTTCCACTGGCATCCACAGCTGACTGAAAATGATTACACTGGATGGTGACATCATTGTGCAAATCCCACCATTATATACTTGCGTCCTGACATGTAACACAAGTATGTAAATCACAGGGTTTATCTCATGGCGTCATAGCACATGCTTCATAGCATGGCTCCCTACAACTACAGGTAATCCTCGCTTAATGACCATTCATCTAGCGACAGTTCAGACTTATAATGGTGTTAAAACCTGACTTGCGACCTGTCCTCACACTTACGACTGTCACCACAGTCACAAGATTGCCATTTTCAACCTTCCCAGCTGGCTTCTGGCAGGCAAGCAAAATCAAGGGGGAACCACATGATTCACTCAACAACCATAGGATTCACTTAACGTCAACATGATTCGCATAATGACCACTGCAAAAATGGTCATAAAATCAGATTTGCTTAATGACAGCATCACTTGGTGACCAAAATTCCAGTCCCAATTGTGGTCATCAAGTAAGGACTACCTGTACCTACATGAGGATCAGAAGCATCCAGAGGAGCCAGTGCTTTCATCCAAATAAGGAAATCAGCATCATGCTGGAGGAATACAAGTTCAGCCCCTTTGCACAAATGTAGAGCTGATCTTGAGGGTAGGGTCGGAATGAGTGAGCTTTTGAAGTGGGGACTTGTAGAAAAGATTCCACAGTCCTGTGAAAGAGGGAAGCATGAGAAAGAAACTCAAAACAACCCCACCTTGATTTTGTTTAGTATAAGATGGGACAAAGAAACAGCGACAGGCTTTAAGTTTCTGTTATTCTACCCTGTAATTATAAAGAGCATTCCTGGCACCCTGGCCATGTCAGTTTCCTAACCTGGACTACCTCACAGGGCTAAGAATGTGATCTCAAAATGTGCGTCCCACAAGGGCAGAGCTTGCCTTGCAACGGCACAAGGCTGCTGCTGTCGCTCGCTCCAGGATTTTAGAGCCTTGTTAAAGTATAGGTGGGTCAGCCGTGCCATTTGTCGTGTTGGAGATGGCTTATCTCAAATGTAAAAACAGATGCTTGGCCAAGAAATAAGTCTGCCAACATTCGAAGAGTGGACTGCCAAGCCTTGCACACCTATAGCAAGGTTTTTGAAGACCAGCAACGGCGGTAGAGTGGGCTCTTTAAGTCAGAAATGCCCATGGATGAGTACAGGGAAGCCAGCTTTTACTGAGTTAGGTCAACAATCCACTTCTGTGTCCTCTTCTACCCTTCAGTGGGTGCCAAACGTGTGGGCAGGTGGGTTGCTAGCGTGTGGATCTCCAGATGCTGAAGGTTAAACTTTCCATGCATTCGATAGGATTCTACCCAGTGATGCATAATTCACTTCATTTCTGATTTAGGGACTTGGTTAGTCAGGACTTTTCCACCCTGCCATCATTTCCATTTTCCTATTCCTCGAAAGGAGTTTGAAGCCAATCTAAAACTATCTTCATTGCTGTTGACTTCAGTACTGGAAAAACAAATTGTTCCTCACCTCAGCTCTTGCAAGAGAGCCAGTCTGGTGTAATGGTTAAAGGCACCAGGCTAGAAGCCAGGAGACCCTAAGTTCTAGTCCTGCCTTGGGCACAAAGCCAGTCCCTCTCTTTCAGCTGCAAGAAGAAGGCAAGGGCAAACTTCCAGAAATCTGGCCAAGGAAAAACTGCAGGGACTAGACTGACTCGAAGGTACACACACGAGAGACACACACAAATCCATGCAAAGGAAACTGAAACCAAATATTTGCTTCATTCCCCTGCCCCCCACAACCCCCATCCCTGTTTAGTTGCACCGGGGGGAAAAAGTCTCATTGACAGCTTTCTCCTTCAAACACCAGCAGTGAAGCTGGGGGGAGGGGCAGGGGGCGTAAGAAAGGGTTCCTGCAAATGGGGTGCTCAGCCATCCTAAGTTTCAGCTGGGACACCCCAGCTTTGCTCCAGCAGTAACAAACCACAGCAGAGCCAGAGAACAGCCCCTGACAGTTTTCAGACCACCAACGCCTTGCGATCCCACAAATCCAGAGCCAGCTTGAAGCTCTCTGGCGGAAGGACCCCCAACCTGAACCCAACTCTGGGCAGTCCCAGATAGCTCAGATGATCCCTACTTCCATAGTAAGTAAAGGTAAAGGTTTCCCTTGACATTAAGTCCAGTCGTGTCCGACTCTAGGGGGCGGTGCTCATCTCCGTTTCAAAGCCGAAGAGCCGGCGTTTGTCCGTAGACACTTCCGTGGTCATGTGGCCAGCATGACTACACGGAATGCCGTTACCTGCCCGCCGAAGCAGTACCTATTAATCTACTCACATTTGCATGTTTTCGAACTGCTAGGTTGGCAGGAGCTGGGACTAGCAACGGGAGCTCACTCCGCCGCACGGATTCAAACCGCCGACCTTCCGATCGGCAAGCTCAGCAGCTCAGCGGTTTAACCCGCAGCGCCACCACGTCCCTTCTATAGTACTTCCATAGTACTTGAACATAAACCTGCCAAAGAGCAAAGTAGGCTGTAAAAGACAGACAAGGCAGTCCAAGCTATGATATGGTAAAAAGAAACTGAGGAATTAAAAGTCAGGGGTAGGAAGGAAAAAGGCATCAGAACCAAGGGGCACAGAAAAGTATACAGGTAGTCCTCGCTTAACGACCACAATTGGGACTGGAATTTCAGTTGCTAAGCAAAGCAGTTGTTAAGCAAATCACCGTCAGCATTAAGCAGACCACATGGTCGTTAAGTGAATCACATGGTTCCCCCATTGATTTTGCTTGCCAGAAGCCGACCAGGAAGGTCGAAAATGGCAATCACGTGACCATGGGATGCTGCGACGGTCATAAATGTGAACCGGTTGCCAAGCGCCCATAAATGAAGAATTGGTCCTGGTGAGAGTTTGCAGCACGAATCTCACCTCACTCACAGCTGTATCAACCGGCCTGCCTAAAAGCATTGCAGTTCAGCAAGGGAATCCTGCCCTGCTGTCTAACAAGCTTAGACAGTGTTATTTTCTTCCTTAACATTAGCAGCTGAAGTGGGCCGGTTATGCAAAGGTTTAGGAGGCACAAGTCATGAGGCTGTGCTCATTATCTAATCTGCAGAGTCGTGTGGGGAGGGCAGAGTCTTGGAATGAACAGAAATGCCAATTTTCCAGAGCAGCACACCCTCAGGTTTACTGCAAAGAGTCCTCAAGCCAAGTCTGGCTCTGGCATGGTGATATAAATCACTAATTTCCCCCTTTTTATGTAGGATCTGATTGTGCACCAGGGGCATCCTAGGGACGTGGTCGAGGAGTCAAGACGTGGTGCGCATAAAAAGCAGGCAAAGCTTTGATCACACCTTGAGGCCACTGTCTTGACCTTTGTGGCCATGGCTGCAAAGACCCCTGCTGTGTGCTCAAGACTACCCAGGGATCTCAAAGCAGTGTGGTAGCAGAGGCATTGGGAGCAGGGGAAGTAATATTATAGATATGATGTCAGCATGCAAATGACGCAACCTATGTCATATGGCTCATTTGCACAATGACTTCTGCCAGGTGTCAAGTCTGAATTCTCCTGTATTTGCTGACCCTAAGAAAGATCTGAACAGTTGCATTCTCTACAAGAGGCAAAGCAGCTGAAATGTTCGTCGACTTGCATCACGGAGGTGATGCAATTCTCTTTGTTGAGTGAGGAGGCAACAGGAACCGTCTTGGGGCCGATGGCTACTCTCGACCTTCTCCCTCAGTGCTGGTCAAAGCACTTCCAGGCTGGCCCCTTTGGAGCACACTGCGGGGCCTGATCTGTGCCAAAGTCGCTCAGGGGCTCAGCCAGAGGAGGGCTGCCACAGGTGCATTGCACATGCAAATCTCCTAATTTGCGCAGGTGAGGTATGTGAAGTGGGTGGCTGAGCTCACCTGTATGCGGGCATTAAGCCTGGGGTGGGAGAACACCAGGACCCTTCAGGACTGTAGGCTAGATTGGGAAGTTAAAAAAAAATCCAGGAAAAAGCCATAAACTCCTTGTTGTTACTGTTACCAAACGTGCTCCAGGACACGTCCGTCAACTCACCAGGAGACAAGCTTGACTTAAGAGAGGCCTGAATGCTTATGCACCCAGGCATCCTCATAGGGATACAGTGCAATGGAAACAAATTTCTGTAGTACATTTGATAGAAATATTTCCTTTTCTGAGGTATAAGGCACCTGAGGTTTATGGGGCCTGTAAAGACAGCTGGGTGACCCTGGTTACTCTCTCTCAGCCCTAGGAAGGAGGCAATGGCAAACCACTTCTGGTCAAAGACCTGGCCAAGAAAACTGCAGGGACTAGTCCAAGCAGTCTCCCAGAATGGATTAAAAAAATGGGGGGGAGGCCCCTGGGAGCTTGGCCACTGTGCCGGTGGTGCCTTCTGGATGATCCAACCCTGTTCAAGGGAGAAGTCTGAACCACTTCAGGCTGCAACAAGAGATGCTAATTTTCTAATGACGCTTCCTAACCTCAAACATCTTCCTAAGCATTCAGAAAGCCTGACTGTGGCTACGTTAGGCCCTTACAGTGGTCCATGACCGTTAATAAAGATTGATTCAATCTGATCTGTCAGCTCTTTCTTCATCTGGCTGACTTACTTTAAACAGAGGTATGCTGGAATTATGATTCCCTTACACCTCAGCAGCACTTGGGGCTGAGGGGGTATCCCCCAAAAAGTCAAGATGGTGTCCCTGGCCATGCAATTGAGGCCCCTCCCCTCTTCTATGTGTGCTACATGTAAAAAAGGGGTGGGGCTTCAGTTATGTGGTCACAACCACCATTTTAACTTCTTGAGGTCCCCCATATGCCCTTGCAGTGTGTGGCCACAGAAGACTCTTTCAGGAGGCCTTGATCCTCCACGAATCCGTTCCACTAGAGCTATGGGTCCTTTCCCCCCCGCCTTCCACCTGCTGAATGAGCTCCAAGCTTAATCCTCCAACTATGGATGCCCCATTTCTTCTGCCTCGGTAGCCTCAAGACACCCCAGCCATCATGTGCTCAGTGGGGGGCAGCCTTTGAAGATTATCCACCATTTCAGCCGGGCCATAATCCAAGTAGATTTCCCAAGGGGGCAGAACACCCACCACCCCGGGCCGCAAACCATTTGCCACAGTCTCTCAGCCAAAGTTAAATGGGCTGCGTTTAACTTGGTGGTCCTTACTGTGAGATTTTCTCACTGTCACTCTGCCCTGAGCATTATTTTCCATACTGTATATACACCGGATCTCCTTAGTGCCTATTTGCACCATCCAAAAAGGTGCACACCCCTGATACAATAGCCCCATTTTGAGCTTCAAGTGAAGCTTGAATGCAACAATATCTGAGTTAGCAACATCCGATCAACTGGACTGAAAAGACAGAGTCCTCCTCTTTCTCCCTTTCTCCAGGCAAATAAGCCGACAAGAAGCCGATTGAATAAGGAACGGCTTCTGGTCTATTGTTAGCTTATGAAACTCGATACAGTCCATGCACTCTGCATAAGTGATAAATCAATCAACAACTGCCATTAAAAAAATTACACATTTGGGGGGGGAGATTTTTCTCCTTCCTAAAAAGTAGACTGGTCAACACTTTTGACTGGTTCCATTTTTCTTTCTACAGTATTTCTCTCCAGTTTGGAGCAGGTTGCCAGTTAAATGGGGAGATGTCTTTCTGGGGTTCATGTTGATTTGACTTTCATTTGTGCGTTGTGTTCCAAAACTTAGGGAAGCTCTAGAGATAACAGGTGCCCTTCCACCACCAGCCAATCTCTACGCTCAGGTGCCCTGTTCTGTAGCTTTTTTCTCTGCTTGCAACCTCTAGGCCTCCTCATAAAACTCTCCTTCCCAGGCATAATCTAGGGGTGGAGGTATTACAAAAGGGGTTGACATGAGATGGATTAATTTACCCTGAAATAATCAGGAGGGTCCTAAGATACAGGCTGGACAAGCCAAGGACCTTTCTGTAAGCACCACCTTGAGGGAAGACAGCTGAAGACATCTGGACACTTCGCCCATGGTGGGGAGAGAGGAAAAAGCTGCTGCTTTAGGAAGAAAATACCTGTTCAGAAGAAGGGGAAACTTAAGGAATGAAGTCTGGCTAGAGAAACCGAAAAACTGGAGAACTGACTTAACTTTAGCCATCTGAAACCGATGTCCCTGAAAACTCCATTCACTTTTGGCCAGCAATATGCACTCTCTTCTATTACAGATTTTAAAAATTTAGCCCTGCAAGGTTGTTGGGCTGACGTTTGGCTGCTAACAACCCTACTCTTTCTGGGCATTGCTAATAAAAATAAATAAGTAACACTTCCCTTGACATGGTCACATTCAGGGGCACTTGCAGGAAGGGTCAAAAAGCTCAGGATGGTGCCTACAATTGCATGATTGAAGCCTCACAGGGCAATCGAATCCCCCCGGACATACAAACACAGCTGGTGCAGCACAGCAGAATTATCCAGACGCAACAGAATCTGTTGGGGCATGAAACATGCAGAGAGACGGTAGGCAGCCTCCCTACAAAGAGTCTGTTTGGGATTCCCAGGAACTTCACATTTATAGTAACAATTTGAGGCAGACTTTAGAAATGACAGGGATACAGAGAGGCTGCAGGCATTTCCCAGACAGCTGTCCTTTCATACACAGCTTCCGAACCAAGGATGTGAAAAGTTTCTTCTGGTGTGTGCAGATGCTACAGGCAGCACACCCAAGGTGACCGTTCGGGAACATTGTAGACCTTTTTTAGAAAAATGCAACCACATGAACATAAATGTAGCATCTCAGCTTTAAACCGGGTCTCGTAGCCTTGAACCTTCCAAGTCCTTCAGAATGGATCAAATGTTCTTGCAAATCATTCACTCGAGGCTAATGCTTGAGTGAATTACACATGCATTAAGATCAGGAGGTCATAGGTCTTGCCCCTTAACGAGGCCTGTTCCCCCTTGTGACAAATTTATTCAATTGTCAGAGAAAGCTTTGTGATGAACCGGCCACCCAATCAGAGGGTCAACCCTGAAACTCCACTTACTTTGGAAATTTGACCATGAGACTAAAGCCCACCTGGGTGTTGGGGCAGGAGAAAGATTAGGATGGGATTTGCTGGCTGAAAAATCTCATCCTAAGTTTCCCTTTCAGCGTTGCTTTCATCTGTGAATTGTATGCTAAGGCTACCAACTTGTCTACCAACTTGGCCTTTTGTATCTCTGCAGGGTTAAAAACGGACTAAGAATGTTTAGTGGGGCAAATACTGTTACAGTGGGATTAGGTTGGACTTGCTGCAGGTGAAATTAATGCATCTATTTAGCAACTGAGTTCAGTACGTTAAGCACATTTTTCAAAAGATATACCCCAAGGACCAATGGAAATTATTTTATGTTGGACTGGGACTTGAAAAGAACTTGTAGAAGGACAAAGGTCCGTCAAATGACCCCAGGGTGAACATTATAGGAGGAGAGCCCTGTTAGTCTGTGATAGCAAAAAATCAGAAGCATTCTGGCAGCCCCGTTTCAGACTAACACATTTCATTAAAAGGCATAAACGTATCCCTTTTAACAAAGTTCGTTTGTCTGAACAGGTGCTACCAGATTCCTTCTGATCCTAAGAATAGCAATAGAGCAGAGAACAGGCCCTGCCTAGTGGAACAACTTCTGGTTTGATATGTTATGCTTAATTCAGAGTGAGCCAGAAGACATTTCAATATGTAAGAGCCAGATCTGGTAGCAAGCAAAGCAGAGTAGTTGACCAGGGAGTTTTCCAGAGGCAGGCAAAAATGGAAAGAAGACAGACAGCTTGGATTTACGCATTTACAGTTAGTTACTAAGGGTGCTGTGGACTGGAAGAAGGACCAGTCATGGATCAAGTAATGACTGACTGCTCCCTTGAGGTGAAGGCAGCAAGATAAATTCACATCATCTGGGCGTGGGATGCAAGCAGATGATGGACTTGGAAAAACACTTTGCTTGGCAAAGTTGAAGGCAGCAAAAGGATGGGATGGTCGATGGGCAAGGCAGATGGACAGGATCCTGGAGATTGAAGCCAATTCAGTGACCTGCTAGAACCACTGAAATGGAGCAGAGCTTATAATGCAGCTGAGAAGCTGGCACAGAAAAAGAATTATCTTAAAATAGCTTCAATGAGCATGCCAGAGAAACACGGGTTATTGCTCTTACACATTCAGCTCTCCCAAGCATAAAGAATCACATGCTTAGACAGATTAGGTTAAGAGGTAAAAAAAATCTTACTGACTTTATTGTTGCTTCTGCTACATCCATCTTGGTGAAAAAAATGAAGTTCCTTTGTTCTTCTTTTCTTTCTAAATACTTAGTTTTGCCCTAAACTCTCAGCCCTACAGCTGCCAAGAGCTGCGTGGAAGAAAGGGGCATTCCAGGCCCACCACATGGTGCCCAGAATGGAGGAGAGCAGCACACCTGCGTGTGCTTCCTTCTGGTGGAGAACAAGGAAAAGGGGAAAGGAAGTGGGAGTGGCACCAAACAGCTTCCTCAGAGTTGCATTGTGGGACAACTCAATTTACATGTTAATTCACATGCAAATGAGGCATGCTGGATTTGCCAGGACTTCCAACAGAGATCACTGGAATGACCTCCGACAGAGATAGGTCAAGATGGTGGACGTCTGTTCATGAAGTGGCTGAAAGTCAAGTCCAATACAATGGCACCTAACTAACTGATTAGGAACGGATCTGGGAAGTTTCTACCTGAAGGACAATACTCAGAAAAATAATGGGAGAACTCAGCTTCTGCCCAGGCAGACAACTAGGCTTAGGCTAGGAGTATATATAGCGAGACTAGATCCCAGAGAATCTTCTTGTGGTTAGAGCTGTACTGGTACCTGGAAAAACAAATTTCCCTTCTGTTCTCAAATGTCCCTTCTAGACGTTCGTTTTATACCTAGATTAGCTCCCAGAAGGGATCTCAGCAAGCTGCTATACTTGAACTGTGGCTTTTTTCATGCATCTGTTAAGGATTTATATGTCATCTTTCCAAACAAATGTTCTCCAAGGTTGGCTGCAGTGAAAATATCATGACACCCTTTAAGCCTTCGATCACGAACACTTCATATGTGATCCAAGCAGCTAAACCCATATTGAAAAGCTAGACACCAAGTCTCAGATTTGGTGAGATCTCCAAATACTTCATCCCTCTTCCCAATTTCCTGGTTGCCCCCCATTTCTTAGTCTCAGGATCTCAGCCTCCAGGCACGAGGCAATGCTACAACATGGGACCGGCGGCTTGTGTCAGGTTGCCAACTTCCCACATTGCACAATCTGGCCTTCGGTAAAAGGTCCTAAGTGAACTAGCTCCATCACACCAGCTTTTCTCCTTCTTGAGCCCCTTAAAGAAAACTATTCCAAGAATGTTTTAATGATCAGTGTTTGATTCGAAAGAAATAAATGCAGTAGGTATTCATCGTGTTTATTTGTTCAGGAAGTAACGTTAGCAAATAAAAGCAAATGGCTGGAATATTTGCACTGAAAGGGCATTATGAAACAATAGCGTAATGCTTCCCTCAAAAAGCATTGTTAGGGAGTGCTCTTTGAAATAACCTGCTTGGGTTTGTCATGCTTCACAATTTCACCCATCCCTGGGGGGTGGGGGAAAGAATTCCACAGCATTCTCATTGCATTGCATAAGTGGCAGATTAAGGAAATCGCTCAGCTTGGCTGGATCGTTGTTTTGCTTGAAAAACAACAGGTTCCTGGAGGATCTGATAACTAATCCATTTCTCTGGATTACTTTACTTGGCTAATGCTACCTAAATGCTGCGGATCCATTCCTACAATGTGTGAAGGACAGGACTCAATCTTGGGTTACAGAACCATAATGGATTCCCATAGAAATCTACCCGTTGGAACCAGGAATGTCTTTCTGGTGGGAAGCCTCTGAGTTGCTGCTGACTCCAGGGGTTGGTTCATCCAGTGATAGAGTTGGGACGGGAGATGAAAATCTTTGGCGAAATCTTTGTATTTGTGGCATGGAGAATCAGAAATATTATGGAGTTCAATATCAGTCTGGGAGAAGCCTGGATTCCCTGCCTACCTGAATATTCACCTTGTTGATCCTGATTCCCATGAGCAATATTAATTCTTCTTTCCACTAAGTCCCATGAAGATTTTTTCCAATGTCTTTATCCTACTATCACCTTCACTTATAATACTCTGGGTTGGATCAGTCTTAGGACCTTTGCCCATTGCTGAGGTAAAGGGCTACCTATCCATTGCTGAGTTGGCACAAATCAACACCAGCATAAAATTTGGTCTCTCCCTGGCCAGTCCCTCTCCTGCCTGTATTGGGTGTGCCAAAGGGTGTGATTGTATTTATTTATTTTATTTTTATAAATAACTCATAAATAACTTTATAATACTAAATTATTATATAGTATTATTATAAATAACTTTATAATACTCCTTCCTCCTCCTATTTTCCCCACAACAGCAACCCTGTGAGGTGGGTTGGGCTGAGGGAGAGGGATCAGCCAAGGTCACCCAGCCGGCTTTCAGGCCTACGGTGGGACTAGAACTCTCAGTCGCCTGGTTTCTAGCCCATTGCCTTAACCACTAGGCCAAACTGGCTCTCCAGAACAATTTGTAAGGGTGTAGCTGGTTTTGCTGCTGTCACCTTCTGGAACACCTTTTGCCAGGAGAGAAAACATCCCTCAGATGGCCCTGAGACAGCAATGGAGGAGACTTAGCTTGAGGGCCAGCAGCTATATATTCCACCAGCAGGGAAGTCTGGGGGAGAGGTCAATGCAAGCAAAGCTGCACCACCCAAGGTTTTTTTGACCACCTGCCACCATCTTGTCTTTTTTAAAATCTCCTTCGGCAGATGTTTGGGGCAGAATTTTGATCACACAGTCATAGTCACCATCTTGTCTTTACCTCACCCCATGGATGCTCCTGTCTACAACTAACCAACAAACCTCATTTCTCTAACATGACAGCGCTGAAGATGTTACCTAGGCAGATAAGTAAACTCTGCTAATGAAAAACCAATCTCCAAGAATTCCTACCACCCAACACTCATTTATACACACATTTTCTATCATCCCTCGCTTCAAGACTTTGCTTGGGTTTTCTAGGGTGGTTGATCGGATCTCCCCTACCGAGGCCATTTGAGCATCTCCCAAGTTCAGATCCTGGGAAAGGATGGGACGTCTGGGAAGACAGCAGGGCTCAGATGGCTCCAGAGAGGAAGGAGGCAAACCCGGCTTGGTCTGCAGCTAGCTAGGCCCCATGGAGCAGTGTTTCTCAGCTTCAGCAGCTTTAACGTGTATGGACCAACTCCCAGAATTCCCCAGCCGGCATGTCCATTGCCAACAGCCACATAGGGAGGAGCTGCATAAGGTCAAGCAGAGAAGATGCCCAGATTCTTTCAACATGTGTGTCAAGCATCTTTGCTCTGGATAAGTATCCCATTCCAATCCAATTTACTTCGGAAAGAAGGAGGAGACCCAGCAGGACATCTGGAGCTTTTCTCTCTAGGTCTCTGTGGGGCTGACAGGCAAGCTTAATTGAACGAAGCCTCCAGCACAGGTCACAAATCTGAGATTTATACAAATGACTTCGGGATTTATTGAAAAATCAGTGTTTTCAAACACACAAGCAAAAGATGAACACAGAAGTCACAAAATGAACTGGAGACATTGACTAAAATAATTGTGATAGATCCAGGATAAATCTGGATAACCATCCTGGAGTCGGGTGGCATCTAAAAAACGTAGAAATAAAAATGCCTTCTGAAGCATTTTTAACCCCCAACCAGGGATGTCCACTGGGAGGGGGTGTGGAATCAAAAAAGTCAAGATCACCATCTTGCTGTGACCCTGCAATGGAAGCTCGGCCCCCTTTTTATGTGCATCATGAGTGGGACTTAGATCACATGGTCCCAGCTGCCATCTTGACTTTTTTGATCCCCCACAGAAGTCCCTGCATTCAACCTTCATTCTCACCTTCCTTTCTCACCTTTGATCTTCCAAATGTTGGAAATGTTAACAAATCAGCATGCCTCAATTAGCATGTAAATGAGTTTGTCCCACAATGCAACTCTCCGTGCTGAGGAAGCTGTTTGTTGCAACTCCCACTTCCTCTCACTCACCATCAGAGAAGAAGCATGTTTTGCTTCTCTCTCCATCTTGGGCCTAAAGCCATGTGGCTGCCCCTTTCTTCCATGCAGGTCTTAGCAGCTGTAGGGCTAAGAGATCACTAAGTATAGGGAAAGAACAGAAGAAACAAGGAACATCTTTTTTCCGCCAGAGATGGATGTAACTGAACCAAGAATAAAAGTCAGTAAGACTCTTTTTACTTTACCTTTGAACCTATTATTTCTAAGCGTGTGATTCTTTATGCTTGGGAGGGGTGAGTGTGTAAGATCAATAACCTGTGTTTCTCTGACGTGCTCATTAAAGCTATCTAAGATAATATTCTTTTTCTGTGTGCAGCTCCTCCGCTGTGTTAAACTCTGCTCCAATTCAGGGGTCCTAGCTGTCCGCTAATGGCTTCAACCAAAAAGATATGATCCACTGTTTCTTAGAGCTCCTGAATTGAACTTTTTATTATATTTTACATATTCAATTTATAACTGTTTAGTTATGTTGGGAAATCTCAGAAAGACCCCATGAGGGTCTTCACACACACAAACACACTAATTCCCAATCCAAGGACAAATTTAGACCAATTGTTAAATCCCCTCTCAGCACCTGCAATGAGAGTTCAATTTTTAAAAACTGAAAGGTGTGAATATGGACTTCTCTGTGTTGAAGTCCATCCTGCAAAATTACAGAAGGCTGGGTAACTGGAACTATCAGATTAGTCTTATATCAGACCATCAGAATTAAATGAAGTAGAGAAAAAAAAATCCTTAGTAAAAGCATAAAGATACAGCTAATGCTGAATCCTACAGAACTATGTCTCTGGTTAATTTTGATGAGAACATTAGGAGTGTAATTCTTACAAACAGACTGTTTCCAGGTATATTGGGCCTGATCAAATTGGCTTTACTAAAAGTGAATAGTGTCATGTTCACTGTTTCAATGTATAGTATACATCGTAATGTTTCACATGCCATGGCGCTGACGCGCATTTCTGTTTGGGAGGGAGCTGCTGTGAAACCTTGTACCAAGCTCTGTATCTGTGTTCATTACAATGGAATGTGTTTGGGTTATGTTCTCTGTTCAAGGACTTTTCCCGCAGACCATCAGAAACCATTAGGAGCACCTGGGATTGTGAACTTGGGAAGATTCTATGGGGGGAGGGATCTCATTTACACCAAGGGTTTTTAGTTTTCATTTGGCGCACTTTTATCATTCTCAGCTTTCTCTGTGATCCTGCATACTATTCTTTAATAAATCAGATATCTTTGAATTCCTGCTCATGAGTCCGATAGTGTTTTAGAATAGGCAACCATTACAAATAGTAACAAAATGGTAAATATAGTCAATAAAAGTAAATTTAAAAATGCAAATATGATCAATAAATCAATATAATCAGTTTGGGCCAGTAAATTAAGAATTTGTAATTAGTGAGATGTGTATGTATGTAGATTATTTGCAAATACTGCTTTTTGGAGAGATGCTGCTAAAGCATTTGATAGAGTAGAATGAAACTCTTAATTAAAACTATGGTAGCATTTAGGATATCTTACCATTTTATTGATGTAGTTACAGCTATATATACTACAGCACAGACAAGAATGATAATTAATAAATCTCCAACTGGCAAATTAACATTTTACTAGGTTAAAAAAAGATAAAGTTTCCTTTGAGATGAGATGTCAGACCCATTAGGATGACCATACCAAGAAATCAACTCCACAGAAAAGCTACTTTTAGCTAGAGATTGGCTATAATAGCAGAATCTTGCAAGTCTGATTGTGCTATACCTCTTCCCCTTCATATACTTCAGTGAATTCAGTCTGATCTGCTTCCAAACACTATCCGTCTGTTGTGGACTTAAAATATTTTTCACCCCTCGTTGCTCTAGCAATGGATCTTGCACATCAAGGTCATCTTCCTTACTGTCTACTTCAGCCTGTAAATTCATCTTGCTGTGTTCTTCACAACAAACAAGAATTATATTCTTTCCCATAATATAAAATCTTTAAAACAACTAAATATAATCAGAGAAGGACCTTAGTTTGGGATGTGAATCATAACTTTTTAGAGCTTTCACAGAACTTAAATGTTTTAGTGACTGATTCATAGAAAACAAGAACTACTTAGAATGAATCTGTGAAGTCAGTTAATTATGGCAAATCACTAACAATACCCTAGGATGACTGACTTCATACAAATCTAAATTTAAATGGCCTGCCAAGCAGTACAAAGACAAGACAACTACTTCAGAGACAAGAAAAACAGAAGTTAGGCGATTGGCACAAGACTGAATTATGATAATGTTGCAGTTTATTAGAAGTCCTATTAAATGCTATTTGTAATTAACCTATCCTATTAAGCCAAAATGTGGTTTATTTGATTTGTGTTAGGGTTAGAGTTTTTACTTATTTATGGCTTACTCTGATGGGGGGAATCTAGCCATCTGGGATTTTTCAATAAGCCATGAACAAAAAAGATGCAGTGTAATGCAAATGAAAGGCTCCACATGGCAGAGTTGAGAACCTGGAATATACTGGCATGAATATCCAGTGGTGGGTACTTTAGTTTATTTGAATATACCATCATGTGAAAATTTCATGCAAAGACACAATGAAATTTATCCTAGTTATAACAAGGTCAAAGTGTCCTGAATGTGTCCTTAAAATCCTGTAAGGGCACAGTTCTTTACCAAAACTGGGGCCATTAACTTGCATTAACTAGCAGATCATGTGCATGACAATTAATGGTGCAAAATTTGGCTTTGCTGCTGGAGATATCCAAATTTTGGTCTAATAAAAGACAAAAATTGTAGTATTGTGGCTTTCTACCCAGCAAGCTGTAACAAGTATATAAAATCAACATCACTTGGATGTCTCTGAAAGGAGACAGTGTGGGTCAAGATGGCCCACTCTTTCCACATCTCCTGGCTCACAAGGGCAGAAATGTTAAAAGCATTTTTTTTAATTTGTTTTCTATCCCACCTTTACTATTTTTATAAATAACTCAAGGTGGGGAACATGCCAAATACTCCTTCCTCCTCCTCTTTTCCCCACAACAACAACCCCTTGAGGTGAGTTGGGCCAAGAGAGAGGGACTGGCCCAAGGTCACCCAGCCAGCTTTGTTTCATACCTGCTTGTCAACAATGCTGGACCCATGGAAATGCATAGTGATGCTTCTGCATTGCAAGGGAAGAGGCCAAAATGAAATTATGTTTAATTACTCTTACATGAAAAAAATGGGAATAAAACTGACACCTTTTTGTAGACCTATGCCTAATATTCATTGTTCCTTAGTTCTCTTAGCACATTTAGATCTCAAGAGTTATAACAAATTCAAAGGAAAACTGTATGACTGGAGCTTTTCCTCCAGAGTTCTCTTCTAAATCTGATCTAAAGATGGACTTCCGGTGGACCATGGTGAGATGAACACATCCCCGTGGAGAGAGCAGAGCCAACAACCATAGCAACAACCAAAGAACCAGTGAGTAGACTGGTTCTTCAGGACATATCTGGACAAAGAGAGGATAGGAAATTGCCCACAAGTGCTCCAGACAGCTGGTCCTCATGAGAAGACCACAGGACAATGGCCTTCCATGGGTTTGAGCACCAGGAGACAAATGGATTGATCATCTTGCTTGCAACCACAGGAGAGCCTAAGTTTGCTAGCCTCGCTTCTAATCACTTTTGGAAATTGCTTATCTAACCATCTCAAAGCTATTAGAGATCTTCAGAATGATAAGTTTGAAAAACCACCTGGTGAGTCTATCTTCATTTCTGAACAGAAGAAAAATTAAATATTGATTTAAGAACTTAAAGGATTTGAAATAAATGGCAAAAAGCTAAATAAGATTTTGAACCAAGAAAATTATAAATGAATTAAGGGTCCAGACAAATTTGGAATATTTAAACATTTACTATAAGATTTTGGAACTAACTATATAAAATAAATAGCTTTTCATGGGAACCAAAATTATTTTGTCTACTGTAAGTCATAACAGAGATTAGAGACTTTATGATTTAGATTGGACACTAGAGGAGACTAAAGACTCAAGGCAAAAAGAAAAAAAAACTTGCCTTTGGTTTTGATTAGGTTTGGGATTTACAAAATGACACAAAATACTATAACATTTGAAATACTATAGGAGATCTTTCAAGAATGGGGCCAGAAATTAATAGCCACTATATCAGTAACAATGTCTGCTTCTATGGATAAACTATGTCTAAAGGATGTTAATGAAGGAATGACAGATGTGAAACAAATCCTACTGGATGCAGAAATAGTAGAATCAGAAATATTGGATTAAAAAATGTGGATTACAAGATAGAGAAGGCATTTAAAGTAGAACAAGTGGCAGGCCAAGAGAATGACCCAGATAAGGATTCTTTACTAAATATACAAAAGCTGAAGTCTTAAAAATCAAAGGGGAAATGCAAGTGATAAACCAAGAGAATGACCTGGATAATATCTTTTTACTGGATTTACAAAAGAGGCTTGTTAAAGCCTCGAAGAAGCCTATGCAATGTGATAAAGAATTGAAGAGAGATCAAATCCTACAACAGTATTTGAATGAATTTAAGATTTTCAGAGGTAAAAGGAAGGAATATAAAGTTGGTTTATTTGATCAAGGTTAAAATAAGGCGTGCTTTTATGAAGTTCTGGCAACCCTTTACGGACTTTCTGCTGATACCAGGATTGAAAAGTTGATGGCTTACAGATTTGCTTATAGATAAGGGATGGGTTATGGGAAGAAGAGTTATCTGTTTGTAACCTTATGGGGGTGAAGAGCTACCAAACTTATTGATCCTTATTGTGATGAAGATTGGAAGTCACTTCTTTATACATATTTTTTCCTTTACTTTATGTCACCCTTTCCTTTTTCGTTCCCTTTCCCTTTTTCTTTCTTTTTCTATTTTTTCTTTCTTTGCACTTTTTATTCTTTTTACTTTTCTTCCTCTCTTTGGAGAACCTGAATTTCTGCCACAGGCTGTCCTTTGAGACCATGACAAGGGCCAATTTCATATCCTGTCAGAAGTGGTGACTTTTTCAGTGTAAAATTAGACATTGCTCCAAAGTTGCTCAGCTCACCCTAAAGTGCACCGTTAGGATATTGTGCACCACTTCATCAGTTAGGTTAACCAATCCAATAATTTCAACATAGATCTCTAGAATTAAAAGCTTACTGATGATATTTAACAAACTGATGGATCTGTAATTTTCAGGATTTGATTTCCCATCTCTTTTTGTTGGACGATAATCACATATTCCTCTGCTCTGGGAAACAGGACATGCAATCTATATGTTAGAAAGGCTTGCAAGGATAGGAACACACCTTTTCAGAGGTGTCTAGAGGATGTGGTCAAAAAAGTCAATACTGCAGCCATGATGGTGCAATTGAAGCTCACTTTTTATGTGTGACACACCGTCATGGCTGCCATCTAAATTTTCTGACCATATCCTGCAGATACCCCTGTGCCTTTCCATAATACCTTTCAACATTCATGTCCCTGCATGTGTGTGTGTGTGTGTGTGTGTGTGTGTGTGTGTGTAATTCTCCTCTGTTGTCTTCCTGGTTCTCAACTGTGCTATGAGCACAGTAATTTCAGAAGTTGTAACCAAGGGTCAGTCTGGAAGAACATGGAACCTGGCTCCATGTGTGACATGTTGTGACATGTTTCCAAAGATTGACAGCTCATCACATAGACTGTTAAATGGCTGATAAAGTGATATACGGAAGCGAAATACAGAAATGATCCAAGAATGAAGGGAACCAGAAATTTCTCCATCTGAAAGCTAATTATAATCTAGGCATTAACAGCTCCCCTGTTGTGTTTTCATTTCTTCCTCCATGTTGCTAATTCAGTCAAACTAAAATGTAGGTAGATGATTTTGGAAAACTTTCTACATGTTACGTTCTCCCCCACTTCCAGGAAGGGTTTTAAGCAAACATTCACCTTTATTTATACCATTTCAGTATTGCCTGAAATGACCAGAATCTGGTTTCTTCTTTCAACCCACAGGAAAATTACAATGTATTCTAATGCCTTTACCAGAAAATAAGTGCTGAGCCAAAACAAGGAAGTTGGGATGATTTTTGCAAATGGCGTTGCTCCTATCTGCAAAAAATTTTGCATCCCTTTGTGAAGTCATCTGGATCTCTGTTTACCACATCCTGGAGGTACCGTAGATCTAAGGATGTTACAGTGCTTCAGGGACTGCCAATACACATTTCCTCATTCTCCCAGCATCGTGAAAGTAAAATTGGAGTAGAGCAAAATAAGCCCAAATAAACCCATTTGATTGTGAATATTTTCAATAGGTTTTTTTTTTCCCGGGGGAGGGGTCCCTCTTGGTTTGAAAGGGAGGGAAACTTGGGAAAAATCCTTTTCAGCCTCTGGATCACAGACATCCAACACCAACATCACATGTGTTACATGGCCATCATGCCAATGAAATTGGAATTTCTTTATTATAGACCAGCATTACAGATAAGAAAAATAAAAGGGATTGGTACAGAAAGCCCATTACAGAAAAAAGTGTCCATAAAACAACACATCTAACCCAAAGCTTTGAGCAACTGTATGGCTCAGTAAAGGTAATTTGCAAGCTGAAATTTAAATTTAAAGTATATCAATATAATTTTAATTCTGTTCCTAAATTTGAAAGCCTAGCATATTGTAAGACAGAGTGTGGTAGTGGTGAAGGTGTTGGACTAAGAGTAGGGAGACCCAGGTTCGAGTCCATACATCCCTAGAAGCTCCCTGGGGGACTTTGAGCCAGCCCAACATACCTCGTAAGGCTGCTGTTCTGGGAAAAAAAACTGGCAGCAAACTAGCTGTCTGTGAATTTGGCTGCCCCATTTCCTTCCCTTGCTTCTCTGCCTAGTCCAGGCCATGATTTCCATCAAAAGAAATGGGTGATAAAGCAATTTTACACAGCTTGGCACTGTCCGTGGGAATCTCTAAGCCCTCTAAGCCCTATTTCCATAAAATATGGAAAGCCATCAGCAAGATGTGGGGTGGGAGGAGTCATTCTAGACCAGTGTTTCTCGACCTTGGCAACTTTAAGATAGGTGGACTTCAGCTCCCAGAATTCCCTAGCCAGCAATGGCTGCTGGGGAATTCTGGGAGTTGAAGTCCACCTATCTTAAAGTTGCCAAGGTTGAGAAACTCTGCTTTAGACTCATATCAAAATGCTGAACCTTGTGAAAATTCATTGTTGTCCTAGTAGAAATAAATATCACAATAAGCCTCTTTCCATTTTATTTTTGGGCTTCGAGGATCCGATTGGACATAACTTGCCATTTATAAGCAGGATGCGGTCTTCAGTAAACTGCAATATGAAGTCATCATTTAGTGGTTGGCTCAGAAACACTGAAATATTGCTTTTTGCAGGAAATACCATTTCCAAACAATTTCATTTCAGGATAACTTTGTTTATGTGCAATAAAAACACTGGAAATACCTAACTGATAAAACAGAGTTTAGGCAGGCAGGCAAACAGAAGGTGCTCAACCCCAGCAAGGGTCTTGAAGAGAACACTGGATTTCCCCTTTCTCAAATGCTTGCATTCTGCAACAGATGGGATTCCCAAAAACCATTGGATAGATTACACATAGCCCTGTTTTTCAAAGACAAGACAAAAAAACATCCTGCTGAAGCCACTGGGATGAAGGAGGACTTGGAATCTAAGGGCCTTTCCCCACGGCTGATTCCTGTAAGGCTGGCACAGCTAAAGATGATTCGATGGCGTCTCCTTTGAGAAGAGGAGGCAATGCCGTGGGCAGGGCATCCAGAAGGGAGATCAAAATCTGCAAGATGGTGATGCTGCACCTGCCACCTTGCAGATTGTGACCTCCCTGTGTGGACGCCTTTGGAAAAAGCAGGAAAAAAATGGCCAGGGCATATGGTAAATATAGCGAAAAAACCAGAATTATTTTTATTAGGAATAATGGAGGAAGAACTAAGAAAAATGTATGGAGATTTGTTGTTATATATGATTACTGCTGCAAGAATTTTATATGCTTAACATGGGAAGAGAGATTATATACCAACCATAGAAGAAGGGATGGATTAAATTATTAGATTTAGCACGAATGGCAAAACTGGCATTTCTGATGAAAGATGAAAATACTTCGAGATTTCAGGAATTATGGCAACCCCTTCTGGATTACCTGCTTATAACTGAACAAAATGAAGCTATAACTATGGGTTTTTTATATTAATGAAGTAGTTAAATAGAAATAATGGTAATATAAGGGTAAATAGAGAAAAGAGATGACAAAAGGCGAATATAAGTATATCTATAGCTATGATAGTCGGAAACGTTCCCTTTTTCCTTTCCTTTCCATTTTTTTCTTAATAGAAAATAGTTTGTTTTGTTATTTTGTCTTACTATATTGGTTGTACCATGACTTTTTGTATATAGACTGTACTATAACTGTAAATTATAGTATGTTATATATTATAGTGTTATATATGAATAAATAAAGGATTTAAAATCAAAAGAAAAAATTGGCCAGGGCACATTTCTGCTACTTTTAGGAACATATAGGGAAGCGTCTACAGCTTTTTGTTTTGCCTCATCTTCATGGAGTAATGCAATTTCAAACTCCTATTTTGTAAATTAATTTCCAGTTTCCAGCAATTCTGCTTCTTTTCCTTGGTTTTGGGAGGGGGAGTTTTAGAGTTTTAGAGTTAGATTTTTTTTAAAAAACTATATTAAGTCTTTGGGCGGGGGGGGTTGTGTTATAATTTCCATGTTCTCTCTGCAGGACTTTCAATTTTAAATTCTCCCTTAAATGGCTGGAAAACTGCACCAGCAATTTTGAACGATAGTTATTGTGGGATTAGATGGCCCACAAAAACAACATTTAAAAGCAGTGTCCATGGAGAGGCAATCAAAAAAGTGAGGATGGAAGCCAGAGTCATGCAAAAGAAGCCCCCTCCCCTTTTTACGTATGTTAAGCTGCACTTAAAAAGGGTGGGGCTTCTATCAGACAGTTGCAGCTACCATTTTGACTTTTTTTTTAACCCTCTCCCTGGTATTTTATGATCTCAAAGGGCATCTGGCCTGAGATTTCCCATCTTGTTTTGCCAGGCAGAGAAACAAAGTCTCTGTGCAAATTTTGAGGGGGCACTTTGTTTAAAGATGGCTGAGCAAAACATCCATGAGTGAAATGAAGCAATTCCTTCCCAGTATCTTTGGTGCTTGGAAGGCTTCAGTGCAAGTGAGATGGGAGGCTAAATCAATCAATCAATCAATCAATGGATTGTGTTGCCTTTACAGAACAAATCACAGTTGTATCAGCTACATGCCAAAAAGCTCTTTCTGGAGACAAAATTAAAGCTGACTTTTACAGGCCAGATTGATACGTTCTCACAGGCTTAAGAAGATGGCTGAGAAGAAAGGTCTCCAGGTTTACTTTCTGTCTCAAAGTAGTTGTCAGGGAAAGACAAATTCTAGTCATCTGCACCCTTTAGTTTAATTGCTCATGGCCCTCTGCATCTTGACCAGTCTAAATAGGGTAGCATCAGGATGACCCAACTGATGGTGCCATAAGATAAAACACAAGAGTTCCAGTGAGCATGAGTAGAACCTCCATTCAGAAGCAAAGTGGAGGAACCAGGAAGTAGGTCAAATGCCCATGGAGACTGTATGGGATGGGGTCAATATGCATGATCCTGCTCCTGCTCCCCAGAAGTCCTCTTACATTCTTCAACAGAGCTTACGGTTTTTCTCTCAAGCTCACAGCCATGTAGGTCCTCAATATTCAAGGCTGGGAATGCCAACTTCTAACATTCCAGAGACTACCATCACCATTAACACTATTAGTATTATTTTATTTCTGCACCATTTTTTCCTCACACAGGAACTCTTAATCCTCTGGTCGTGCTCAAATGTTCTCATAAATCTAGATAGACTTTCTTTGGCTGGGAGTTTCTCTTGGGGTCAGCCTTTGGGAAGGACGTACCATTGGTCGTTCTCCCGCCCTCACCCACTTTCCCTGCCTTTATGGTCCTTCTTCCTTCTTCCTCCCTGGCCAAGTGGTCTCTGGGGAGGAAGAGAGGCCAGGTCAGTCTCGCCAGAGCCCTTCTGAAATTAGCTTAGGAGGGCATGAAGTTTCACCAAGCGATGCATGTGGCCTGGACCACAGGTTGCTTGCATCATAAATGCTACACTTTCCTGGAACTGCTCGGGATATTTGCAATTTTAAAAAGTTAATGGGGATGAGCCAGACGGAATACCAGTAACAATGGTTCTTTCCGAGAAATCTGGGTGATGTTCAAATTATCTTTGCATTCTCTTCACATTTCCCGGGGATAAAATAAAGCTTTGTAATTTGCCCAGGGAATTCCAGGTACTGAGCATGAAAAACAAATAAATGGGGGTTGAGTTTAGGCCTCAGTCTTGGTTCAGTTTTAGCTTAATTCTCCCGATATGAAATGAAGGATGAACTTTAAAAATATATACCATTTTATCCACAGTAAAGTTTTGCACCATTTATAATTCATGGGATAAACATTACCCACATGTATTTCAGAGAATGTTTATATTTTTAGACAAAAAACAAAGGCTACTCATAAGTAACTATTATTGTAAGCAATTAAAACAAAATACTGCCTGTAACAGGCACGCACCAAAAATTCCAAGGTTGCTAATACACTTGGCCAAAGTGTAGTGGGGAAAATAGCTTTTTTATCACCCTTCTAAGAATATAAAGGGAACCTTCCAGAAAAGTCTGCCTCTGGGCATTTCTGATCTTCTCATGGCCCGTCTGAAAGCCAAAACTTGAGAAGGATTTCAATTTCCCTTAGTCACAGCCAGCAGGACTTGTCATCCAAATCCTCTGGAGAACCACCAAGTGACTTTTCTCCTGCACCAAAGTTGGTGGAACAAGTTCTCCTTTTCTTCTTGGGCACTCATCCCTTCTCTTGTCCTCCTCTCTGTCTCTCTTTTGTGGCATCCTCCCCATGCCAGTCCATAGCTTCATAATCACCCCATTATCTTCCCACTGGTACCCAGGTTTCTAACTCCTTTCCATCAAATGCTGCTTCCCTCTCCTCCTTCATCTTCTATCTTTACCCAGCAGGGTGGTGGCAGTGGATGCAGGACACAGTGGGTGTGGGGATTTCAAAACAGCCAATCCCTGAGGAAGATGGGAGCTGAACCACCTTCCCATTTAGGCAGAATCATACACAGCGTTCAAGATGGTTGGCAGACAAGGACCGAAGATCCATTCTGGGCCACCACCAGGATGACTCACTGCAAGTACCTGCTTGAAGTATGTGCAGCCCTAATAGCATTGTATTTGCAACAAACACTCTTTCTGTACATCTGTTCCCTTTCTTTCAAGTTGCATCGTAAGCTATCCAAGAGCAGCTTCTAAATGTAGCCGAGGGCTTAGTCCTGCAGGAAAATCTCACCCCCAGTGAGATCTGAGACACACAGGATGCTAATTTTGAGCCACAGAGCTGTTATTAAATCTCCAAGTCACCGTGCTTGCTGCGGTTTAACTTCTAACACACAGGCAATTAGCAGAGGAGGAGAGCATATATTTTATATAAGGAAAAGAATTTTTTCCCCACAGTGACCATTCCAGTATTTCAGTTCACAAGGCATCTGAAAAAACGCTTGTGAAACTTAGTCAAAAGCACCAAAGCCCAAAGCAGCTGAAATCTTTCCAGAGCCTCAGATGGGTTTTAGATCAAATAGATCACACACAGATACCCACACCACAGAGAACGGAGAAAGGAGCACAGATCCATACAGGGTCACTGGCGTCTAATCAGTTTATCACACTGAAGTCTTCCTACTCCACCAAGTTCCGGCAACTAATGAGATGCCCAGTGACTTGAAATAAAAATGTTCAAATAAAAAGGGTATTTTTGTTTGAAATTTGTTGCAGAACCTCTATATATGAATTATATTTAATACATCCACTGTGGCTTAGCGTGACAATATGCTAAGTAAAACACTTACCGTGTTATTTTTCAGAAGATCGGGGACAATAT
Organism: Candoia aspera; assembly: GCF_035149785.1. Lineage (NCBI taxonomy): Eukaryota > Metazoa > Chordata > Lepidosauria > Squamata > Candoiidae > Candoia > Candoia aspera. The sequence goes on from NC_086159.1 coordinate 81,544,567, forward strand.
AAAATTGTACACTAGGAACGAGGGACCTAGCCGTGCACATTCAGCAGTTTAACATGACAATTGCAAGCTGTCATGTTAAACAGGAGCAACTGTGAATATTTCTGAATGCCATGCAAGAGAATGCACCCTTGTGGTGAATAACCAAGAGTTATTCACATGGTGCCAAACATCATTCAGCATTGGAGTCAGCTAAATCAATTGTTTAGTATCAGGGTCAAAGAATGAAATCCCACATTGTTGTCAAGCCATTGCGAGCTGGGGCCAAGGCAAATTGCTTTGCTTGCAAACAGGGGCATCCACCGGAGTGGGGGGTGGATCAAACATTCAAGATGGTAGGATTGAACCCCTGCCCCTATTTTACATGTGTCACATGTGTGATGCTTGTAAAAACCAGGCAGGGCTTTGATGTGGTCACAGCTGCCATCTTGATTTTTTTGACACCCCCCCACGGACACCCCTGCCTGCCAAGGCCCATATTGACAAAACACTCCAGAGGTTTCTCAGTTATTTCTAGAGTAGCTGCTTATGTGAGTTTATATATCCAGAATAACGAAAGAGTGACAGAAAGCCATACTTGCCACAAGCCTTCTGAAACTCACTTGTGGCTTTGCCCTTCACAAGCACGACCCTGCATGTAATGTGATTATGTGGCCACATAATTGTAGATTATTTGCAAAATGCTGCATAATTAGGCTGTGAGGCTCTCTAAGCATTCACTGCCATGAAACATGGGTCAAGCCCATTTCAATGGGAAAAGAAGACAGCCCAAACAGCGATGTCTTCACATTATCTTGGCACACCCTTTTCCATCGGCTGGGGAGATGGTCTTGCAATTCTTCTGGGCCCAAGGGAAGAACCTGGAGGAACTGCTGTCCCCTTATAGATATGTTTCCTCATGCTGGGTGGGTTTGGAACTACAGATGACACCGAGAGCTATGATGGTGTTATGGCTGAACCACTATTAAACCTTGAAACACAGCTTGTCTCACCCCAGCTCAACTCACAAAGTCCCTGTGAGGATAAATGTTGGGAGCAGGGGTGAAGACAGCCAGTCAGACTATCTTTATTTCAGTCATCAACCAACAAAATAACATTACATGGTGACAATTTACAACCATATCAGTATGAACAGCCTAGCTTCGATGCTGTGGGAAAATAACTAAAATTTACAAACAATTAACAGAACTATAAAAGCAGGATAGCAGTAAAGATTATGAAAACTGCCGTGCAGTATAAAACTGGGTGGTATAAATGTTAATACATTGAAAAGAAAACTATAGAAAGTAGCTGAAAATCAGAATTCCTAAGAGAAGAATTATAAAATCACGATACCTCTAAAATCTACATGTAAAAATAGAATTAACACTGATATTAAACTAGATGATAGCATAGTATAAACTAGAATGGTATGAATGTTTTTTATATAAAAGCAATCTCAGTAAAAACCATGAGGCTAAACAACCAGAAATAAATCAACAGGAATACAAATTTAAGGGATGGTCTCTGACTAATGTAATATTACAGAAGACAGCAAGGGAAACAAGGGGATGAAACAGTATTTCTCAACCTGGGCAACTTTAAGACGTGTGGGCTTCAACTCCCAGAATTCCCCAGCCAGCTTGCTGGCTAGGGAATTCTGGGAGTTGAAGCCCACACGTCTTAAAGTTGCCCAGGTTGAGAAACACTGTACTAGAAATATAACCAAACCACCATGAGTGTTTCAGCACCCAAACAGAGATATTAATTCAAGGAAATGATGCCTTATCATAAATATGGTCTCCCTTCAAGTTCAGAGGCATGCCCTGAGATTGTCAAGCTATTGTACAACTTTTCCCAACCTCCATTCCCTTAGATTTTGTTAGCTTCCAACTCTAGCTGCACAACCCACCATGACCAGAAATGAGAGCCCAAAGCTTGGAGAGATCCAGGTTAGACAAGGCTGAGTAGCCTCAGAAGAGCCCTGTAGCATCAGGCTTCTGGCCCATTTACTTCAGCCATCTGTGTCACACTGATAGGTCACACTGTGTCCCACATCAGCTGGCTGCATTTGGGAAGCTCACAAGCCTGGACTGGAAGTCAAAAGTCTCCATCTCCTGTTGCATCCAGCAACTCATGTTCTGAGCCTTCTGCCAAGGATTCAGGAGATAGAAAAAAGCCATCCACATCTTGGTCCTCTATTTGTCTGTTTAGTCCCCTGCCTGCCATTCTTCCAACTGCTAGGACCAATCCTAGTTCAGCTTTGCACTTATGACAAAGTATTACTTCGTAGGGTCTTGCAATTCCTTGCACGTAGTTTCAGCGGATGACCTTAAGTTCTAACCCTGTGATGGATGGGGAAAAACATGTTCCTGTGCCAGTGGTGATTTTCTATTCCTCTCTTGCTTTGCCCCTTCCCCTCCTTTGACCCAAGCTAAAGACCCCCAGTTGCCCCAGTTGCACATCATGGTGGTGGACATCTTTTGCATCTTTTCCAGCCCTATAATATTCTTCAAGCGCACCATAGTCCAAATCTGCTTAAAGTTCTATTAAAACAGCACCACCAAGTTTGAACTGGCTCTGAGATAAGCCTCTCCTCTTAAAATTAGTGAATGATTCAGCAAATTTGGATGCTCACAAGCCAAAAAGTTCTCATATCTATATCACCCCTCTTATAAAAGAGTTCTAGGCTAGCTTCCTCTAATGTGTAAGTTTTCAGTGTGAAAGAACATATTTTCCCCACCCCATCCATTGAGGACCCGGCTATCCTTTGGATCCAATCAAGGCTGAAATGATGCAGCACAGGTGAAGGTTTTCCCACCTAACTTGTGAGTGCCGTATCTGCTCATTGGTACATCCTACTGAGTTGTATCAAGGTTATTCCCAGGCAAATTTAACCAAAAAGGATTGGAAGAGATAAACCGTGAAAGTCTGTCCAGTCTGCCCATTACGCAAGACTGATTTGAATTGCTTGGAAGAAGGTCATATGAGTGCTGACTTGCATCATCTTCTAATGTCATCAGTGACAGTTTGAAGATGAGGTTGCTATGGAAGAAGGCATTTTTATTATTTACAATTACTGATTGTGTTGTAAAAATGCCTTGGTTCACCCTGGACTAAATGGTCTATCTCAATACTACTCCTGATTGTAAACCGCAGCTCATTTTTCAAAAGCTCTCCCAGCAGCACACGAAAGAACTGGCTGTGTATTCAAAATAAACCATCAACCATGTCATCTTCTCAGAGAGAAATGCTCTTCAGAAGGAGATCCTTTGAGACAGTTCTGCAGCTATTCCCCCAGGAAATATTTGTTAGCCCCCATACCCTTCACTCTCTCCAGGGCATTGACACAAGAATTAAGAAGGAATCACAAAATTTGGGCAAATTTTCACATTGCATAGAGGGCCCAAGATCAGGGGAAGCGCAAGAGAATAAGGTAGATTGTTCATATTAAGAGAACATGGCCAAGAGGCCCACTTCTAGGATTCTGAAGCTGGAACAGACCCTACTGTTACTATTCACTGCGAACAAAAGGTGCATCAAAAGAGCATCTTTTCTACTCTGAGAAGTAAAAGGGTGCTACCACCTTTGTCAATCAGCTTTGCTTCAAAGGACTTTAACAATTTCAAAATACATGTCTTAACAAAGTTTAGAAATCTTCCCCAGGTACCTGGAGAATATTTCAGTGGGCACTGTTATACGTATGGCTTTTGATTGTTGAATTCCCTCTGGTGTATTTTTAAAAACTTAGTGTTTTTAAAAATTAGTGTTACTAATTTAGTGTTACTGCTGTTTTAATTTTACATACTGTATATGGATCAAATGAATAAAAATATTCCTCTAGAATAGAGGCAAGCAGTAAGGAAAACATTTCAAGATGCCAGTCAATTCAAAGCTCAGTTTGCCAATTCCACTTGCAATACCAAAGGGGCCAAAACAGGCCCCTCAAATCATGAGTGAGCCCAACCAGCACATGTGGAACAAGTAACAATGATGTCATTGCACAAAGGAAGTGAATTATGTTATTTGCATAGGTTCTGTGAAGGTTGCACTATGGTATCATGATATACAGGACATCATCATGGCTTATACTGGACACCTTTGTGCCACAAAAATGGTTGTAAAATCAGGTCGGATTTGCTTAATGACCACTTTGCTTAGCAACTGAAATTCCAGTCCCCAACAGTGGTTGTTAAGCGAGGACTGCCTGTAACACTTTTTCAGTCAAAAGCATAACAATGAGTTCTGTTCTCTGGACTCAATGACAACATGATTGCTTTAGTATTTTTTTTTAATCACTTGCCTGTCTTCTCCCAGGCCTAGCTGCAAACTTTGGCTCTCCAGACATTAATCCCTTATTCAGCCTTGACAGATACGGCAGGAAGTTTACAGACGTGACTCAGGTAATGTAATTGAGAATGAAGCCACATGCACCCAGAAGGTCTGCCTATTGCAGTCCCAGGGATCGAAGTCTGTCTCTATGTCTGTACTCCAGGGTTTGAATTCTTGGCCTTTTTCTCCAGCTTTTTCAAGTCAACAGAAATTTTGTGGCCATGAGCTTAAGATGGGGAGATGTCTGGTTAAAGGTTGACATAATGGAACTGCCTGGCTGGAGAATCTCCGGCTCTGTCCTCACCAGCCAGGGGCATCCATGGGGGACGGTGTGTCAAAACGGGCAAGAAGGTACAAAACAGGATTGTGATTCAAGCCCTCTTCCCTGGGGAGGAGTTTGGATCGTGACACTATGCGTGGACATGCGTGTTTTGATTTCCCTCTGCGGACACTGCTTTCACCAGCTTCATTCATGTAGATACCAGAGTTGGTCTTAATGGCCATTTCTTAGAATTAAAAGAGATGAGAAGCCCACCTGGAAAGATTCATTTGTGGCTGTGCTGTTGCATTCAGTGTCCCACACTTACGCACAGAGAGAGAGAGAAAAAAAATACTAATATGTCATGGAAAGCCTACCAAGGAACTTCTGTTTAGGCCAGCTATTTTTAGGTAATATTTTTATGAGCATTCAAATATTATTTCTCCATCTCCAGTTCAAAAATCATGCCAGGCTAGCAGCAGATATACCACATACACCTTCGGCTCATCTTCCTTGCAACGTGATGCACTTATTCAGGAAAGCCAGCCTTAACATTCAGAAGCAGCACAGAAGAAATCTCAAGTTGGCTGAGGTCCAATTCTCAAAGTGTTCGATTCTTGGAGACTGCCTGTACAAGTCCCTGCAGTTTTCTTGGTAAGGTTTTTTGGGAGTACTTTGCCATTGCCTCCTTCCTAGGGCTGAGCGGGAGTGACTGGCCCAAGGTCCCCCAGCTAGATTTGTGCCCAAGGCAGGACTAGAACTCACAGTCTCCCAGTTTCTAGCCTGGCGCCTTCACCACTACACCAAACTGGCTCCCTAGCAGAGCTATAAATTGCAGCAAAAGAAATCCAATAGAACATGCTTTCAGATCCAGACCAATGCAATGGTCACATATGCAAAACGTAGTTTTAGCTAAGATAATCCAGGTCCTATGCGTGATTCCTGCTTGGCAAATCCAGTGGTGGACAGTTCTGTTCCAAATAAACTTATACCAGATTTCAGCATAATTAGATATGCATAAAGACATGGACTACGCAACATGTATTCACCTGTTCCTGAAGTAACAATAAGCATCACAGGGTGCAAGCCTCAGGCGCCCATGTTCTCCTTCTCTTTGCACGCACAGGGAAAGGACTTGCTTGTGACAAGCAACAAGCTGTGAAGCAGGGACTTGTTACCCAGGGATCAGTCTAATCCAGTGTTCTTCAAACTTGGCAACTTTAAGACGCGGGGAATTCTGGGAGTTGAAGTCCACGCGTCTTAAAGTTGCCAAGTTTGAAGAACACTGGTCTAATCCAACTGTTTTCAAAGTGGAAAGGCACAAGACCTCTGGTGGGGTGATGAGCAGTTTCAGAGAGAAGATCCCATGTTAAGCAGTCCTCCTAGAACAATGCAGAAAGGAAGGAAAAGATAGCAGCTGCCGATTACAGGACCTTCTCTTCCTTCTGACCCCCTCCTGGGCTGCGTGGGTTTTGGAGAAAGTCTCCCCAGTCACTCCTTAAATGGCTCCGGGCTCCAATCCACAGATCTTTATACAGGGAACAGAAGCTCGTACATGCACAGTTCTCTCTGTTGCGCGAAGGCTTTGTGCTGTGTGCTGAAAAGATAGCTGGAGCTCATGTTGTAACGGAGGAAGCAGGCAGAGTCCAAAACAATCTGGGAAATGCTGATAAATCCTTTTTTCAAAGCCACCCCCTCCGGCTCAGTGATCATCCCCACATCTTTCTGTGGCACGTCTATGCAGGCGGGTGCAGGAACGTAGACAGAGTGTGCAAGTGGGGTTAACTTAGATAACTTCTTTCTAAAAACCTCCCAGGTTACCTTATGAATGGTGCATTGATAGCGCATGGAGGCCGCAAGGAAATACAGTGGCTATTTTGTTGTGAAAGGTTCGTTGGCCATCGTGGCTGTATTCATATCCCGAAACTAGAGCCTATTCACTTGAAAGAAAGAATGTGAGTCAGAACATTGAAAGCGTAGGGGGTGGTTGGTTTGGAAAGGCCTGGAAATTCCATTGAAGAACAGTTACACTGCGGAGGCAAATGTTTAAATTAAAGTTGGGGAAACCAGGACAAGCCTGAGTCATAGAGCTAGGTTGGGAAAGGCCATTAAGGTTCCATGGGAAGACAAGCCGAAGAGGGCCTTCTACTCGCCTACTCCTGAAGCAGCAAACGGGGGAAGTTCTACAAGGTGGGACGTAAAAAATCATTCGTTCCACCTTCTCCCCTTCCTTTTCTTGGTAAGGGGAATCCACACACAGCAGTTCAGACCTCTACATGGTGTGCCTGAATCAGGTATTAAATTAGATGCCCATCTTCCACCCATACAGTGTTCACAATCTGGTACATGAGAAGAGCAGAAAGAGGCTGTAGCTACAAGAAGACCACGGTGTGGTTAATATTCCTAAGATGGCATTGGCACCTGCCAGCTACTACTATCAGATGACTTACTTTTTAAAATTACATATACCCTTCCTTTTGCTTTATTTTATTGTCCTTTTACATTAAAATACTTCCAGCTCTAACAGTTTCTCCGTTTGTCCCTGTTGGTCTGCAGAGCCTGGTTTTGATGGAAAATCTTCTTGTGGGGATTAAACGCAAAAGAATCAGAAATGTCTCCATAAATTTGGAACACTCTACTGAACCCCAAGTGAACAACAAGTCATCTCTCAAAATTCACTCTCTGAATTCCGATGGTGAATGTTCCTTGGATGGAGGAGCATCCAGCAGATGCTTGATTGCTAACAGCTGCAGGAATTGAGGGTATTTGCCACTGGTGGAAATGTAAAGGGGCCCTACTCTGAACATGCCAAAGCTTCTTAAGTAAAGGGACTTCAGTGCCAATCCTATTTCAGTGCTGAACCCAAGTAGTTAAGGCAACTTCATAGGATACGAAGAGGTAGCATAGAAAACAGCCCCAGCCGTAATTCAGGGGTGTCCACAGCAAACTGAGATTAATGATGTAACACACATCCATCCTGATGCCACTACACCAGCTCTACTCCTTAGGTATTTCTGTGCCACATCACAACATCCCCTGGTCAGCTCACGGCTTGACTCCTGCAACACACTCTACATGGGGCTGCCCTTGAAGACCACCTGGAAGCTTCAGCTGGTCCAGAATACAGCGGCACGGGCAGTGATGGGCAGGCCTCAATATGCCCATGGAACACCTCTACTTTGCGAGCTACCCTGGTTTGCGAGCTACCCTGAGCACTCCTTGTGAGCTACCAAATTCAAGGTGCTGGCCACTAGCTATGAAGCCTTACATGGCAGAGGGCCTGGTTATTTGAGGTGCCGCCTGTCTCCCACAGTTTGTGCCTGACCTGTTCAGTCTGGCAGGACTGGCACACTCTGGGTTCCATCGATTCAACAATGCCACCTATCGGGGCCTTCTCTGTAGCAGCGCCTGCCCTCTGGATTCAAACAGCTCCCACCCTGCTGGTGTTTCAAAGGGCCTTAAAGCCCTGGCTCTTCGCCCAGGCCTTTGGAGAGGACATCTGATGCCCCTTCCTTTCCCCCGTTCCCTTCTGGGTTTCTTTTCTTTGCCATCAATGTTCTTCTACCTGCTGCTCTTTTTGTGGGGGTGTTTTTTCTACTGTTCTTTGTTTTTAAATGTTTTAATGATTGTAAGCCACCCAGAGTCTTTGGGAGTCAGGTGGCATATAAATTTAATCAATTATTATCATCAAGGTTATTATTATTATTAAGGTTAATTTCATTATTGCTATTATTATCCCAGCACATTATCCCAGCACATAATAATATCCCATGTGCCCAAGCCGCCCAGAGTCACTTGCTGAGATGGGCAGCTATAGAAATTGAATAAATAAAGGAAATAATGTTGTGATGCATGTTTTGTCATCTGATCCCACATGAGCAGCTTCCTCTGTCACCTGCAAGAATAAAGTTGGCTCAAAACCACCAAGCTGAAAGAAATCCTTAAGTGCCCCAAGAATAAGGTAGGAAAACAGCAACTGCTTTCTGCAGAGGAAGAAAACGTGTGAAGAATTGTAAGGCCTATTTTGGCAGCGTATCCAGGGGTGTCTGCAGGAGAAAGAGACCTTAAGGTGATGTGTCATGACATCCTCATGCCAATAATGTCCAGATGCACGCAACTTCATTTTGATTGTCATTGTGGCTTCTCCTGGATGCCTGTGACTCGGTCCTCAAAAGCAGTCCCGTTCGCGTGGCAGTTCTGCTTCCCCACACATTGATCATTTTGTCAAGCAGGGAAGGAGAATAAAGAGGAGAGGAAACAAAAGTCATAAACCATCAGAAACAGTCACCACCATCGTCTGTGCTCAAAAGCAGTTAGTCCGTAACGTTTGGAGATCGAGGACCACGTACAAGGAAGAGTTATTGTCAGCATACAGTACCTCCTCTAGGAAAATCAACACAGTCACTGCTAGGAGATTCAACCTGTTGCCTTTCTAAGGGATTCAGGGGCAACTGCAGTGCCAAAATCTGGAAGATGGTGGGCACAGCATCACAAATGAAGCCCCCGCCCCGCCTTATGAACTCAAGACGCCTCTACAGACAGATCCCTGCCTCATTCAGCTCCTAATTAATTAATGCTGTTTTTAACATTCAGTTGGTCTTTCCTTTTCCTCAGTTATAGGGAGAGAGCACCAAGATAACAAAGTTGGACTACACATAAATTTAGCTTCTGATTGCTTGTTAATCCTCTCTTTCAGTTTCAGTGTCCAGAACAAATAGAGGACAGCCAGGTCCTCATGCTTACCTAGCTGTTTTTTTTTCCCCATAATTTCTCAGACATTAGGTAGATCTCTAATCCACCAAAACTAGGTTCCCCGATAATGTCTATTAGCTATCAATAAATTTTGAGCAGGCAGGAACCAGGTCCTTTTAAAACGTGGTGATATTTTCACCGTATTCAACAGGGATTTCAGTAGTATAACAAAATTATCAGTGGTATAACAAAATTAAAACACTAAATGAATGTGTTTGAAGTTATTTCATGAGGACTCTGTTTGGAACAAAATCAAAAAGAGACATGAGGGATTCGTGGCAATATCTCTTTCATTAAAATGTAGTCAGGCCATGACAAAATCTTCATCTTTATTCAGAAATTTACTGTGTTCCCTGTCCCTTGCCAGAGAGTTGCAAAAAGGGGCATCCACGTGTTGTGTGTGTAAGCCAAAAAGTCAAGATGACAGCTACAACTGCACAAGGAAGCCCTGACCTTTTTTCATGCATGTTGCATTTGTGCTTCCATTAGGCAGTCTCAGGCACCATCTTGACATTTTTGACTACTCGCAGACACCTCTGCTTGCAAACCCCTTTTCATATGCAGAAAATAGATCATTAAGAGCTTAATTAAGATAATTAAGATGACTGTGCTGAGTTGATGCTTCAGGAGGTGGCCTTCATGACTCAGATTTCCAGCTGGAGAAATTCTGGACTAGAATTGCGTTATAGTATGTAGTGATATTAATCTCTAAGTTGTTAAATTTTGTTTTAATCAAACAGTTTCTGTGTTGTTTTTAAAGCCAGCTGAGTGAGGATCAGGGACTGTCTATACTAGCAGTTTGGTCCATTTTTGTGGAAGAACCTAAAAATCTCAAGCCTACAAGTGCTGAGCAAATATTATCTGGATGTAGTGAGCTAAGTGAAACCATTAATCAGTGTGTCAACCTTGGCCAGAAAGCCCAACATGTCTGAAGAACATACAGCATGTTACAGTGGCTCTCCAGCTAGACAATCTGCTCCTTATGTCCTTACTTTGGTATCCTTTTTCAGTCTGGGCCTTCTGACTCAGTATAACTACTTACTCAAGCGTAGGCCCTGGTTTGGTTCTGGCTTCTCCCACCCTCCTATTTTTCCAGCGTGGTCTTCACCCCTCAGATTTTCCTTTCTCACAGTTCCAATACAGCTGACCACAGGGACAGACATGACCTAAGTCTGCTTGTTTGGGACAATGTGCGGGAAATGTGAACTTTGCCATAGCCGGAAACAACCTCTTCCACTCACTGAGATATCATCTTCCTTGTGGCCAAACTCAACTGGATCAACAATATACATCATCTCCTTGCTTGGGGCTAGTTTCCGACATACACACACACACACACACACACCATATATATGTATATAACCCAAGTATTTTGGTTTAGAGAACCTTACACCTACAGAGCTAACTGAAACTCTTAGAATAGTAGACAATATAGTGTGGTTTTATTCCTTTTCCTTTAAAGAAGTATTCTGGGAAACTCAAACTGTTTGAGGGATTCTTATTGGACTCTGGAAACTTTCATCACTGATCAAAACACAGTTCAAGTCAGTAGTGACCAGAAGGGGAAAAAAAACAGTTAACATTTGGCAGATGTTTCATGGCCAAGGGGACTATGAATCTGTTGATGACCTTAATCCAGTTCCCAATGGGCAACTGGCCACATCACAAAAACCACCACCACAACTGGCAAACCGATTGTCAGCTAGATCAAATTGGCCAAGTCTGGCATAAGTACAGGGAGACAAGAACAGCCCACTCAGGGCTAGAGGCTCCCCAAACAAGCCATGGCAGAGTCCCAAAGCAGGGGCTGACATGGAAAAGCCATACTGCACTGTGGGTGGAAAAAAGTTTATCTCCAAAATACTCAAGCCATATGCAACAGAATGCAATACACTGCATGCTATTCTTCAAATAACACACATTTTAACATGTCTTCAGCACAGAAATAAATGCACGTGCTAATTGTTAGGAGTTAAGTAGGTAACGCCTGCCCTTGATGGATTTTAAACCCAAGACCCAGCTTTTCTCACTGATACAATCAAGTTTCCACTTGGAGTCTATTTCTTGATCTTGAAGAAACACATCCCTACCATGAAATTAGCAAATTCCTACTGGTCCAAATACAGTCATTCCCCCACAAGATGGATCAAAGGGAAGGGTGAGATCTACCAGAGGATGAACTGGGGGGCTATCTGTCCTGGGCTGGAAGTATAAGGACCAGAGATGAAGGCTGAAGAGAGCAAAACTTGCAATAGAAAAAAGAAAAAAGCCGCTTGGAACAAGGACGACCAACTTCAGGACTCTCATTTTGCTTTCCATGGTTGACGACATAATCTGGGCGCTCAGTGAGATTGCCAGGAAGGACTCTATGCAGGACAACACCTGGAAGGGGATCCATATTCAGCATCTCTGAATGGAATGGAGCATGCCCCAGGGATTCCTTACGGCCTATAGCAGTTGTAGAAGAAATTTCTGATGATACGCAAGCCTGATCTGTCATGGGGCATGTTCTCTCACACTTAGTACAGGTAGTCCTCACTTAACAACCATTGATTTAATGATGATTCAGAGTGACGACGGTGCTGAAAAATCTGACCTACGACTGGTCCCCACACTTACGACCATTGCAGCATCCCTGAGGTCATGTGATCCTGATTTGGGTGCTTGGCAGCCAGTTCTCATTTATGACCATTGCAGAGCCCCATGGTCACGTGATCGCCATTTTATACCTTCCCGGCCAGCTTCCGGGAAGCAAAATCAATGAAGAACTGCATGATTCACTTAACAGCCTCGTGGTTTGCTTAATGCCTGTGGTGATTTGCTTAACAGCCACCACAAAACAGGCTGTAAAATTGAGTTGGATTTGCTTAATGACTACTTTGCTTCAACCAAAATTCTGGTCCCAGTTGTCATTAAGCAAGTACTACCTGTGGTTCAACAGTATACGTGCTACAGAAGAAGATACAGACTGCTATTTAGCAACTAGCCTTTCCTGCTGATACAAGTAAGGATGGACAACTTAGTAAATGATGGAACAATCACACTGTTCTGTTTCTGCTCCCAGGTAATTCTAGGAGAGAGATAAATTCTCCTCATCCCTTGGCAAAGTAACATGGTAGGGATTTTTCCAAAACCACATGCATATCATAGTAACCTGAAAGCTGGTAAGTGGATGCTTGCAATTACACCCAACCTAGCTTGCAGGACTCAGAAAAGAAAATATATGTTCAGCAACTATTATTAAAAGAGAACTGCCATTCAGTGCTGGTGTAATCTAATGGACTTTGAGCCAAATTCTGCTGAACCAAGGGTTCCTTTTTGAGAAGATCTGTGAAACAATGGACCAGCTTCCCTGAAGCTCATCATGGTTAATTTTTTCCCTTAAAATGTGGGAACATGGTGATATGCTCTAAATGGCATGCTCAACCCAAACATGAGGTTGAGTAAATGAATTCATGTGTGTGATGGATTTTTACAGATGTAAACCCCGGGACTCCCTAGATAAATGCAATCAATCTATCAGTGTGCCATATTATCCTTAGCTAACCAGGAGCTAATGAGGAGTCTGAATAGCTTCTAAGCCATGAGACTTTCAGGAATTTTCTTCTGCCATGCAGGTAGGAGTCTCAAAGTGGGGGGGAATTAGGGGCATTTCCAAGCGAGGTTATAAAAGTCAAAATGGCAGCTGCACCCACCAGATCGAGTGGGACACCCATAAAAAGGAGATGGAGCATCAGTCGTGTGGGTATGCATGCCAGCTGGACTGCTTTGACCGTCCCCCCTTGCAGACATCTCTGCCTGAAATGCACAGCTAATGAACCAGCTGGCCCTCCATTCACACAGCGCAAACACAGCTCAGCTCCCACCTGCGCAGCCTGAATGTGCCTTTGGGAATGTTGTGCAGAATCACTGGCAGGGATTGTGTGGCAAACATGTCAACATGGAAAGGGTTCCCTGAAGCTACAAAGTCTGCGAAGAGGCTGCTGTAATTAACTGAAGTCAATGGAAAGATGCCAAGATTGGATTTGGCACAAGACACCTCTAATTGTTCCCAGTACAAGTTGAGATAAATTCTTTCACGGCATTAAGTAGCATCAGTCATCACTTCAATTATCTCCCGAGATGGTTTGCAGGGAACGCAACCTGCGCCATAAAGGTAAGGACAAGGAACAATGGCAGCTGAAGAGGTCTCAGGCAGGCAAAGAGATGATATCCTTGGAAAACATATTATGCAATATTAAGAAAAGCAAAAGAGGGGGTTAAGTTACCAGCCATAACAAAGGCTTCAAAACAGAGCGACTGATAAAGGCAATTGGAGCACTCAAAAGAGGTCACCTTCATTTGGACTCTGGAGACAGAAAAACGGGAAATCTCTCGTGGGGCAGCGGCAGTAAAGCAGCGCCAGACAAGGATCTATTTAAGAGCCTCGTCCTCCAGTTATCCATCAGGATATAATACTGTGTGAAATCAAAACAGCAGGATCCCATCCAAGGGGAAAATCTGGGTCTGGACTGCGCCAGCAGATGACTTCTCTGATTTGTTTCTTCTGCCACAATCAATAACTAAGAAAATAACCTAGACAGGAAATATTAGCATGTCACAAAGATTAAACCAGCACCTATTTCCCAGATATTTAATTTCCCACCTGGCTGGGTTCGGTTATTCTTTTCTAAGGGGGGAACACTCAGTCATGTGACTCTCCCATCTGATGTGGTACAGCCCAAAGACAGGTTGACCTGCAAGTGAGAACCACCTGTTGCCTTGTTTATGCTGGGAAATTAGAAATGAACTCACTTGCTTTGCCTCACCCACTCTCCTCAGCAAGCAAGTCCCACTTAATTTTTGAATCCTCTGAACTTTTGGCTCCCTGATCAAACCTTCTGTGATGAGCTGGAAAATCTGAAGGGAGCCTCATCTGGATGAACTCACGGCACAGAATACTCTACGTGGAGAGTATGGAAGATGACCTTGATGGAGATAGGCAAGCTCCATTAACAAAGTGACAACGGGTGAAATACGATTTAAGTCCACCACAGACAGATAATACTTGGAAGAGCCTCAGACCAACATCTCCCTAATTCATAGAAGTATAAGAGGGAGGAGGAAGTCCAGCACGATCAGACTTGTAAGATTCTGTTATTATAACCAGTCTCAAAAAAAGGACTTTTAGCTTGACGTCGATCTCCTGGTCTGGTCTATCTAGTGGGGGCTGACACCCTGGAGGGAGGTGTGGACAATCTCCTTTTAGGTCTATCAGCTCAAGGGGGAAGGTCAAGTACATAGTAGGGGGAGGTGGGAACTTTCAAGGGACTCTCCCCCCACACCCCTTTCCATGTGTTCTGCAGATGCATATACCATCAAGAAATTTTCATCTTGAACTCAACTATGGTGACTACAGGAGAAGGAGGAGAGAAAGGTAAGGAAAGAAACGTTGATAGTGAAAAGTTCCTTTCGTTCCTTTCTTTCCTTCTGACTCCTTTCCCCATCCCACGTTCTCCTATACTTCACTCCTTTCTTCTGTTTGCCTACAGTATCCCCAACTTTCCCAGCCATCAGAAAGAAGCCACTTACAATTAGAATGCAGTTGATGTGTGACTATTTCTCATATTATGAGTAAAAAGCTCCATTTTTAAAACACATAGAGATGCACATTCTTGGCAAGGAAATAAAGTCATTTTTCTAACGTTTTAGCACAAACCAATTCTTTCGTAGGATCAACATCAACCTGTTTGCCCATCATATCTATTTCAGCACATGTAGCCAACATCTATAGATTTTCATGGAAAACCAACTTTCAGGAGGAAAAAAAAATCAAAATCATGCAGCTGAACATTGATCATGTTGCCCTCCCAAATCATGACTGCATCTATATCATACAGATTATGACTTTATATCATAGTATAAAGGGGGTTGAACTAGTAGATATCCAAAGTCCCTTCCAATCTCAAGATTCCACTATTTTAATTACACACTATACACACTAGTGATAACATGGGCAAATTGATACTGAGAGACCCCTTCACAGACATCCAATCAGCCCCAATGCATAAATTTCATCTATTGTTCAGTTAACAATCCAGTTAAAAGTCAACGGATTCTCCAAGCAAAAATATCTTAACCTGCACGCAAAGCCCCCACCGACCGAATCCCTCATCTCTAAGAACGTAATTGGTTCTACCATGCCATGGCTGGTGTGTGTGACATATGAACTATGGCTGCCCACAACCTCCTTCCCCGTGTAGTAGTAACAAGCCCTAATGGTAGAGGAGCTACAAACCAGGGTATAATGTAAGACCCTTGTGGACATGCAAATCAGCTAAGAGTTTGTTAAAGCTGCTCAGAGTTTCAGTCTGATAAAAGTGTATGCACATGTTCACAAAACTCCATCAGGTCTTCAGACTGATGCAGTTTGGTCCAATGCATTAAACTGATCCAAAGCAATTGTTGCACAATTCAGTCCAAAGAGGTAGATCAGTCAAACTGCCTTCTAATCAAATCTTGAAACTGTTACTTGCATAGCTTTCAGGGACATATTCTCAAGGTTTTTTCATTCCACTTTATTTCACAATTAAAGCCTAAGAAAAACCTGAACCAGGGCCCTGACAAACATAACGGGTTCACAGAGATCAAAGTTGGTAACTACAAAGGGAAAGCTATGGACACCTTACAGAGGTTTTGTGATTAACTATAGTCTGTTGCAGGTAACACGATGTCTCCTACCCTGTGAGGTCTTCTGCATCTTAGTTGTTTGGTAGACCAAAGAATTTCACTATTGCTATTCCTTATCCTAGCTAAATAAGAACGTTGGAAACTGGCTGGGCAAAGTCAAATTCCAGTACTTGTCCTCTACTCTAAATGTTGGTTGTTTACCAGGAAAAGTCTTCCTTCACCTGTCCTCCTCACTCGCTCCCCAAGCCAAGAGGGCCTATTCCATTTGTTGTTCTTAACCCCAATTTTAGGGCAAGGTATCAACCACAGCCAGTAGTAGGAATGACTTCAGTTGGCAAGCTCAGCGCTATCCTGGATGGCAATCAATTCACTTCCTCCTTGGACTCATTACCAAACAGCAAGCTACATCAGAAGTCCCACTGTTACAGCAGAGAATGGAATCTGCATTACGGAATCTGCATTTCTCCAGGCCTTCTGAAACAGCAGGGGCAGAGGCTGAGGGACAGCAAGTTGGCCAAGACACACAAGGAGACTAGACTTTGAAGTGAGTCCTCCTAGCTCCAAGGTCAACACAGCCTCTGTTGGAACCTTCTCAGAAGGCTTCCACATCAGCATAAAGTTCTCTTGCTGTCCAGATAAATGCCTACACGCTGCAAGTTGTCCACTTAGTGTAAATGTATCTTTGCACTACTAAGAACGTGATTTAGCCAAAGGAAAAGTCTAACAGTACTGTATTTGTCCAAGAAAATAAGAGGGATTTAGGTGAAGCGTTTAATTTTCCTTCCTTCCACATTTTGTTCCTAATGCTCCTAACCAATTGTGAAGTCTCTTCCACCCTGCAAGCATTCTTCTGAGTATGCCAGACCATGAAAGTGAGCACCTTCTCCTTAAAGCAACTGCATTGTTTCCTGGGGAAAGTATTTTTTGTTGGGCAGTCCCAAGAAAAAGGCACAGCTGCTTTAAGAAATGGTGGCAGAGGCTGCAAAACAGCTTTTTGGAGATCAGATGGATGTGCTGCACAATCCCCGTGAGCGCTTCCTTTTTGAAGATACAAATTGCAGGAAAGAAAGCATGCTGCAAACAAAAATTAACACTTCAACTCTTTCCCAGCTCTTCTATAGTTGCTGTCAAATGTCCCCCATGCAGGACAGGCACCCAGCCGATGTTAGCCATCAAGTATTGAGTCATCTAAGTGGACTTTTTTTTGTATGGATATACAAGCAATGCCCGTTGAAAGGAAGCAAGGCTTCAGCCAAGAGGTCACAGCTGCCCTCTTGCCTTTCTGGGGATGCCCCAGCAGACAGCAACATCAAGTTCAAGATATTAGCTCAACTGTGTGATCCCTGGTGCCCTCTTGACTTTTTGATTCCCCGTCTCTCAGATGCCCAGGTTACAGCACTCTTCAGAGGGGCCAAAAGAGAAAGGAATTAGAAGCAGCTCCAGAAAGATGTCTCATCCAGAACTGCTGCCTTGACTGTGCCATCTGCTTTGCTCCTCTGCACACGCTCTCTGGGGGAGATCTGGGTTAAGGGGCCACCACTTCAAAAAGTACTGCATCTTTTCCCACAATCCTGCTGTAGCTCTGGAGGTGCACAATTCAACGAGAAGACTGGGATTGACCTGGAATTTAGTATGGTTGGCCCCAGTTTTGTGGTTGCTAATGTCAGTTGAAGTGTGGACATCTACCTGAAGACAAATGCACCCCCAAAAAGGAGGAGAATGGGTGCCCATATCAATCAACCAATCAATCAACCAATCAATCAAATATTTCCACTATCTTTCTATCCCTTTTCTAAACCTTTTTGACTAATGGGCTGTCTCTGGCTCCATGGCCAGATAACCAGATTGTTCGTGCTGAGCCCTTACATCTTAGAGGTTTCACCTCCTATTCCCTGCTGACCAGTCTGAGTATGAAGCAAGGCCACCCCTTAAGGGGAATTAGCATTTTATTATCAGATTCCTTGCATGTGCAAGCACTGGCTGTCTTTCTCTGTAAACCACTAACCACAGCTTCTCCCATAAAAACATCACAAAATTTCTTCTGATAAATGCCTACTTTCCACTGAAAAGCCTTATTGCGCATAGACATTGTAGCTGGGACGCTTTTGAAACATGGCTCATTGATCTGATCTCCCAAATTCCTGACTCAGTATTGATACTGGCTGATGAGTTCAACGCCAGGATGAGATATGGCAACGCAGCTCTTCTGCAACAGAATAATGCCACTTTTCTCTGCCTGGGGAGACTTCATGGAAGTCCAAAGACCCTGGCATTAATACAGGGGACTGGAGACTGTTCTTGTTAGCAACCAGGTTTGATCTGAAGCTTCTGAATGGATTTGTGCCTGGGGTTCCTGTGGGTGAGCTCATCTTTTGAGGATTTCCAGTCATGTCAACTTTGGATTATATGTTAATATCCAGAGGCTATATATCAGACTTCAGAACAGCTTTTCATTCAGGGCGTGATCACCTACCATTGGTGATGCTGGGGCACCCTGGGAGGATGACTGAGATGCCAGGATTTTAGTTTTGGTTTAAAGGTTTTATGGTTTTTGTAGTCTTATTGTTGTGAGCTATCCAGAGTTATGCTTTAAGATGGGGGGGGGCATACAAATCTTTTCAATAAATAAATAAATTGCTGGGTCTTCTCACCTGCATAGGTATTACGCAGAGCTGTCAGCACTGTCTTAATGAACCACCTCCTAATGGAAGGTATCTTAGGCCACTGTGGACACATAAGCTGGTTCTGGCCACAACTGTTTTTCCAAGCTCCACAAACCATAAATAATTCTGCATGTATACCTAAAGAACGGCTTAACTCCATTACCCTCTTGATATATAAAAAGGGAAGGAGATAGCTGTGACTCTACTGCCCAGTCTTCTCTCAGCAAACTATATGCCAGATTTTTACATCATAAACATTTTTATATCATAAAGGTGCACTCTGAGAATATCGTAGTGCCCGAGCAGGCTGGTTTCAGGTCTGAACACTCCCCAATGAACCAGTGCAAAATTTTGCACCACCTAGCAGAGAAATAATCTCCCAGATGGAGCCATCCAGATGGCCTTCATAGCTCCAGAGCCTCTGAGATTAGCTCTGGAAAAAATGAGCAGCCTCGGTGAATGATCACTGTCTCCTCAAACTGATCATACAGTTACATCCAGTCACCATCACACAAGTCACGAGAAATATGGTGGGGACTGAATAGAGCCAATTCCACCTGTAAGGAGTCAAGCAAAGCTGCCTAATCGCACCCAACTCTTCAACCTCTCTATTAATGATGTTATTGAGGCTTCTGAAGAGATGTTCATCCTCAGGGCTGCAACTAGGGGGGCAAGCGGGGCATATGTGCCCCGGGCACCACACTGGGGAGGCACCAAAATGGGCACGGAATCCATGTTTGGCCCGGGTGACAGAGACCCTAGTTGCAGGCCTGTTCACCCTCCATCTCTTGATCACATCCCGTATCTATTCTTCCGTCTGCAGGTGATGCAGCCAATCTGTCTACACCTAAAGTTGGGCTCCATGGGTGCCTTAGAACACGATCAGTCTATTGCATCAGAGAACATTGAAATAAACCCCTCAAAAGGAAAAGTCCTGGTATTTTCCAGAAAGCACCCCAACCCCTCGACAAGATGGATGACTAATGGAAGAACAGGTGAAGTCCCTTCAGTACTTAGGTATTTATTTTCAATCCTCTACCTTTTGGGGTCATCAAGCAAGGGAACTACCCACAAGGTCACAAAAAGCATCTCTAGCAATTACCAAATTTCGTTACCTAGGCTGGTAATGAAACATTTGCAGGAAGAGAAGGAAGCTCCAAGGACACTCGGAATGCACCCATTCAGCCCTGAGCTGTGTCTATTCTCCGCTATGAAATGCAACGCAAATATTTGAACAAAAATTGTCAGAATTTGAAAGATCCTCTGACAAGCTGTGATGATAGCCAGGGAAAGATGGAGAATGAATATCTTGGGCGACAAGATGCATGTATGTCAGTTGAATGCAGTCTTTCAGCACCAAGCAAGAAAGGACAAGGAAAGTTATCAATCAGGAATTAAAAACAGGACAAGGAGAAAGAGAGATTTTTAAGATAATTTCCTATGAATATTGACAGCTGATAGTAAGTCTGATACTGTTGACCATTTTTTTCCAGATGTTTGTTTATATACAGCTTTCTATTATTTTGTTTTAATCATGCTGCATGCCACCTAGAGTCATAAGTGAATGGATAAACCAGATGGCGTCTGGGACCATATGGCTGAAGCCCCACCCCTTTTTACGGGCACGCAACATGCATAAAAAAAAGCTGAGGCTACATGCGTGCTGCTGTGGCCACCACCTTGAAGTGTTTGTCACATACAGACACCCTTGTAAGTTCATCTATCGGGACTCTTTCAAAGATTTGGGCCCTTGGAGCTTCTTATCCATAACTCCTAGCAGGAGGTGGGGCCAAAAGTGAAAGAGGCCACAGGTAACTCAGGAGCCAAGGAAGTTTACAATTATATTATTCAACTAATCTCTATGCATGATTGAACTGTAAGGAAATATTTTACATTCTTCCATGATTAAGTGTCCAGAAGTGGCTGAGTCAAAATCTACATTTCTTACCTGCGGGCAAACACACCCAAGGATAAGCCCTTTTAAACACTGGCACACACCCCTCCTCCCAGCTCACTTTTTTTCTCACAGAAGGAAACGTAAGTTGGGGTAGATTCCAGAGAATCCAAAAAGCTTCTAAGCCCCAAAGGCACCTTCAGAACTCCCTCTCTTCTTTGTACTGATTTCTTTATTATTCTATGGTCAATGGCCAAATTATATCACACTCTCTTCCAACCCAGCCAATCTTTCCCAACAGTGCAAAAAGTGTGCAAAAAGATCTCAGGGGCATGTTTGGAAAGGATGCCTGATAAGGGGAATATGGAGGAAAGATGCCTGGTCCTCTCAAAGCCAATGATTGTGGTGTTGACTGTGGTAGAACTCATGAAGAGAACAAAATCTTCCACAGAAGTCAGCACAATTCAGAGTCCAGATCAGTATTTTGGCCTTCCTTGTCCACCAGAAAGGAGGTGAGTGACAATGTCTACCCTAGACTTTCCTTATGGCAATTTATCCTTGGTAGTTTTTGTGCTGAAGGGTGAAACTGCACCCAAATCCAGATCTTCAAGAGTCTGTTTTAGCTAGCACCAAGCTAATAGCACCAAGCTAATATTAATTCAGAGATGTATTCCACAACCCTTTTCCACTATTATTCAACATCCCTGTCCCAGAAAAATACCATCAGGGCAGCCGTAACTAAGCACACTTCTCCCCAATACTGATGCTCTTCCCGTGATTCCCTTACCTAGGATATGCACATGCAGGTTGAAGATACGCCTTCTGGTTTGGATAGTTTAAACCAGTGTTTTTCAACCTTGGCAACTTCAAGATGTGTGAACTGCAACTCCCAGAATCCCCCAGCCAGCCATGGTTTAAACTGGTTTAACGCTAGTTTAAATTATTTGCATGACAGTTTCATGTGGGCAGAGGAAAAGCATCTTTTTTAAAGTAGCAACTTCAGGGCAGTCCAAATGGAGAAAAGGAAGATAGTTTTGGGTCTCTGTCCTGTCTTCTGGGAGGTCCTTTCCATGTGCATTTCAGCCGCCCACTCTTTCTCTACCCATTGAGTAGGTTTGGTGGCTCCCAGGCCCTTCTTCTCGATTTATGGACCATATTTTGGATGGTGTCCACCCACTTCTGCAATCACGCTGTCCTAAAAGACGTTCACAGCCAGCCTCCTGTTTGGGGCTGTTTCACCCTCACCCTCACTTACCTTTCTCTTGTGATTTATTTCCGTAATAAAGAACTTCTCTGGGGATTTCTCCGTAATCCACAATCATGTGAAGCAGTGATAAAGAGGAAACGTCTGGAAGAGGATAAACTATGCCTTGGCTAGCCCCTTTCCACAAATGCTCTCTTCTTGAAACTGTAACTTCTGACTGAGATGCAACAGAGGAGGAGTAAGGAAAACATTTCTGCCCTCCTTCAATTCCTCCCTGACTTCTTTGCTCAAGTATCTCACCTTCAGTCCTAGAAACCTTAATTCAGCTTCTTGTTAATCCTGGTCAGCTAATAGCATCAGAACCTGATTGGTTAAGCATCCAGGAGGTTCATTTTTGTCAGTGCCTGCATGATTTGTCTGATTTATGCACTCACTTTGCAGTACCTATTAGTACAGGTTGAGCTAATGAAATCCTTACGAGAATTTGCATACTAAATCCCCCAAAACAGAAGTATAAATGCGGAGTCTAGTCTACTTCAACCAACCTAGTTCAGAGCCTCAATCCGAAACTCAGGATATCTAATCCAAGACTAGATCTAATCTAAGAATAATTCAAGGGTATCTAATCCAAGACTAGATCTAAGAATAATTCAAGGATATCTAATCCAAGAATAATCTAAGAATAATTCAAGGATATCTAATCCAAGAATAATCTAAGAATAATTCAAGGATATCTAATCCAAGACTAGATCTAAGAATAATTCAAGGATATCTAATCCAAGAATAATCTAAGAATAATTCAAGGATATCTAATCCAAGAATAATCTAAGAATAATTCAATGATATCTAATCCAAGACTAGATCTAAGAATAATTCAAGGATATCTAATCCAAGACTAGATCTAAGAATAATTCAAGGATATCTAATCCAAGAATAATCTAAGAATAATTCAAGGATATCTAATCCAAGAATAATCTAAGAATAATTCAACGATATCTAATCCAAGACTAGATCTAAGAATAATTCAAGGATATCTAATCCAAGACTAGATCTAAGAATAATTCAAGGATATCTAATCCAAGAATAATCTAAGAATAATTCAAGGATATCTAATCCAAGAATAATCTAAGAATAATTCAAGGATATCTAATCCAAGAATAATCTAAGAATAATTCAACGATATCTAATCCAAGAATAATCTAAGAATAATTCAAGGGTATCTAATCCAAGACTAGATCTAAGAATAATTCATGGGTATCTAATCCAAGAATAATCTAAGAATAATTCAAGAATATCTAATCCAAGACTAGATCTAAGAATAATTCAAAGATATCTAATCCAAGACTAGATCTAATCTAAGAATAATTCAAGGGTATCTAATCCAAGACTAGATCTAAGAATAATTCAAGGATATCTAATCCAAGACTAGATCTAAGAATAATTCAAGGATATCTAATCCAAGAATAATCTAAGAATAATTCAAGGATATCTAATCCAAGAATAATCTAAGAATAATTCAAGAATATCTAATCCAAGACTAGATCTAAGAATAATTCAAGGGTATCTAATCCAAGACTAGATCTAAGAATAATTCAAGGATATCTAATCCAAGAATAATCTAAGAATAATTCAAGGATATCTAATCCAAGACTAGATCTAAGAATAATTCAAGGATATCTAATCCAAGACTAGATCTAAGAATAATTCAAGGATATCTAATCCAAGAATAATCTAAGAATAATTCAAGGATATCTAATCCAAGACTAGATCTAAGAATAATTCAAGGATATCTAATCCAAGAATAATCTAAGAATAATTCAAGGATATCTAATCCAAGAATAATCTAAGAATAATTCAATGATATCTAATCCAAGACTAGATCTAAGAATAATTCAAGGATATCTAATCCAAGACTAGATCTAAGAATAATTCAAGGATATCTAATCCAAGAATAATCTAATGCAGATCAGATCACTTCAGAGACAGTCCACTTTTTGTCAGATGTGGAGCTAGATTTAGGAAAATGGAGATCTATTCTCATAGAAACTTGCATGAGGAAATCAAACATAAATGAACTATTTCCCCTTTTTGCTGGAATTGTATGAAATTTGCAGGAAAGCCAAATTATGAAGCATGCCCCAATTTCTTAGAAATGTGCAGCTTTAAAATACGATTAAAAAAATATATGTCTGTAATGTTGCTTTCTCTCAGAATCTGATTGCCCCCCACAACAGCAAGTGGCTGTGCCAAATTTCAGACAGGGGAGGTCAAAAGTGTTGGAAGTCCTGGCAAATCCAGCATGCCTCATTAGCATATGGACGGTTGCTCTAGGATGCAACTCTC
Organism: Candoia aspera; assembly: GCF_035149785.1. NCBI lineage: Eukaryota > Metazoa > Chordata > Lepidosauria > Squamata > Candoiidae > Candoia > Candoia aspera. The sequence continues at coordinate 81,568,659 of NC_086159.1, forward strand.
TCCATGCTTGTTAGAGTAAGCTGTTTGTTGCCACACCCACTTCCTACACTCTCTCTTCTCTCCTTCTTCCACCAATCAAGCAGGCAGCATGGATGCTGCTGTCTTCATCAGGGCCATGTGCTCGGGCCTTGATGAAGAATTCTGCCCCATCCTCCACACAGCTCTTAGCAGCTGTAGGGCTAAGGGTGAATTATGTTCAGGGACAAAAGAAGAACAAAGATTTTGTCTTTTCCACCGAACATGGATGTAACTGAACCAAGAATAAAGTCAGTAAGATATTCTTTTTACTTCTTAACCTACTCTGTCTAAGTGTGTGATTCTTTATGCCTGGGAGGGCTGAGTGTGTAAGATCAATAACCTGTGTTTCTCTAACATACTCATTGAAGCTATCTAATATTCTTTTTCTGTGTGCAGCTTCTCAGCTGTGTTAAGCTCTGCTCGATTTCAGTGGTTCTAGCAGGCCACTAAATGGCTTCAAAAAGCTGTGTGTGTGTGTGTGTGTGTGTGCTTGCACGTACAAAGAAAAGCAATATCCATAACACCTGCTGATGGATCTTTCTGAATGTGGTGTGTTGTCTTTCAAGAGCTCAGGCAGAAATACAACAGATTAATTTAATTAACAAAATAACTCATTTGTAACTTCCACAAAACTAATCCTTTGCTAGGCCAAGTTAACTAACCAACGCTACATTCAAACCATCAGCTCATGAATGTTGATTCGGGGTGAGAGGTGGGCAGCAAGGCAGCTGTTTTATAACTTTATACAGACAGCTCACAATTGAGTTATTAATAATGGTCCCCTTGCTGTTGCTGTTTGGAACCTAACGGGCATCCATAACAATTTCTTTTTTCTGTTTGTTGAGCTGGGTGTGATAAAGAGTTGATGTGGATCAAATATATCTCTGTCTCACATATGCACACTCATCTGTTTTGTTCTTGAGTCCCACCTCCGTTTCTTCCAAGGCTTGGGGGGGCATTCAAAAGATAAATATGAGGGCCTTAACTACAATATTGAAGTCCCAGGTTTTTTGCGTGCATTGCATGTAAAAAAAGGCAGGTTTGATCATGCAGTCACGGCCATCATCTTGACTTTTTGGACACCCCCCCCCCAAAGTGCTCCTCTTTTCTTCCCTTCTCTTTAAACATTTCCCACTTGGTCAAATTTAGGCTGCAGGGATCGCTCACTTACCCCTAAATAAAAGAAACATTACGTTGCCTGTGAAGTCCTAAGTGTGCCGATCATACTACACTGATGAAGGAAACAGAACTCCTTCCTGGCTTTGTGTTCACATCAGTGTGCAAACAAAGTCAGGCTTGCACTTTGTAGAAGATAATGATAAAATGGAAGACTTGTTCCTCATTCCGAGAGACAGAAAGACGAGTTGTGTGGTAGATGTGGCAGGATAATGTGACCAAAGGAAACTGCTAATTAAATCAATAGGTTTAGGTAGCCCTCATCCCTCATAGATTTCTATGTGCTAAGTTACACCTCTCACTGTATAATAGTAGTACACACCATTATAGGCAGAATAAAAAACACACAGGAATGAACATTCAGAGGTATCTGCGTCATGCATAAAAAACAGGCGGAGCTTTGATTGCACCCCTGCAGTCACACATGTCAACTTTTTTGACCATGCTCTGTGGACACTCCTGCAAACACCCATTAATATGCATCCCTTAATATTCATCAAACATTTAATTTTTCCCCTTTCCAGGGTGAAAGCTGCACTAAATTCCTTTACCTTATGTACTTTTTATGTACTTCTGTATTAGATCTGATATTTATTAGTTAAATCCCTATGTGGCCATTCTTCCTGGAGTTCAAGGCACACTCACCCTCCCTTCCCCTTTCCCAGCACAACAGGCCTGTGAGGTATGCTGGGCTGAGAGAATGCAAGTGGCCCAAAGTCCCCCAGGGAATTTCTGTGGATGAGAGTGGAATGGAACCTGGGTCTCCCCATCCCTAGGCCAACACCTTCACCGCTACCCCACCCTGGCATATAATATGCTAGGCTCCCAAGTCTAGGAATAGGATTCTAATTACCCCATTCATAAGCCAGTGTGCAGTAACAGTAAGCAGAAAAATATCACTCCCTAAGAAAATATATTATGACACTATCGTTTATTAATCGCAATGCTACACATTAGCTTTCTCATGTAGATGAGAAAAAGCACAGAATGGAAAAATAAAAATAAAAACAAGTTGCAAACCCATTCAGGTTTTCTATCTAACAACTGAGGAAGCCTTAGCTCCCTTTCAGAAAACTAAATTTCTCTCAGAAACAGACCCTGAAAAGGAAACAGACGGCTTCTGCCAAGTTTTAATCTTCAAAGGTTGCCATTAGTAAACCAGGAAAAGTACAGTTGCCCACAACACATATACACACACACCACAAGTTCAGTAGGGTACTTTCCATTAGACATGGAAATAATGTACGGGAAATCCTGGCCAGAGAGTTGCATCAGTTTTCAGAATGGAACCACGTGCTTTGTAAAAATGTATTGCATTAATTTAACAGCGCTTGTTGGAGCTGGGTTTATATTCAGTGCAACAGAAAGATTATATTCCTCTCATAAAGTTTGTAAAACAAAGTAGGAATAATATATCATACTAATAAGCCTTGTGCTTTTAAGGCAGGATAATTAATTAAAGTGGGAAAATATTAAGCATGTGTTTTACTTTCCAGATGAAATCCATGGCTTTGTGGCTGCAATCCTCATCTGCAGGAAAAGGTCCCCTCTGGACATAAAGGACTTACTTCTGAATGAACCCAGCAACGACAAGCCAGCATTGGAACCTTCCTTAGGCTGGACATGTCCATGCTGCCGTTACTAATTCAGTACTTGACATTCATATGCCGCTAAAGATCGCTTGCAAAGTGAGGTCACATCAGCTTTGGCCAGACCACACTTTGAGTCCTGGGCCCGTTTCTGGACACCACTGTTTAAGAAGGCACCAGAGAAAGTGGAGCAGGTCCAGAGAAAGGAACAAGGATCATGGCGCTAGAAAATAAGTCCTACGAAGAGAAGGGAGCGGGGCTAGACCCATGTTGCCCTGAGAAGACTGAAAGGTTGTGACACAGAAGTCCCATTCTCTCGCACAACCACATCCCAACCGGCAAGACATGGAGCAATGGACTTAGGGTAAGAAGAAGTGGGTTCTGGCTGAATGTGAGGGGAGAACTCCCTAGCCAAGGAGCTCAGCAGTAGACTCAATCACCCAAAGACATCACCTTTCCTTTATAAATACCTGGCTCCTGTTTTTAACAAGCCACTCTTTCTCCTGTGAAGGGCCAGATTTCATTTTGGAGGTATTGATGGGCCTGATAAATTGCAAAACAAGGACACCTCGTTTTTCTGCTTTCTACTTGCAGTATGTAACGTGATCTTGTACAAGTTTCTTTATAATCTCAAGATTTGCCCATTTCTAAGGATGGTTCTTAAAATATATATATTTTATATATATACACATACACACATACACCCCTTTTCATTTCAACAGTTACCTTGAAAAACTGTTTGGTTGTAAAAGAACTTATGGCCACCAACCAGCTAAAAGCACCATCAGCCCAACTAACACACAGCATATTTAACTGTAATTTATTTTGATGGGAGACGTTTAAGCCCAGTGATGAGTATATAGCACATCACTAACAGTATACCCTTCTTGGGGCATCTATGCACAATCTACAAGATTTATGGGGGCCTTTTCTCTGATGTGAGAGAAGATGTAGAACAGCATAGTTAATTGCATCAGTGAATAAAGAACTTACTATCATTAAATGGCTCATTATAAAAGCCATTCCTGTATCCATCCCCCCCAAAATCTGAACTGTATTTCTGTCCTTATTGGGTGCTGGTTTTTAAAGTCAAGGAAACCAGGAAATTTCAAGTAGATGAGCTAAACTTGCTGAATAAAAGCTGGAGAAAATAAGCAAGTTAACCTACCTCATCAGCCCCCAAAGTATCTCACGGTAGGATATGGAAAGCAGTAGATAGTATATATTTTAGGGTATAAATATGAGGGCAAAAGAGTAACTGTGGACAGGGAAGGGGAAGAAATGGGACCACCATTCCCATGTAAAGGCACAGAAAAAATGTGTATCAGGAGAATTTATACCCACTGAGTCCAGTTGCTATACATGCCACTTTAAATCTACTTTCTGCAAGCTTTGGTGGAATAGAAATATATGAAGCTAGGAGGAAGAACATGTTGCTGTTTTGCTTCCATGTATGAATTATGGTGAAGCAGACCTTTGCAGCTACATAATAGGTTGAGAGATCTTAGAATAAAATCAAACATGCCAGCCCAAGAGTTGCAAAAATAATCTTCCATGGAGACCCCCGAGTGGGACAGAAACTTGCCCAATAGCCACCACTGGGGAGGGAGCAGATCTTGACCTTGAATCCTTGCTCACAAGGATTCACACACCCTCATGTGCCTCCACCCACACCAAGGCTCTGTGGGCAGAGGCACCTGGTAAAAGCCTTGGTGGCCTCTCATGGGTCAGGATGCTGTTGCGCAACCATGTCACAACACACATGGTGCCACTCAATGGACTGGATCTCTTCCTACTGTATCTTCTACTCTTTCTAACCAGTTGTTTAACCAAAATGCACGTCCCCTGCAAGGATGTTCTGTAGCAGGAAGTTCATGATGCCTGTGAGAAGGGATGCAAAAACAGATTCACACACATCCCCACAGCTTGCTTGCTTGCTTGCTTTGTATGTTTGTTTGTTCAGCCCTTCTTACCTTCTGTTTTATTTGAGAGCCTTAAGGAATAAAATATAGACTGGTGTTCCTCAACCTTGGGAACTTTGAGACGGGTGGACTTCAACTCCCGGAACTGAATTGAGTTCAACACTGATATAGACCTTAAGCTCTGCAGGGGTTCAAGACACCTATGTATTTCACCCCTTAAAATTCCCACATGCCCTCCAAAAGGGCTGAAAGGGGGGACCTGGACCGCAGGAGACTTTATCTTTCTACCTGAGAACAGTAGGTGCTTCCTCGGTCGAAAGGAAGAGGTCCCCCCCACCCCGTCCTCCTCCTGAATGACCAGGAGCATCTGCCACCAGATCCCAGGTCCATCTGGCTTTGGACCTCCTGCCCACCCCGTCAGGACCGCCAGCTCCTGGCCCATTGCAGAAAAGGGGATTGGAAAAGGGGGTGGGTGGGTGGGGGAGGGAGGAGGAGGGGGATTAATTTGCCCACCACGCCCCCGCACCAGAAATCTGGGCTCTAGAGCCAATCCTCCCCGAATTTGCTCTAAATAAAAGCTGCTTTGGGATTATTATTCTCCATCTATAGCTCTTGCCTTTGGACCTTATAATTATGTCACACTGCAAGGGAAACCACCAGCATCTGGCCTGCGGTTGAGAAAACTTTTGTTTCAAGACTTGGGGCTATTTATAGCAAGGAAAACTGGGGAAGGATAGTAATTTCCTCAAGTTTTTCAAGAAAATACGGGCAGGGTTATCTTGGGGGAGGGGGGCAGGGAAGGCCTCCTTTCCAGATTAATTTAATGCCAACCCCCCGACTTCTGCAGGAGCCCCCCCCCCCCCGGGCTGGGGAGAGAGCAGGACGCGAAGCAGCTGCCGGCACCGCTGCCGCGATTCCACGGGGCGAGCTTCCCAGCGCGAACCCGACGCGGGTCTACGAATCAAGGCCCTCTTCGGGAGGCATGTGCGTTTCATTACGAATTAAGGAGGAGAACGCGGCGTGGCTGAAAAAGAAGCGGGGTGGGTGGACTGGCGGGGCGGATTTCGAGCTGGAGAGGCTGGCTCTGGCGGAGGAGAGAGCGGCTGGCGGAGGGTCGAGCTTTCCCGGCGACGCCCACCCGGGACTGAGAGGACCAACTGCGGATTCGGCCCCGAGAGCAGCCCCAAACCCGCGAAATTCCCACGCGGAGCTGCGCGCCTTCAGCCTCTGCTCACAGAGCTGCCGGGAGGGAATCTCGCGGAGCCCGTCCCGCGCAGGGTTCGCAGAATGCCCGCGGATTCACTTCTGGGCAGACCGCCCTCGCGAGGGCTGCCAAGCCGGTTCTCCCGATCTCCCTCTCCGCGCACGCTTCTCTGGCTGCGTTCACACAATACGCGGAGCCAGGTCAGGCGAAAAGCCACCCATCAGATGCGTCCGCACCACCTGCTAATCCGGGTTGCCGTTTCTAGCCTGGTTTCGTCGCTCCCGTGAACCCAGTCTTCTGGGACCATGGATTGTGCGAATCCAGGAAACGGGCTCGAGCAAGCACCGGGTGGCGGGTGGTGTGAAAGCCGTCGGAGGAAGCTTTGCGCACATCCCGCATCCCCAAGGCCGCCCCGGCCGGTCTCCACCCGGGGGGAGCGCCCCCTCCCTTTCAGCGCGGGTCCCCGGCCCGAGCCCGGAGTCTCCTACTGCCGCCCGCGGCCAAGGCAGCCTCCACCTGCGCCCCGCGGGCAGCGCCGTGGCCGAGAACAGCAGGGGGGCGCCGGCCGGCACGGGCCCGACGCCCGAAACTCCGCGGCCATGCCCACCTCGCGGGGAGGGACGGCAGGCGAGCCGAGGTGGCCCTCGGAAGGGCCGGGAACAAGTCCCTCCGCTCGGGGACACCTGCTGGCCGGGAACCCCGGGCTCGCCACGCCGCGACTCTGCGCCAGGCTGGGGACGATGGGGATTGGAGTCCGAGGCCGGCCTCGGGCAGCCGAGGCAGGAAAGGCGCCGCTCCCTCTGGGGCCCGTCTCCAGCGGGCCCCCCAACCACCTGCCCGCAGAGCCGCCGGCCCGCTGCGCCCCGCCTAATTTGGACTGAACGGCGGGCTCCCCTTCCGCCCCATCCCCCGGAGGCCCACCGCCGACTCACAAGTAGCTGCCGCTGGTCAGGATGAGGAAGAGCTGCGGATAATCGACGGCGAGGAAGAGGCGGCGGCGGCGAGGGCAGAGCAGGAGCATGGTCGGGGCGGGCGTGTGCCGGCGATTCTTCCTTGGGGCCGGGGCGCCCCGCCAGCCGGCTCGGGTCGTCCTCCTCGTCCTCCTCCTCCGGGAAGGCGGGCGAGGAGCAGCGGCGCGGCGCGGCGCGCTGGCCGCGGGCAGGCAGGTCGGCTGGCGGGGCCGCCTCTAGGGCCTGGCCGGGAGCTGCCGGGCCCCCGCCGCCGCCTGCGGCATCTGGCAGCGGGGGCTGGAGGCGCGCGGCAGCCGGGCTTCTCCCGGAGGGGCGCCCAGGCAGCGGAGGGCAGAGGGCGGCGCGAGCCCGCGCGCGCGCCCCCGCCGCTCGCCCACTCTCTCCGGGCCGCGGCTGTCATTGGGCGAGCCGCCGCCGCCCCCCGCCCCCTCCGCCCTCCCGCCCGTCCGCCGGCAGAGCCCGAGCAAGGGGTCGCGCCAGCCCTGCGCCGGAGCCAGCGCGCCGGGGCTGCAGCTGGCCTGCGGGGAGCCTGTCGTGTGGACGCCGAACGCGCCCGAGCCGGTGCGTTCCCCCGGTTTCCCCGGCTGGACCCCAAATTAAGGGAAGAGGCTGAGCAAGCCCCGCAAACGAGCAAGCCGGGTGACCAGCGATCCTCGCCTTGTGCGAAACCACAACTTGAAGAGCATCTTCCAGAGTACGCCGGGTACATTTGCTCGTGTTTCAGGGTTCGCACGTACATTTGTCTATAAACCCATGCCCCATGCACGAAGCACCCCGCCCCCACCCCAACTAATCACGGGCACTTTAGCGTCTTGCGCCAACGCAGCCTCCCGGAAGGCTTCTCGGCCAGACGGCCGCGGGCTCCGTCCCGGTGCAGAATCCTAACGACAGTCCTCCAGGGCGGACCAGGATTGCAGAGGGGGAAGATCCCGCCTGTGGGAAGGAGGAACCGGTCGAAGCGTGGCGAGACTGTGATTCAGCAAGGTGGCCGCGTATTCGGTCGGGGAAGAATCGCCCCTAAGGGCAGAGCTGAAGATCTCCCGGTCAGATCGGATCAAAGAGGAGCCGCCTTCGCTCCGGGGAAACCCGGCGCCCACCGGCTACAGTTACTCCCCGGGCGCCCCCCCCCCACCTCTCTCCCCGCTCGCTTGCAGGCGCCGCCTCTGCAAGGCGGCCTGGACCACCTGGGTCTACCTGGCGCGAGTGAGGGGCGCACAGGAGCGCTTCCCCGGATTATTCCGACAAATGATGGGGGGGGGGTCTTTTCGAGCAAAATGGTCTCCCCAGGAGCTGGCAAGAAAATGAATGCGAAGTGGGGAAGGGAAAGCGCTCTTCCACAAGGAGCAGAAGCTGGGGTCAGGCATCAGCTCGCCCGGTGCAGCCCGGATCCTCAACTTCGCGAGGCCGGAGGTACGGGTTTACAATTGCCATCCTCCCCAGGCAGCCTGGCAGACGAGCGGGCCCAGAAAGCGCCAGGTTGGGGCATTCACACGTGGCAGGAACGACCTCCCTTTTTAAGACAGTGGACTTTAGAAGAGGAACACTCTAGGGAAGGTGGGAAAGTGTGGATCAAATGTCTCTCTCTGCCTCGGTTTCACCCCCCAGCCCTCCCCGTTTTGGAAGCACCCCCATCTTTCCGAGGGCCTCGCCCTGCAACAACCACAACGGAGATTCTCCGAACACCATTCCCACAAGCCTCCGACAGGTGCAGCGCTGGAGCAGAGAAGTATTTCTCCTCCGACTTGGTGGCCTGGACCACATCTCTAATACCGCAGCCGAGGATGGGGGCGGAATGTAGACCCAGGCCCCGGGCTGGGGAGTCCCGTTTGGGAGGCCGCAGATTCTGGTTTACTTCCCAAAAGAAAACTGGCCGCGTTCACACAACTAGGTCGGTAGCTAAATCGGGCTTAGCAAGGAATGAATCGCACCTGACCGTATTGTCTTGTTTCGTTTACGTTCTAACGGACAAGAGCCCTCGGTTCGTTCCCGCGAAGTCCGTCTGGGATGCGGAATGAGGCCATCCCTCTCCCCGCTGCGGGTTTAGCCGCTCGGGACCGCGGCGTCTTTCATTAGACTTCGATTTACTTCTAATATATTGCCCTTGGTGTTATTGAGATACTTTTCTACAAAGTTCTGGGTTCCTCGGAAGGAACTGTGTTTAATTTTATTACCGCCCATCTCCTTTGGTGGGGGAGATGGGCGGTAATAAAATTTGATAAACAAACAAACAAACAAACTTTTCTACAGAAATCCTACTAGCTGATATATGGAGGCACAGAGGGCCATCTGCGGAGGGAGGCGCGCGGGGCTCCCCGGTTTTAGGAAAGAGCGGCATCTCTCAGCTTAGCGGCCGCTTTTGGAGAAGGGGCGAGTGCCGGGGCCGGAGAGGGCTAGCTAGTAGGTTAGTCTTTACCGACTGCATAGGGTCGGTCTAACCGGCTGCTATCCTAAAGCGACGGGAGGGACGCGACGAAGTCCCGCGGGACGACTGGTCTCCTTCCCACCCAGTGTCTTCTTCGGCTCCTGCGTCACCGGTGTCCCCACCCCACGGGCCTCTTGAGTGCCCGTACTCCCGGCCATCAGGGACAAGCTGTAGTCCTTCCCGCTGCCCCCTACAAAGCGGGACTGTGGTCATACAGCCTCCAGCCCGTGTGCGTTCACACGACATTTGGCTTTGTGCCGGGAATGCCCAGCCCCTCTGGCTAGTTTGTGGCCCAGGCTATTACACGACCCCAGTAAATGTGTAAATGCAGGGAACAGGTGAAACTGTCGTGCGAACGGAGCCGGCGGGGCAATCGGAGTTAACAGAATAAATAACATTTGGGAATGGATTTGGCGGTCTCCGGGCCGGATCTGCGCGTTTCCCGGAAACACAAGGAAGCGCCGGGTCGAGGGTTCCGGCCTTTCGCTGGCCCGCGGTCGCGCGCGGGTCTCGGCGGTCTCAGCCCCAAGGCAAAGACTCCGGAATCGCCCCTTTAGCAGTGGCAGCCCCTTCGAAGGCCTGCCCAGCGCGGGGGAAGGCGCGGCCAGGACTCGGCCCAGGGAGCAAGGCGCCGGGGGTCTTGCATGCCCAGGGATGGGCGCCCCTTCCCACCGTCACAGGCAGCGGATCGACGGGGCCTTTCAAAGCTGCAGAAGCCCCATTGACTAGCATTTTACTAAACCCTCTGGAGGGTCCGCACGTTGTGCGAACGCATCCCGGCTCGGGCTTGGTGTTTGCTGCGGGCCACTCCTGGCTAAGCCGGCATAGCAGCCCTGCCCTTACTCTTGGTGACGTCGTGGCTCGGGCCAACGTGGCTGGGCGCAGTGTGTGCATCCAGCCGGAGGTTTTCTTCCGAGTCGCCGCGCTTCGAGGCCCCTTTCTTTTTCTGGGGGAAGAAACAGCGGTCGCACGAAGCCCTGGGTTCCAACCGGATCGGCCGTCAACTGACCGTCTTTGGTCCAAGAGAGGCACCGCCATCTGCCAGGGGAAAAAGCCCCCGCCCCCGCCTTCTAGCCTTTCCTCACCAGGGACCTCCGGTGCTGCGCCCGTTTTGCGTCGTTACGTCATGATACCGTTACTGATGTCACGGAGATGCAGGAGGCTTGCTTTCTCCCGGTTGTGGGGGAGGGTCGGGCTGGTGTCGGTAGGAAAGGGAAAGGGCCGCGAATAGATCGGCAGATCCTTTTGCCTTGAGAAGCCAAGCAGGGTGGAGGGCCACTAGGAAATCCTGAGGGGGCAGGGGGCGTGCTGAAAACCCATCCTGGAAGAAGACAGTAGCAACCCCCTTCCTTATTTTATTAGATTTATATCCCACCCCATCCATCTCATCCCCCCTCCCGAGTTTTCCCACAACAACAACCCTGTGAGGCAGGTTGGGCTGAGAGAGATTAATTGGCCCCAACTCACCACGGCGGAAAAGTAAATGGATGTAGAAGACATTACAGGAAGCGGTTTGAGAGGAGGATGGATAAGAAAGGACAATGGGAGGAAGAATGGATGGGTGGATGGGTGGATGGGTGGATAGATAGATAGAAGACGGATGGACAGATGGGTCGATAGCTTGATCCAGATACAAGCAGCGAGAGAACTGCGTGTATACAATACATGGGTACCAATCCCTCTAGCTGGATATACAGCCTGAGTGGAGAACCTCATGGAGAGCACGCGCACGCGCACGCACACGCGGCAGACGTGGGGGGGGGACGCGGATTCCCTGAGCACCTCTTGGCCGCGCCCCGACCGCCCCGCACCATCCGCGGAAGGCTGCGCCCCTTAGATACCGGCCAGCCGCTGGAAGCCCTTTGGCTTTCGGGAAGCGGAGCCGCGGAGCCGGGCCGAACGGTCCCTCTCGCGGCCGGCCCCAAGAAGGCGCTCGCCGGGTCCCAGCCGCCAGGCCTGCGGGGGCGCGCGGGGGCGAGGCTGGAGCCGACCCGGGAAGGGTGCCGCCTGGGTGCGGAAGAGACGCTGCGAACCCGACGCAACACACAGTGCCAAGCAAAACCGAGTAAAAGTCTCGGGGCTGCCTCGACGGTCCGCGGAACCACCGCAAATCCGGAATCGCTTTCTTCTTTTCCCCCTAAATTCGTGCTGGGCCAGGAGCAAGCTGGATTACTTTACCCGGATCTTTAAAACGCCAACGATCCAGGAAAAGAGGGTGAGAGCTAGCTGCTTAGATCTGGGTTTCTTCTTTTGAACCCTAGAAGGCCAATCATCAGGGGACAGGGCCTGATCGCACAGTTGTGGCCACCATCTTGACTTTTTTGACCCTCTCCCTGAAGACATCCCTGACAATCGTTCAGAAGAGGGGGAGGGGGGAGAGAGAACATCTTTAATTGTAGATTTCTTTGGTTTTTTAAAGTTTCATTTTAACCAATCGGGGGAAAAGACACAAACAGAGAACTCATTGTGTAGAAATCATTAAGAGATGGGATAGGGCAGAGTTTGGAACCAGCTTCTCAGTACAAACTGCAAGATCTGAACACCCTTGGCTTATAACTATACAGGATGTAGAAGAAGAGAAACCAAAAAACCAAAAAATAGCCCAGTTCATAGAAGCATGGGGAAAGACACCGACAGACTGGAATTCTTCAAATACATACACATTCACCCTCTTGCTGAATAGCTTCAATATCTTTCCTCAATAGTTTGAAATCACCCTGCTAGTGACCTTAGCACACGGTACATTTGATCAAATTCTTTTCACTCAAGGTGCATATTTTTTTCACTTTTTTTTTTAGCTTAGAATGCCACCTAGATAAAGGGGGCATGGGGAAGAGATTGCTTTAATCTGAGGGAGGGGGTTGCAAAATAATAAACTTTCAAGGCTTGAGCGGGGTTGGTTCATGCCCCGGGATGCCAGCAAGACTTCCTTTTTTGTGTGTTGACATTGTTGGAGGAGAGCTGTGTTAAGTCTTACGCAGCGTTTTTCAAACTTGGAAACTTTAAGATGGGTGGACTTCAACTCCCAGAATTCCCCAGCCAGCACTTTGAAAAACACTGGTCTATTGGTTGCAAAAATTCAGGAGTCCACTCACACCTTTTCCAACTAACCAACTAATTTTAGGGTGTACAGACGGGCACCCGTGGCTAGGCAGGCTGATGACCCAAGGCAACCTTGGTTCTAGGAGGAAGGCTTGATTTTTTCTATCTGGCGGAAAGAAGTGGGAATTGGAAGCTCCCTTAAACTTCCTGGACGTGTCTCAATACAGTACACGTAGATAACACATGTTATATATGTAATAATATATAATACATGTTATATATATAATAATACAATGCAATACATGTTGTTGCCTTGTTCCAGAATGTATGTTTGTTTTTTGACTGGGATTTTCTGAAAGTCCTGCTTAGCTCCTGCCTTAGATAAGGTTAGCCAAGTCCTAGCCAAGTCCTGCTAAGGCAGAAGCCCCTTTAGGATTGGCTTAGAGCAGTGTTTCTCAACCTTGGCCCCTTTAAGATGTGTGGACTTCAACTCCCAGAATTCCCCAGCCAGCATACGTTGGCTGGGGAATTCTGGGAGTTGAAGTCCACACATCTTAAAGGGGCCAAGGTTGAGAAACACTGGCTTAGAGATAAAGACTAGGAGTGCCTTCTCAGAAGTAAGCCCTGTGGCCTTACAACAACACACATCAAGACAGAGAAAGGCCAGCACCAGTAGCCATTTCCATTCTAGATTTCTATGGCGCCTTGTATCCCCAGCAGTCCACTGCTGTAGCGATCTAAACCTGTTTTACTGATAGGGCAGACCAGCTATGGAGAGATGACCGGAAAATATGCCTCATTTGTGTGGAAAGTCTCAGGGCTTCCGAATAAGGAGCTTGCAGATGTCAAAGCCTAACAGATTTTCCCACTGTGAGATGCTCTTGAACAGTGTTGGGATACAGGGGCAAAGACTGCTGTAACACCAATAAAGTTAAGGATGCCTTAAGCTTGTCTAATTCTTGCCTCTGGGGGTGAGATAAAAGGCAATGTTGGGGAGCAAAGGGGACTATCAGCCCTGCCAGGGGATGACAAAGGGCAAGGAGAAACAGAAACACCCCTTCTTGCTTCACACCAGCAACTGGTTTTACAAAAGGATGCATTTTGGATTGAATCTGGAGTATTTGAACGATGTCTTGGAGAAGCAGAAGAGATGTTAGGGCCCAGTTTTTCACCCTGACTCAGAATTTAAGCGGGACTGGGCTCTTGTGGTGTTGATGCCTGCAGACTACAAAGGTACGGCCAACTTTTAGATACAGTCTCAGTAATAAAGCCTTAATTGCATGATTAATTGCCCCAGCAATGGTTGGTTGGCATCATGAATCTTTTGGTCGGGAAATAGGCTTGGGCTGATTTCAGAGTCAGTTCACATGGTCGGAGAACAACCTGGTATCAAGCACGGATCACAAGTGGCAGTCCACTCACGAAGGTTCACAGACTAAGCCGCCGTTTGTTCCAGTGTGCTCCAGCTCATCAAGACAGCCTTGCACGTGCGAACACAACTTATACCAAGGTAGGAGAGAACCCGCATCTCACCTCACAGCATCTCAGACAGAAACCTTCAGTCAGTTCATGCATTCACATATCGAAGCTGGCTAACCCACCCACCAATTAATTGAGTCAATAACCACCCAACTGAAAGGAAGGATTGTCCATTTTTTCTTTTGTACTTCTAATTTGTTGTAAACCACCCAGAGTCGCTCTTTGAGTGAAATGGGCGGTGACTCAGTTTGAAATATAAATAAATAAATAAAATGTACAGTAGTATACAAATGCTATTGGGTTGGATTTGTTCCATATGAGTAATTTTGTCTTATTTACTGGTTAGATTTGTATCTGGTGTACTTTTTCCTCTTATTTTTCCCACAGCAACACGCTGTGTGAGGGTTTCATATTGGGGGGGGGGTAAAATTAGTCAAGATGGTGGCTGAGATTCTGTGTGATCAAACCCCCTCCCAGGCTGTGCATGAGGTGCACATGGAAAGGGGTGGGCTACAACTGCATGGCCATGGCCACCATCCTGAGTTTTTGGATCCCCCCTGCAGATGCCCCCAGTGAAAGGGGTCGCTGCCTGAAACAGAGTCTGTGGATTCTAGCATATGTTTCTATTGAAACATTCAAGCATTGCTGATATGGATAAATTGATATGTAATATTCCAAGACAAGTAGGCCCCCTTGGAATGGACAGATGTTCTATGTATTGAAATGCTTTATTTATTTATTTTTCAGCACCAGACAGAAGCATGTTTACAGACTCGTGATCACCTGCAACAGCTGCTGTGCTATTCCAAACTTCTTTGCTGCTGCTCTTCCTCCCTCTGTTATTATCTTACTGTTTATTTTCTTTCGAATTTTAAAAATATTATTTAACGTATGCTTTTATCAATTGTTTTCATTGATAATCAGTTTGAATTTTACCTGAAACCATTTTGAGAGGTTTTTTTTTTAAATAGGAAGCAAAATACAAATGTTGTAAATGAATTAATAAATGATCTTATTTGGTGGACACAGTCTAGGATATGTCTTAGATGACATGGTTGACAAGGTGCTCGGCAGCAGTTAGAATCTGTGGGCTCCTGCTGGTCACCGTGGGCTGCTGTGGGGATTATTGCTCTGGTCACTGGCCATTTTGGCTTCAGTAGCAGAACAGACTGGACACCTGATGAATTCCACAGATGAATTTGTCCACATAATGCCCCACTATCGAAGGCTACCTGGGGGGTCATACACTTGGGTTTAGTAAAGGTAAAGGTTTCCCTTGACGTAAAGTCCAGTCGTGTCCGACTCTAGGGGGCGGTGCTCATCTCCGTTTCAAAGCCTTGGAGCCGGCGTTGTCATAGACACTTCCGGGTCATGTGGCCAGCATGACTCACGGAACGCCGTTACCTTCCCGCCGAAGCGGTACCAATTAATCTACTCACATTTGCATGTTTTCGAACTGCTTGGTGTGCAGAAGCTGGGACGAGCAACGGGAGCTCACCCCGCCGCGCGGTTTCGAACCGCCGACCTTCCGATCGACAGCTCAGCGGTTTAACCCGCAGCGCCACCGCGTCCCTTACACTTGGGTTTAGTGGTCTTTTAAAATAGCACTAGACCTGCCTTTTAAACATGCATTTAGCGTTCTTCAAAAAGCAATGGAGGTCAACTGAGAAGAGTGTCAGTTGCCACTATAAGTGCATTACAGGTTTCCGCTGCTTCTGCTAACACGGTGTTTTATGGGGTTGCGGACTTCTAATTGTTTTTATTTTGCCAGCTCTATTCTCTGCACCTACAAGCTGTTGGCGAAGCTACTCTGTATGAAACCTGGGTTGAGGAACAGCTTGGTGACAAGGCAAAGGCGCCAAGCAACTCCACAACTATGTCATGTAGGTTGGGCAGATTGATGGGTAGCTAAACACAGTCGTCCAAGCACTGCCCATCTTCACCCAGCCCTGAGCCATCCTATATTAGGAGAGTGGCTGGTGATTGTGCTGCCCTGGAATTGGGTGCATCACTGTGTCACCTGCCCACCCAAAGCGGCTGAGCTCGCAGGCGGGTGCTGCCCTGCTGCTTTTTCATTCTGATGAATGTGACTGGATCCTGCAGATCCCACCACAGATGACGTTTGGGGGCAGAAGAGTCAAAGCAAGGGGAATCTGCCTGTCGCTTTTCTCAACTTGTCTCGCATTTAGAGTAAGGATAGGGTCTCCGACGATGGGAGGACGGGGCGTGGCAATCAGGCCAGCAAACTTTAGGCCATAGCTGGCTGGGGAATTCTGGGAGTTGAAGTCCACCCATCTTCAAGTTGCCAAGGTTGAGAAACACTGCCTTAGGCCAACAAACCCTTTTGTGCAGCTGCTGATCAGCATCCACAGGCAACAAGGTGGACACAGCAGAAAAGCGGGATTTGTGTCCTGATTGGGAAGAAGACAGCCTCAGCCATGACATATAGAGGGGGTTTGAGTTCACTCATTCCCTTACAGCCTCTGGGACAGACACTGTGAAGGAAGCGTGGGGTATCTGGCAATCTGAAAGTTTTAGACGGGCATTTTAGGAATGGGGGTGCGGTGCTCCTGGCCAGGCAGGGGTGTCCACACAGTGTGCCAAAGAAAGCCAAGATGTTGGCCACAGCAACATGACCCACCATTGAAATGCCCTTCAAAAACAGATGGAGCTCCGGTTGCACCACTGGGTCCGCCATCTTGACATTTTTGACCATATTCTGCAGACCCCCTTGAGGCTGGGGTTGGAATAAGGCAGGAAAGACCACTTTAAAATCAGTGTTCAGATGGGCCAGGGAGGAGACCGAGTGGGGGGGCCGTTGTCAGACAACCCTTGCAGCCCTCCGGGTCCCGGGATGCCTCGAGGAGGAGGGGAGGACACCCTCCTAATCCCCAGCCTGCCAAAAAGGGGCTGCGGGGGGGGGGGCGGGTGGAGGAGAGGCAGGGATCTGGAAGCTCTGCAGGTAGGAACTCGGCTGCCGGAGCGAAGGAATGTGGAATTTCAACTAAGGCAGGCAGGCGAGTGTGCCGAGCCAGCTGGCGAGGGCGAGGGCGCGGGGAAGGGGAAGCCGGAGCCAACGGGCGGCCCGCACCGCTCCGAGCGCCGCAGGCAAAAGCAGGACAGCCCCCCGCTCCCCGGGGCAGGGCGGGGTCTCGGGGCTCCGAGAGCCAGCAGTCGCCTTCGGGCCGGGGCCGGTAAGCTCAGCCGGTCGCGCCCACCCTCCTGCCCAGCAGGCGTCTCCGCCCCCTCCGCGGCTTCTGCAGGTTGATTCGGAGGCGCGAGGGGGGCGGGAGAGCCCCCGTTTCCCAAAGCAGGGCTGATGCGGGAGCCCCGACCCCCAGTGCGCACAGCAGCGGGAGGATCGGCGGAGCGACCGGAGCCACCTCCCCCCCACCCCGACCCCTGCCGCGGGTGCTAAGCCGAAAATGCCCTTCTCTCGCCCCCCGCCTCCTTTGGACAGGACGTGCGCCGCCGCCGATTTTCAAGCGGGGGCTCTTTTCCTAGCAAGGGAGGGGTGGGCTCGGCTTGCAATTTCTAAGCCCGCTCCGGAGCGCGTTTCCTCGGAAGGAAGACGCGCCGCCGACTGTCCGGCTCGCACTTGCGGAGAGCCGCGATCCCCTGCCCTCTCTCTTGGCCCTGCCCTGGGGGCGCCCCGGCACGGGATCGGGGCTCCACCGGATTTTCTCCCGAGGAAGCCTCCTGGCTGAGAGGTGGCGGTCCCGCAGAACTCAGCGGCCTGTCAGGATAGGGGAGCAAGGGGGCTGGATCTCGCGCATACCTGGCGGCTCTGAAGCACCGCGGCCCCGCGTCTGCTGTCTCTTTCCCCGACCCCACCCCTTGGCTCCCTTCCCTGTAAAGGACGTCTCGCGGCTTCCAGAGGGAAGGGAGCCTTTAGGATCGCATCTTGCGTTCGTAAGCCGCGCAACGCCGCCCTTGCAAAGCAACGCAGCTGCCTCGGGCCCGCGTCCCCACAGTCGCCTCACATCTTTCAGGAGCTTGGTGGATCTCTTGATCGCCGCAGGCACATTTCGCCCTCGATCCCCTTCGTCTGCCCAGGCGGCGACCCTCCCTCTCCCACCGGCGCAGGGACGCCTGCAAAAGCCACGGGAGACTCGGGGCATCCGCCACCTTCCAAATTCCAGCTCCCCGATTATTTCCTCTCCTCTTCCCCCGGACCCCAAAAGAAGCCACCCGATCGGGCTGCGGAGCCCTTTCCGGTACTCACCCTAATTTGACATAGAGGACTCCGAAGCAGAGAAACACGTAGAAAATCCACTTTCGGGAGTTTCTGTGCATGTTCTAGGAAGGCGGGGGGTGAGCCATATAAAACGAAATCGCGCGCCGGGGCTGCGGGGGCAGGCGGGAGCAGACGAAGCGGCGGCCTCGGCCGATTAAATCCCAGCGCGGAGCCTCTGGGGAGCCGCTTCCCTGCCGGACGCGAGTGGGAGCCCCGCAGCCTTCCAGCAGCGCGGGCCCGTGCCAACCATGCTGCCCCCCAGCCGGGGCAGAAGCCCAACGCCGCGGAAAGGCCGGGGCAAGGCAGCAGCCTGGAGTTCAAAGCGGGGCTCCTCGTTCTGACTTCTGCAGGTAACGCACCGCGTCTCTGTCGACCTGCAGCTCCAGGTAGGAAGATCTCGCTCCCGCGCGCGCGCGCGCGCACACACACCGCCTCGCACCCGCGCGCGCCCTTCGCCCGCGACACACCTCGCTCGCTGGCTGGCTCGCTCGCTCCCTTCCCTGCCGGAACAGCAGTTCCCCCGGCGCCGCGCTCCCCAGGCCCGAAGGGGCCACAGAGAAGCAGCGGGGTCTGCCAGGGAGAGGGCCAGCCCCCCGTGAGACATGCCAAACAACCCCCTTGCAGCCCCCCTCTGTGCCCAGACACTTGAGCAGAAAGCAGGCCCACAGATTTTTTTTTAATATTATTTATTTATTCATGTATTCAATTTATATAGCCACCCATCTCACATAGGTGACCCTGGGTGGCTCACACAGTTAAAATAGCAAAAACCAAATACAGTAAATAAGCAGGAAAAAAGCAACATAACCCATTAAAAACACATTTAAACAAAAACCATTAAAACCTTAAAATCATAATCTGCAGGAGAGGGCAATTCGTATCTTGCAAAAAGAAAGCAGGCCCACCGATGCTCAGGCAATCCTCCAGAGACTCACACTGGCTGTCACCCCCAGAGAACTTGATGGGGCTTGCTTGTGAGTAAGTGGGCAGAGGTTCCAGCTTAAAGCAGCCCAGTGCTAGGGGAATGCGTAGGAATTGATAAATTAATTGCATTTGTTTCTACCGCAGAGTTGTTGATTTCATCAGTTAATTACACAGTTACAGAGAATTGCATAAGACAAGTCCCATTTAACTAACCAAGGTTTGTCTCTGAGTAGGTGTGATAAAGCACTGCATTTTATACTTGCACCCAGATTGCACCTTTGGGGAACCATGGACACCACTACCGTGGTTGGTGTGGCTATGGTTGAATAAGCCACAGCTGGCCAAAAATAAGCCACACATCATGGTTTACAGCCAATGAGTTATCAGCCAAGTCTTAATAAATTGGGGGAATCTAACTCTTCCAACAGCAACTTATTGTTCAACAAACCATGATTTAGCATGGCATTTATACTCAGTCAATAAGCCAAAACCAAACAAATCTCAGTGTGGTTTAGCGTGATACGTGAACAGCCTCTAACTAAGTTGACTTCCTTTTTGGAGGCATGTGGGAAGAGTTGGAAAGCATGTTTCCAAAACTGCATCCCCCCACAACAGTAATATTGATTCCAAAAAGGGGGTTAAACCTTCTCCTAGTTAATCAGAGCATTTTTTTAATCAACAGAAAGGCCTTTCCTTAAATACCGCAATCTAATAAATTAATGGACTAAACGCCGGGAGTCCTATTATTGTTCTAACCCAGTAACAGCCATGCAGTGCAGCAACTTAGAAATATGCACTTACAATCCCAGTTTCCCACTAGTGGGTTCTCTTCTAAAAACTCAAGGGAGGGGCATACATGCCTAGAGGGGCATCTGGGCGGGGGTCAAAATCAAGATGGCGGCTGCACCCATGCCATCAAAGCCCCACTCCTTTTTGCATGTGCCATGTGATGTGCATTAAAAGGGGTAGGGTTTTGATCGCATGGGGCCAGCTGCCATTTTGACTTTGGAAGCCTCTCTGTGCGTGTGCCGGCCCACCAGCACCATCATCACCATCGCTTACGGCCTTCTTCCCCAGATCACAGGGAATAGGTGCCAGTAGCATTTCTCTTTCACCTCCTCTCCCCATTTCCATCTTGAGGCCCCTTGGAGAAAAGGGCCTGTCAGCTTCTTCGTCATAAAAGGGATAACCATCTGCTTTCTGGATTAACCAGGAAACATCTCTTCAATCAGGCAAAGTGGTAACAAGGAGCGATCTGCAGCCAGCCAGCCCCTCTTTGCAAGCCACCCAATGGCTGTGTGTAAATAGAGTTGATGCTAATAAAGATAGTTCCTTGCTCTGGTTTTCTTTTTAATCTTCCAGCGGTGCCCTGTGAGGTGGCTGTTCAGAGCAAATGGTGAATAGTATATCACACACACACACACACACCAAGCCTGGTCGCTGTTCAGTATGTACCCTCAGAGGCTTCAGCATTGCCTTCCCTGCAGGCTCTGGCTGCACCATCACACTTGACTTCAGGACATAAGTGACTAGAGTAAATAGGGTGGAGAAACAGTTTTAGGTTGCAATCAGAAACACCAGTCAGGGAAGGATCCCGCCATCTCCCCAGACACTGAAATCCCAAAGGACGAGGGGTTCTTAAAGCTCCCTTCCCAGGGCACCCTCTTTGCTTTCAGTTTGCTCAAGGAGGAAGAGGGAGCATGGGGTTGCGCTTGAAGACAACGTTGTCCCCCGTGGCCGCCATCTTTGACTTGCCTGGTTTGTTCTCCACCAAGGACCATTGAGGGCAGAAGGCATCCTTTAACTTGCAGGCCCTTTTGCCTTCTGAGACATTTTCCTTGTGCAGAGTTTTGGATTACAACTCCCATAAGCCCAACAGTGGTGAATGATGGGAGCTGTAGTCTAAAACCTCTGGAGAGCACTAGGTTGCCTGCCAACCATGGATCAGACCCCTACACTTAAACTTCATACCTCAAGGGAAGTTGGGAAGGAGGGGCAGATGGTCCAGGAACATCTTGAAAGGCCTGTTGATAGAAGATCAGGAGCTAGTGGAAGGGGTAGGGATGAAGGGCCATTAAGTGATGCTATCTGTCTTCTCCAGGATTCAAACCTCCCTGGTGGTGTCCACAAGGCAGGGTCAAAATCGGCAAGATGGTGGGCATGTCTTTGTAATCCAAGCCCCACCCCTTTTATACATGTGCACATGGGGTTTGGAGCTTGGATCACAATGCCACACCCACCACCCTGCAGATTTCAATGCCTGTCCCCGTGGATGTCAGTGAACCTCCCCAGGATCAGATGGGGGAATTTTACAACCACATTTATGAAAGCAAATCACACCCAGTTACGATTTCGTAGATCGTTGAATCCCTAAATGGAAGTGCCTTACCTCAAAATACATGATTCCAAAACAGCTAACACCTGGAAAACTGTATTTCAACACTGAAAGATGGGATTATTCATTGAAGCTGAAGTTCATAGAACAAAGGTTTTGGTCATACATTCCTCAGAGCCAGGGACATAAGTATTCTGCTGATAACATTCTATGAGAGATGAAGAACATCTCAAGAACTTAGTAACAGTAATATATCCTGATAGATGACTTGCTAAACGGTTTGTACAGCCTGTGACTTACATTCCTTGGTTCCTGTCCCCTGCCTGGCTTCCATCATTTCTAATCTGCTTCTGCCAACCGGTCTCTGTGTACTGTAAGCGCATGCATGACTGAAGCATACACTGCTGAGGTCAAAGGGAATATATGCCCCAAATTAATGCTCGCTTGGAGGAAAAGTTTTTGACATTGCAGCAAAAGTTAATCCATTTTGGAGCAGAGGTGAATTCCAGCTAGCCAAGAGTCACTGCAGACAGTGTCCTGGAAATCCTTTTATTTGCTCCAGGGTGTGGTCAAAAAAGTTAAGATGGTGGCCATGGTGGTGCGAACAAAGGTGGGCCTTTGAACATACTGTTATATCCACCATCCTGACTTTTTGTACATCCCCCCCTCCTGTGGACATTGCTGATTTGTCTGTTCCCTGCTGGCCTTTCTCGCTGCAAAACGCACATCTTCCATGCCTTCAGCTCTCGAGCAAAGAAAATGCTCTGTAGCTATCCAGGATTTCGGCATGGGGGTCAAAAAGTGTCTGCAACCATGCAGTCAGCCCTTTTAAGTATGTATAAACAGGCAACTGATTGATGCAATTACAACCGAACACCATCCATTGATGAAATCATCAGCTCCGTTCATAATAGTTTGATTCAAACCTGCAAAACAACTTGGCTGAAACATTGATTTGAATTATCAATTAGGGTTAAGTCAATTCAGCCTGGATTCGGATTAGGCCAATTCAGTTCGAAGCAGTTGGGGGTGCGAGGGGGTGTTTCTGTAGGTGCACCAGAGCAATTGAACTATTGAATCAAATTAATTCCATGTGACTGTTTGAACGGGTTCAGTTGTTCAGCTGGACAAATCAATTCAGAAAGAAGACTCTCAAAGGATTCACCCGGCCTCCACCACCCCTTTGCCCCTCCACAACTCTGCTGCGGGGGCGGATCTTTGCACTTTTCCCTGCAGGGAAGGGGGAATCCTACGAATATCGATATCGTTGGATCTGTTAACGCAAGGCGGCCGGGCGGCGGGGCAGGTCTCCGGAGAGGCGTTTTGCTCGAGTAAAAGCCCAGGCGGAGTGGCCCCCTGCAGCCGCCTCCTGGCTCTCGGGGTGAAGGAGACGCTGCTGCGCTGCCTCGCTCCGCTCCGCTCCGCTCCTTTCCTCCCCTCTGGGAAAGGGCCCGGGGAGGCTCCGAAGAGGGCAGACGCCGAGCCACGCGGAGGCCTGCCCGGGCCCCGGCCCGTGAGACACGCGGCTGATGCGGCAAGGCTCCGGACGGGCTCCGGGCGTTCCTTCTTCGGTTTCTCCTTGCAGGAGTTGGAGGCTTCGCCGCCGATTTGCTCAAGGCTTCCTTATCAGGCTGGGAGAAACCACCGTTCATCCCGGAATCGCCGTACAAGCATCACTCCCTGCCCCCGGGGAACCGCAGGCCGCCAGAACCTTCCGTACGGCGAAGGCAGGAAGGCCCCCAGACGGAGGAGCCCAGCTCCTGGAGATACTCTCAGAGGCGATTCGCTGATCTGAAGACGCTCCCGACTAGAAACCCTGGAACCAATCTCTGTCCCTTGAACATCCCCCTGGCTGGCTGGTGATAAAATCCCACCTCGTTCGTTCATCCCGTGAAATCCTCACATTCAAGCATTAGCGCAGGGCTTCTCAACCTCAGCAACTTTAAGCTGTGTGGACTTCAACTCCCAGATTTCCCCAGCCAGCCAGCCACACATCCACACCTCTTAAAGTTGCTGAGGTTGAGAAACACTGCATAAGCGTGTGGAACAATTTCCTACGCTTCTCCTGCTAAAATATGAACGAACGTTGAAGATCTGGATTCCACCATCAGTAGAACCAGGTGGTGCCGCCCTAACTGGACTGTTCCTTTCAGAATATAGGTGGAAAACATATTTCCGTGGGAAATAGTCTTGCCAGCAAGCGTATCTCAGGTTTCTTTGGGCAAAGCGGGTGTTCAGGGTTTCCTTTTCAGCATTTAGACAATGCCTCACCAATTGTAGCATTACTTTGTTAGGTAGCTCTAGATCTTCACTTCCAGATGTTCTGCTGTTTTTCCAGAATTATTCTGCTTGTGTTGATATGTCTGGAATACTCAGACTGAGAATGGGATGTTCCCTTAGTTGGAACTGCAGGGAAAATCTCACCTGGGTTTTTGAAATAAATGGATGGACATCTGGCACCTGGATCTGTAAGTGATTGCTACAGTATCAGCAGCAAAATTGACCCCAATACCCCACTTAGATTTTGCTCCCCTGCGACCCATTGTACCTATTAATCTGTAGGAAATATCCTTTTAACATTTGTTGGAAACAAGGAAGCACAATGGGTCAGCTCAACATTGATTGAAAGGTTAAATACAGTAGTCCTCACTTAATGACCATTCATTTAGTGACAGTTCAGATTTACAACGGTGCTGAAAAAAAGACAACCGGTGCTCATGCTTACATCCATCACAGCATCCCCGCAGTCACATGATCACAATCTGGGCGCTTGGCAACCGGTTTGCATTTATGACCATTACAGCATCCTTTGGTCACATGATAACCATTTTCGACCTTCCTGGCCAGCTTCTGGCAAGCAAAATCAGTGGGGAACTGCGTGATTTGCTTAATGACCATGTGGTTCACTTAATGACCATGACAAAAAGGTCATAAAATCAAGTCAGATTCACTTAATGACCGCTTTGCTTAGCAACTGAAATTCCAATCTCAATTGTGGTTGTTAAGCGAGGACTACCTGTAGGTAGCAGGTCCTTCCTTCCAAAATGTAAAAAGATACTAAAAATGCAGCTCATTAACTGGATTGTAAATTGGAGTCAAAGTCCGCATTCCCAAATATGTCATTAGAAGAAACACGGCCAGAATTTCAGTGTAACAGAAAAGGAAAGTGTGTATTGTATTAATAGATATGAGAGGAACAAACATCCACCAGTGTTTTCACCCATACTGATCTAATTCTAAGGGAAACAAATAGTCTGGGGAAACTAAAACTTTTTAGTTACATACATTGAATTGTGCGATTACCATTGAGTGCCACCTACTGTGAAAGTACAGGAAAATTTATCCCAAATTAGTGATAGGATGAGTTTTTCGGACTGAATTTTTACCAGTGAGATTTTGTGGCCACAACGTTTTTGCAGCCAGAGATCCTGCTGGCAAACAGAGGCAGTTTAAGAAGTATTTTAGCCAGTGAGAAGCAGGGATGCTCTGCCATTCACAGTCTATTGCCTCTTGCTAGCCTCCAGGTATGAATTTGAAGAAGGAGAGAAATGCATGGTGAACTGCGCTTAGGATGTAGAAGTTAGGTGGCACTTTGAAGCTATAGGAATGTTGTTATTTCAGTAAAAATACATACGAGGGGAAATGAGTACATGATGTTCATTAGAGAATGCTCCATAAAAAATTAAAATAATGAAGCAAAGCAAAGCAATTAAATTAAATGCATTTTTCCTCTTGTGATGCATCTAGTTATCTGTTGGCCTGTGGGCAGATCCTTTCTTATCTATTTCTGCTAGACTGAGACAAAAGTCATTTAAGAATAACAATTGGCCAGCCTAAGTGATCCAAAATTCATCACTTCACTCTCCTAGGTTTACATCATGAATATGATCCAGATACACAACATTTACATCAAGGGTTTCTATCCTGAATCCTTTTAAAGGAAGACAATTGTTCCAACTGAAAAAGTACAGCTGCAGAGACCACAGATTATTTTAGATCCTTTTCAGACAGGTTTCGGATCACACCAGAGGAGTGACGTGATGTGATGTGACTCAGGGGAAGTGTGCCCCCCTTCGTCCTTGGTCCCCTGTTGACCACCATATCTTTCTGGGTCTCCTGCAAGGTTTGGGGGAGGGCTCTGCTTTACAGTGGTTCTGCTACTTCCACTGGTGATAGTGAGTGAGGACTCAAGCTGCCAGATGTTCTGGTGGGAGCTGCTGGGTTCCTCTCCCTCTCTCCCTTACTCATCAACGCTTCCATGAAGCTGTTTGGAGAGGTCGTCTCTTCATCCAGGGTGAGATATCTTCAGCTCTTCATTTCCACCCTGGGCCAAGCCAAGGTGTCGTGAGCCAAGGTTGCGAAGATGGGGATGGGTGAAGTCCAGAAATTGTATGATGCTTGGTCTGCTTTGGTGATGACCCTGGATGGGCAGGTCCTTGGCTTGGGGGTCCTCCTAGACTCACAGCTAAATAGGTAGGCAGAAGAGGTGGCTGGGAGGAGGGGGGCTTTGCTCAGCTCCGGCTGCTACACCGGCTGTGTTTGTCCTGAAGAAAGAGGTTCTGGTGACCACACAGTAATTCACAACTCCCCTCAAGGATAGACTACTGCACTGTGCTTTATATAGGGCTGCATTTGAAGACTACTTTGAAGCTGCAGTAAAAATTCTATCTGGTTATCTGCAGGGCCATCAGCTCCTATAGGATCTCCTTGCCCTGCCTGCCCACGCTGTGTGGAGATGAGGGTCTCCCCATTCCTGTGGGAAATTAAGTTATGGCCCCATCCCTCTGGAAGAGACTCCCCCAGAGATCCATGTGAATTTTGCCAAGGCTGTGGAAACCTGTTTAAGAGTTCTTTTAATAGCTAAGATCATTGTTGGTTCAGGATGCCTGATAATATTAATTTTTAAGGACAGACTTAAACTCCAGCATAATCAGAGGGTTATGTCGCTGTTTTAAACTGTTTTAAACTGTTGTGCATGTGGCACACAATTCATTGAAGAAATAAACTGAAACAACACACCAAATGTGAATTGATCTGTAACCACCTATACCATTTACTACTGATTTATTTATTTATTTATTTGATTTTTATCCCGCCTTTATTATTTTTATAAATAACCCAGGGCGGCAAACATACCTAATACGCCTTCCTCCTCCTATTTTCCCCACAACAACAACCCTGTGAGGTGGGTTGGGCTGAGAGAGAGTGACTGGCCTGAGGTCACCCAGTTGGCTGTGCCTAAGGTGGGACTAGAACTCTCCTACCACGCCTGATTGGCCCTTGGGTTGAGAGAGAGGGACTGGCCCAAGGTCACCCAGCCGGCTTTCATGCCTGAGGAGGGACTAGAACTCACAGATTCCTGGTTTCTAGCCCGTCGCCTTAACCACTAGGCCAAACTGGCTCATTTACTACTGATGTCCATATCTTCCTCCTCCTTTTCTCCAGGTGCTGCAATTGCAATATAATAATATGTAATATTTGCTGTAGAGAGCCAGTTTGGCGTAGTGGTTAAGGCACCAGGCTAGAAACCAGGAGACCGTGAGTTCTAGTTCCGCCTTAGGCATGAAGCCAGCTGGTGACCTCGGGCCAGTCACTCCCACTCAGCCCTAGGAAGGAGGCAATGGCAAACCACTTCTGAAAAACCTTGCCAAGAAAACTGCAGGGACTTGTCCAGGTTGTCACCTGGAATCAGACGTGACTGAATAGATTAAAAAAAAATGTTGTAAGATGAATTTCATCTGATAATAACGATGGTCATTATTATCACCAAGCAAAAGAATGGCAAAGACCGATTTGATGGCAAAACAGCCAAGCATTTGCTAGGAGGCATAAAGAGAGACTGTGCTGTTCCCTACACTATGTAGACAGGTAATAATCAGTCAGATGTGAGTCTTGGTGACCATAGCCATGGAGGTTTATCAGCAGCATTAGAGAAGGATAGACTTCTTTCAGAATGTTGTTGTTGTTGTTGTTGTTTACTTCCTAGCAGGCTGAGATCTCCTTGTGGTCCTCCATTCAAGCTCTAATCTGGGGTGACCCTGCTTGCTAAGGCTAGCCAAGATCCACTAGGTGCTTCTAGATGACTGCTAAACCAGTTTTCTCAACCTTGGCCACTTTAAGATGTGTGGACTTCAGCTCCCAGAATTCCGAAAGCCATCAGCAAGATGTGGGGTGGGGGGAGTCATTTTAGACCAGTGTTTCTCAACCTTGGCAACTTTAAGATAGGTGGACTTCAGCTCCCAGAATTCCCTAGCCAGCTTGCTGGCTAGGGAATTCTGGGAGCTGAAGTCCACACATTTTCAAGCTGCCAAGGTTGAGAAACACTGGTCTAAGAGGATGGGGTTCACTAGCCAAGATCCACTAGGTGCTTCTAGATGACTGCTAAACCAGTTTTATTAACCGTGGCAACTTTAAGATGTGTGGACTTCAACTCCCAGAATTCCCCAGCCAGCCATGCTGGCTGGGGAATTCTGGGAATTGAAGTCCACACATCTCAAAGTTGCCAAGGTTGAGAAACACTGCTCTAGATTATGCTGTTTCTTTTACATTTCCTTTGTGTACAATTCCTCTGTACTGAACTTCTTAGTCTAAAAGGTGCTATTTGTCTGGAAACTATTAGTTTGTTTTTCTGTCCCTCCAGGACTTTTTGAACTGAGTACAAAGTGTGGGTGTTTCTTATTGAGTCCTATGAGGATGTCACATGTGTGTTGTGTTGTGTTTTCTTCGCCATTCTGGGTACAGACCCTGGGGATTTTGGGCTGCCGGCAGAATCGGAACAAAGGCTCCTGTTCTGGCCTGCAAAAGGGACTTAGATGCTTCCAGCTCTGGTCTGAGACCGTGGGGGAATGAGGCTGGCAACGGGGTGACGGGTGGCGGGGGGACTCGATCAGCCTGCAACGAAGTGCTTTTTTCTTGCAATCCAGAATCACTGCAGCGCCGAGGGCGCGTGGGAGAAATTCCGGGCGAGAAGATCGCCCCCTGGTGGACGCCGGACTAGCATTTTCAAGGGCTCCGATTGGTGACCACTGGGGCAATGCTGCCATCTCGCGGAGAGAAATAAGAATAGATTGGGGTTTCCTTCCCTCCGTAAGCAATACAACTCTTTTCCAGAACCGTAAGCAGCTGCCCATTCAAACCCAGACATCTACAGAAGGGGTCAAAACAGTCAAGATGGTGGCCACAAGGACCTCAGTTGTGTGGTCCTGGCCACCATCTTGACTTCCTTGACCCCCTCCCCCTCTGAGGATACCCTTGAAACCTACCGAAGAATATTTCATCTAACACAATGTGGTTAGCAATAACAACAGCAAAACAACCACAAGGAAAGGCAAAGTGGCATGGAAGAGCAAGGATTTCGGGAAATATGGAAGGTGTATCTTAGGCAGGCTGGGAAACAACTGCAGAAGACCAACTCCGCAGCCAGTCTGGAAAAACAGTTAACAATGTGGCTTGCAAGGCCTTCCAGTAGCAAAATCAGAGATGTGCTAGAGCAGGGTTTCTCGACCTTGACAACTTTATGATGGGTGGATGTCAACTCCCAGAATTCCCTGTGGACTTCAACTCCCAGAATTCCCCAGCCAGCATTTTGCTGGCTGGGGAATTCTGGGAGTTGAAGTCCACCCATCTTAAAGTTGTCAAGGTTGAGAAAGGCTGTGCTGGAGAAACAAAAACTGTTATGGTCTGCGATGAACAGTTCTCCCTCATGGGGTATTTAACAGGTGGTATGTGCCTGTGCACATGTGCATGTGTGCGTGTTCAATTGAACAAAAGATACAGAGAGAAACCAGTGGCCCCTGCAACTTTTCGCTACCCTGCACAGAGCTGGGAGGAATTTTCTCCCAGTAAAACAGCTCAAGGAAGGATCAGTTCCTCCTTCCTCCTCCCAGCCCTCCATCCCATTCCAACTCCTGCACACACATACACACACAAACACACACACACTGCAGCTGCAATTCATTTTTCAGGAAACCACGGGAAGTTTCACTGCACATTTCCCCACATCACGGCGAGCGGCGCTTTCCAGCCATCGCACATCCACGCTGACTTGACACGGCTGCTTCTTGCCTTGCAAGCCTCAAAAACTCCCCGAAGGGATTTGCTTGGCAGAACGCTGGGTTCCAATTTTGCTTTCAACAGCCCATCTTCCTTTCACCACCACTGGCCTGAGGTATTCTTCATCTTGGGTTACTCAAGGCTGCTCCATCGCCATCACGCAGACAAGCGGAAGACAGGCTACCGGATCTCCAGCCTTCTGGCAGTGATATCTTCTGAGGATTTCCTTCACCCCCCACTGATCTTTTTTCGTCTCTTAACTGCAACCAGCTTCTTTGTGGGTATCTCAGGGTGAGAAAAACGATGCCGTCCACAGTACCCCTTTTCCAACCAGGGGTCCTGCAGATATATTGAAACCACATGCACCAGCATGCCCAAAAGACCAAAAGTTTTGGGGGCTGTCCTCAGGGCACCCATGGGGTCTGTGTGTGTCAAGACAATCAAACTGGTGTCCACAGTTGCGTGAACGTGGACACCTTTCGGACATTTCTTCCCTGAGCTGTCCCTAAAGATCTGGAGAAGCTGCCACGTTTGGGACAATCTGCTCTAACAGAAGTCAGCCTCTGATTTATAGCAATTCACGCTTCCCAAGAAGAAGTTTACCACCTTATTGGGGTGTCCCCAAAGTTTACAACTGTTTTGGGGACTATAGGAATGGTGATGTATAAGAAAAAAAGAGTTTGAAAACAGGAAGTCTCTTGTTTCTCTAGTGCAGTGTTTCTCAAACGTGGCAGCTTTAAGATGTGTGGACTTCAACTCCCAGAATCCCCCAGCCAGCATGCTTCTGGCTGGGGAATTCTCAGAGTTGAAGTTCACAGGGAATTCTGGGAGCTGAAGTCCAGAGGAAATTCTGGGAATTGAAGTCCACAGGGAATTCTGGGAATTGAAATGCACATATCTTAAAGTTGCTGAGGATGAGAAATGTTGCTCCGTAGCAACCAATGAACTAATGAATCATTGGAGCTAAAAAAATTTGTCTGTGTATCTAATTTCACAGCAATTTATGCTGAATGTTTGCATTTGTACAGCTCAGTGTTCAGTTTGGCAGGGCATCCACAAGGGCTCAAAATCTTGACTGAAGCCCACCCCCTTTTGCACAGGCCTGCATCAAAACACCCTTGGAGGAAGTGGGGTCAAAATTGATACAGGCTGCTGAGGGGTTGGGGGGGGGAGGGTTAGAGAGCAGAATTGATGCCTAAGGCTCCCAGGGACTTATGATACACGTTCTGACCCTTAAAAGACCCACTTCCTCAACTCAGGCCCATTATTTCAAGGAAGGGGAGGTTTAAACTGGCAAAATTGTTGCCTTAAGCTTAAGCCATTTTGCTTCTTGACCTCCCCTTAAACTGACCCTAAGAGGGCCAGAAATGTGGACCTTATCCACTCTAGTGACATTTTGATGTCCTTGGCCAGGGCCTTTCACCGTGGGATTCTGTTGGATCCTGGGAAGGTCTGCAGGATTCTCCTGGTGGTATTTCTGTCCTGGCCACCATGAACTCCAGAGATGTCCCACGTGTTTGAGGTGCAATGCTGACATTCTTTGTGCTTAGAATGACCCAGAATGGAAGGCAGCGAAAGAAATGGGAAGACAGGATTGCCAGAACTGAGGTGGAGAGGAACATAGGCCGATCTGGTTGAACATAGCGAGAGGGCGTTAATTATTAATCATTACTAAGGAGGGTATGTACAATGATCCAGAGGATTTTAAAGATTGATATACAATTGAGACCAAAGGTTTTTCTTTTGGGATTAAGGAAAGAAGTAGGAAAGAAGTCATGGAATTTTGTTTTTATACATGATCCTTTCCTGGATCGAGATGCCCTCTGGACAGTCACTCATGCCCTGGTCATCTCCCATATAGACTACTGCAATGTGCTCTACATGGGGCTACCCTTGAAGAGTATCCGGAAGCTTCAGTTGGTCCAAAATGTGGCCACGCAAACAGTGATGAGTGCTCCAAGATCAGCACACATAACACCTTTGCTGCGTGAACTGCATTGGGTTCCAGTTTGCTTCCAGGTCCAATTCAAGGTGTTGGTTATCACCTTGAAAGCCCTACATGGCATGGGGCCAGATTACCTGAGGGACCGTCTCACCCCATAACATCGACCCGCCCCACCCAATCATCCAGAGAGGGCGTGCTGCGGACCCTGTCTGTAAGGGAATTCCACCTGGCGGGGTCCAGGAGGTAGGCCTTCTCTGCAGTGGCCCGCACCCTCTGGAACATTCTGCCCCCCGAGGTGAGGCAGGCCCCTTCGTTCCCGACCTTCCAGAAGGGTTTGAAGACCTGGTTCTGCCGCCTCGCCTGGGATGGGAAGGGCAACAGCTTTTCCTGGGGGTGGCTGGTGAAGTAGAGTTCTCCCTACCGAATGGAAATTTCACACTTGGAAATATTCCATATTTATATTTATTTATTATTTTAGTATTGTAGGTGTTGACTTGGTGATTTTATGATGTTGTGGTTTTAAGGTGAATTTTATTGTAAACCGCCCAGAGTCCCCCTTTTGGGGGGAGATGGGCAGTGATAGAAATGTGAATAATAAATAAATAAATAAATAAAATAACTGCAGTAAGATTATTGTATGCACAAAGATGGAAAGATTTGGTACTACCCACAATGGAGGAATGGCTGGTGAAGATGATGGAACTTGCTGAGATGGCCAGATTGGCTTCTTTGACTAGAGAAAAGGCAGTATCTACATTTATTGCTGACTGGAATCCCCTTATGGACTTTTTGTAAAACAGAAAAAAATGAACTTATGATTTATGGTTTGGATGATTAGATAGGATAAATTATAGAAAGAAGAGAGTCATGATGTAACTTTAGAGTAAGCGGTAAATTTATAACTGCTGTAAAGAAGATTGGAAGTGACTTCTTTGTATCTTTTTTCTTTCTTTTCTATTTTTCTCCCCCCCCCCTTGCACTTTTAGCTTTCGCTTTGATTTTTCTTTTTTCTTTTTCCTACTTTATATTAGTTTGTATTCATTTTTATCTTCCTTTTAAAAAATCTGTAATAAAAATACGTATAAAAAAAGAAAATGGGCAAAGATTTAATCACACCATCATGGCCACTATCTTGACATCTTTGGCCATGCCCTGTGGGCACCCGAGGTCCCTGAGGTCATAAATTAAGATCTCAGGAGCCCCACGTGTGTAGCCAGCCCTAAATTAGGAACCCCCTGTTTCCTTGTACCACTGAAGAGGGTTCCAAACACCATTTCATTCAAAGCCTGACTCACGTATGAATCAACTCTACCTCAAGAAACCTAGAGATTCATGCCACTCCGTTGATTATCACAGGAAATCACAGGAGATCATAAGAATTTTTGCATCATCTTCAACATGATTTTAAAATTCAAGACCAAACATCAGAATGTCAAAGACAATTGATAGTTTCAAATATTTGACACAATGAAATTACAAAAGATTGATGCTTAGCCAAAAAATAAATTATAGTCACTAAAGCAGCAAATCTAATGAAACATGTCATCCCTTATCCAGCCCAAATGGTCAATAACATAATTCAAGCAAATAAAAATCCATAACATAATAAAACATGGAAGTCTAGGTCTTAGCTACCTAGATAAGAGTCGTATTTTCAGTAATGCCCAGGTTCCACTGCCTTCTTCCTGGACTGAAAGAAATCTGTTTTTAAACCCTCCTAAAGTAGCTTAAGATTGGTTGTTAGAAAGCTTGAAGCGGGTTCCATGACGTAAAGGCCAAGTCCTGAACAATTTTTGCCCATGGAGAGGAATGAAGAACTTCATACAAGTTCATCCTTGGAGGAGTAAACTAGGGAGTTGGAGATGGAAGGGAAGATAGAACATGGAACCAGGAAGCCCTAAAGACCAAACTCAAAAGTTGATTTTAGCCCTTGCCTGGGGTAGCACATTCCCACTCAAAACTGGCCTGCAATCTTTTCTGGGCTATCAACTCCTGCTTGAAGAGTGTGCCAGTTGTGCCTGTTCTTGGATCATGAGATTCTCTAGGCCAGCATTTCTCAACCTTGGCAACTTTAAGATCTGTGGACTTCAACTCCCAGAATTCCCCAGCCAGCCATGCTGGCTGGGGAATTCTGGGAATTGAAGTCCACAGATCTTAAAGTTGCCATGGTTGAGAAACACTGCCCTAGGCAGTCACTGACCTGCTAATCACCTCATGAATGGACACTCCCAATGTGCTGGACACGGGGCTGCCCTTGAAGATCACTCAGAAGCCCCAGCTGGTCCAGAATGCAGCAGCATGAGCAGCAAAGGGCATGATGTTCCCATGTGGCATCACTGCTCTGAAACCTGCACTGTTTGCCACTTGGCTTCTGGGTGTAGTTTAAGGTGCTGGGTATCACCATGGCATAGCACCTGGTTACCTGAGGGACTGCCTACCTCTGATCATTGTATTTATTTCTTTATGACATTTATACAGCTGTCCATCTTCTATGGAACTCTGGGTGGCTCCAACAGTTAAAACAACATCTATATAGAAGTAATTCCTACTGTCCAGTAGAGATCAGGCAGAGGTCCCTCCAATTAAGCTATGTTACCTTTCAGAACCAAGAATTGTGACTTCTCTGTCGCAGTACCTGCCTGCTGGAACAGCCTCCCCTCAGAGCAATATATGACCCCCACCCTGATTATGTTGACTGGGCAGCAACTGGGCAGGGGGTGCAACTAGGGCATGTGCCCTGGGCGCTGTGCTGGGGGGCACCAAAATGGGTTCAGAATCCATGGTTGCCCCGGGTGATGCAGGTTGCAGGCCTGGATGTTGAGGAAATTGCTAGAAAGCTGCTTATTAACCCTAACCTTGAGGTAGGATGGGTATCAAGCCCTTGTAGGATTTTTAATGTGCCATTAATGGTTTTTTATGTTCTTTTACTATTGGTTCTTGCTTTTAAAGCTGCAAGCCACCCAGTCTTGTGCAGCTGGGTGGCCTCTCAATGGCGAAATTAAATTTCAATTTAAACACTGTTATAGGGAACCAGTAGAAGGGCCAAGCGGTGCACTGAAGTACAGGAAAAGATCCAAGACAGGCCTGCATCAACAGAACGGGGAGAGGGGGAGTCAAGATAGTGTCCATGACTGTGCAAATGAAGCCCCAGGTCACGGGTGCCACCTTGACTTTTTTGACCCCCTTGCAGATGCCCCTGTGTGTCAGACGCCTCACAGCATCTGTGGCCAGGAAGCAGCTGATGGGGCAAATATTCACTCCGTTTTAACTGCACTGGATTCACCTTTCCTTGTGCTACTTCGGGGGAAATACCGCACAGAGAGAGAAATCAACTTTGGGAGTAAATACAAAAGAGGTTAAACATGAAAACCAAAGAAGCTGACCCACAGTAGGGTTAAGCTCCACCCTGTTCCTCTGCTGCTCCAGTTTAGGGTTTACTTAAAAGGTGAAGAGTGGGTCAAGGAAAAGAAAAAAGGAGAAAGAAGGGTGTGGAGTTTCCTATCAAAAAGGCCAGCCTTCTTCGCTCAGAACGGCTTCTTTCCCACAAGGGGGCGACATATCCCTTCTGAAAGGGAGGAACGTCTCCCATCTTTCCAAAAACCTCACAACGCCTCCCGCTTTCCATTGCCCAAAAGCTAGAGGCTAACCACTTTTCTTTTGTTTTTAATGCAGAACAATACTTCTGACTTATTTTTAATAAAAAGTATGTATCCTCCCTGAATTAAAACACTCAGTAACAAGAGCCTTTCCTCTCTAGCTTCGCCTGCAGGACCGATTTTTTGCATTCTTCTAAGAAAGTTCAGGACAGAAACGCCTCCCTGGCTTGCCTCCCCTCTTCTCCAGGAGCGAAGGAGCGGGACCCTCAGAGTCCGAATAGGCCATTCGGCGCAGACTCCAAGGAATCCTCATGTTTCCTGCTATTTCCAAGTTCAGCACGATTCTCCTCCTGGAAATATTTTCCCTGGCGAGCTGGACGAAATTAAGCTCAAATCAAGCTCGGCATGTATTTTAGCACTGCATTAAAAATATCTGTGAGTAATTTATTTGTATCTAGGTCTTTCTCTCTCCCTCTTAAGTGCGTGGATGAATGAATGCAGGACAATGCCACTTCCAAGGAGCTCCACTTCGTGGCAGCGGGAGCAGCACGCGTCCTGCATTCAGACGACACCCTTAACCGTTGCCAAAACACGGAGGGATGTTTGCGAAGCTGCTCCTTGGCTTGCAAGATGATCTGGGAACCAGGCTGGAGTCCTGCCTGGCGGTGCTCAGCCTTTGATGGCTTTCTCCCTGTTCCTGAATCAGACCAGATGCAGCCCGCTGTGTGCCGTGTACGGTGACCACACACCTGAGACCCCACCTTCTTCCACGTATGTTGTGCAGCCCCTGGCTTTACACTCACAAGCAGAGAGAGAGGAGTGGCTTTGGCAATAATCAGGCAGGGGCTTCTATGGGTGGGCGTGTCAAAAAAGTCAAGATGGCAGCTGCAAGTGCACAACTGAAGCCCCACCTCTTCTTCATATGTGAAACTCCAGGTGGAAGCAGTGAGCCCTTCGCCATTTAATTAAGTTTGATATGCAAATAGGCCCAGTGGAAAACACCTCCTCTCCTCTCCTCTCCTCTGCTGGCTGGGGAATCCTGGGAGTTGAAGTCCACACATCTCCAAGGCTGAGGCTGAGAAATGCTGGGTTAGAAAGAAGCAATTCTGGGGGAGGGGGGGATAATAATTCCCCCCAGAAGGAAGGGGTATTGTTGGCTCTTTGAACACTTTCCCTTGGAGTCCCTGGGACGAAGGAGGGACGCTTCCCACTGAAAACAAGATGCCTAATTTTTTAAAAGGAAAAGAGATTCTCACGTTTGGCATGCTAAGGGAAACCGAAAAAGAAAACTCCGTGTGCACCAAAGAAGAGCAAAGATACCCTTTGACTGTTTTCTCATAAAACATCTGGTTCTTGTCTCTCAAAATGTGCACCATGTGCTCGGTTAGCGCTGGAACGGTTCCAGAGCCCTTAAATAACCAGCTCTAAAGAGCAGCAGCCTGAAAATCCTCCTTTGGGAGGGGGGGAACAGGCCAAATTGGAGTGAGACACCACGCCCAAGGGACTCTCCCCCCCACCCCATGATCCAGTATTTGAAGACGGGAATGCATCTTTGTAAAGAACTTTTTTTCAAATGAAGTTTCCAGGGAAATTTCACAGTGCACCGAGGCTAATACGATGTGATTGAACCGCACCAGGGCACTGTTGCTTGGGATCTGAAGGCGGCTCCGTTATTCAGCTCCACTCTTTCACCCCTTGATGTTCAGCAGGGAGAATTAACTAAAAAGACTAGCGGTTTGGAGGTAGGCACCTGCTCTAAGCCTCAATGGCACCAAGTGTTTCCTCATGCAACACTATGCAACCATGTCATGCAACAACATGCAACTTGCATGACCACGTCATGCAACACCATGATGCACATTATGTCACATGACTGTCCTTCCCCTCCTGCAGAGACCCATGGTTTTGGAAATCCCATGGTGCCTCTTGATGGCCCCAAGTAGGTTGGGCAGTTTCGAACAGACTCTGCTTCTGCTTGGATGCCTGGTCTGTAATGACCCAGTTGGGGTTTGGAATGACCCAACTCGGCTGAGAATTAGAGATCAGGATTTCAGCCCTATATTTATAATAGTCCCAGGACATGCTAAGATAAAAGGTAGCCGTGGGACCAAGCCATGTGGTTCAGGGAAGGCCCAGAGAAACTAGGAGCAAGCCTTTCTAGATGGAGACCTACAGTATGTTAGTCTTTGGTGGGCAAAAGTCAGAAGTCTGGTAGCATCTTTTCTGACCCATGCATTTTATTCAAAGGCATCTGCTTTCATGATTAGGTGCACAGAAACCAGTGGCTCTACATCAGTTTAGCCACCCCATGCATCTGAAGGGAGCTGCTGCTCATGAAAGTGGATGCCTTTGAATAAAATGTGTTAGTGGGAAAAGGTACCACCAGATTCCTCCTGATGAGGAGCAAGCCTGATTCTTAATGGCTGGCATTCCCAGAAGAAGGAATGGCTTCCTCTTGAGATAATGAAAAACAGGCTGCTAAAAGATTTAAAAATCCTGTTGGAGTGAGAACCATATAGGTAGTCCTTGCTGAACAACCATTCGTTTAGTGATGGTTCGGACTTACAACAGTGCTAAAAAACCAACTGACGGCCGGTCCTCACACTTAAAACCACAGCAGTCACATGATCACAATTTGGGTGCTTGGCAACCGGTTCACATTTATGACTGTCACAGCATCCCGTCATCACATGGTCATTTTCGACCTTCCAGACGGTTTCTGGCAAACAAAATCAATGGGGAACTGTGATTTGCTTAACGGCTACCGCAAAAAAGATCATAAAATCAGGTTGGATTCATTTAATGACCACTTCGCTTAGCAACCTAAATTCCAGTCCCAATTGTGGTCGTTAAGCCAGGACTCCCTGTATGCCCTTTTCACAGGATATCTGAAGACATAGGAACTAGGAAGACCACACCGGGGTCCCGTCTATCTTCAGGGCCATTCCTTAGAGGCAATTTATCCCTATGAGCAGCCTTTCTCCATGCACTAGGTCCCCAGTTCTGCGCAGAGAGTCAATGAACTGGTGCCCAAGCTCCAGACTGGGAGCCTGAATATTGACCTGAGGACATTAGAGTTGGGAGTGAGGACAGTGGGCACGATTCTGTTTCACTTTCACATTGCTTATAGCCCTTCTCAGATACCCGTTGGGTAAAAAGGCTATGGAACTGCATTCTCACTGGTCAAGGTCCCTGCAAGGCTGGAGATAATGTACTTTGGGGCTCAGGTGGTTTTCTTGATGGGGCATTTCTGTCCTCAGTGTTTGCATGAAAGATAATCTGTAAGTATAACTTAGGCCTAGTTTTGGAAGTGACAATGACTGGGGAACATGCAAGCAAAAGACCATTCAATCTGTTCTCTGAGACTCCTCTGTTAATCTAGATATCACCAACCAGTTTTCTTTCCAGAGAGTCTCTGAGTTGGGCTACATGCTGCTAAGGAAATTCTGGCCCTTTCTTTAATAGATTCAGAAGGTAATGCTTAGACATGTCTCCATCCCACGGTTATTGGCATCTTATTGTTATTCTGTCACTTCTGACTCTTTGTGACCCAGCAGGTGCCATTTCTTCAGGATTGGCTTTCAGGAACTGCTTTTTAAAATTTCACACATGAGTCATCAATGATAGGATCCAGCCGTCTTGTCTTCTGTTGGACTTTTTTTCAATATTGGCCTGTTTGGACTACATGGTTCTACTTTACCTGCTATGCTTTTCAGCAGCTGTAACCTCTATGAAACAGCTAAGGAAAGTAAATAGGAGGTATGAGGTAAGAGAGCATCAATACATCGATGGCCCACATTATGATCCTGGGGGGCATTGAGCATTCTTGAATCAGTAGCTGGAAATTATCTGGGGTTAGAGGCTGAAACTTCAAACAACTAATCAATCTAGATTTTTAAAAAAATATCTAGCCTTAGATGCCCATTTGAAGAATATTTCTGAACTCAGTGCTATGTGGGAAAACTATAATCTGATCTGAAAAGGGCTGATCTTTCCTTTGCTATTCATGCTTTGGTGACCTCTTGACTGCAGCCCACTCTGTGTATTGAGCACTTTGAAGGTGCTCACTGGGAAACAGACATCCTGCCCTTGTGAGACCATTTCTGTTGCCTTGATGGACACTGGATCCAAGTCCAAGTTAAAGTATTCGCTTTAACCTTTATCATAGATATGCAAATATCACCTTTCTGCTAAGAAGCCCAAATGACAGTTTATAATTTTAAAAAAAGATATAAAAACCAAGAACAACAACATAAATCTTATCTAAAAGCAGTCTTATCTAAAGCTTTAAAATAGGCATAAAACACTAAAAGTTATTGACATGGCCAAGTTAAAAAAAACCAACCAGCTGTTCTCTCTGCTTCTCAAGAATTTTAAATTTTCATGAGGTCCTGAAACATTCAGGGCATAAAAAAGGCAGGCAGGTGAAAGCTAGTATTTCTATCTGAAGACTTCCAGCTCAGTCATTTTCTAAAACATTTAACACAAGAAGTCACATTATCAGCAAGGAACTTTGAACAGTGGACCGAACGTCATAGTTGTGCTGTCAAGCAGGGGTCCCCAGCATGATCTTCAGGATACATCATAAGCAATACAGGGCTAGAGCGTCTAATCCCATCCAGAAGCTCAGAAGACTATCACAGATGATGGAGTCAAAAGCTGCTGAGATGTCCATGGAAT
Organism: Candoia aspera; assembly: GCF_035149785.1. Classification (NCBI taxonomy): domain Eukaryota; kingdom Metazoa; phylum Chordata; class Lepidosauria; order Squamata; family Candoiidae; genus Candoia; species Candoia aspera. Next base: position 81,608,251 of record NC_086159.1, read on the forward strand.
GCAATAGGTCTGCATTTTCCACAACCATTTCCAAATGTCACCAGTCTTATTTCCATCTCTCAGCTGTTGCAGGTCCCTTGAAGAGTTTTGACCTTATTTATCTGAAGGTTCACCTTCATAGGTATCAGTGCAGTTAGGCTGAGAAGAGGAAAGGAAGTGACCTTCAGGGTAATGCATGATGCTTTAAGAAAAGGTGCACCAGAAGGACAGGAGAGATTGTCTTGATTGTATTTTGGGGTACAGGGTTTATTAATAATCATTGGGTTTTATTTATTTTTATTATTTGATCTGGTGCTTTAGAAAAGTTCCATGCTTAATGGTGGCATGGAATCATCATCATTATCATCTCAAATCAATTTTTATTTGGTCATAGATTAGCGGATAAAACAGAAGTCACCACCACCACCACCACCACCACCATCATCAATTTTAAACATCTTCCCTTGCTATAGTCTTGATTTCCTTCCTTCCTTGACCTTGCACTTCTCAGGCATGAGGGCTGAGAAGGCTGCATTGGTCTTCCTTTTTTAAATCTCACAAGGGCAGATTTCTGTGTCTGGATTTTGCCTCTAGCCGCAGAGGCTCAGAGGGAATGAAGAGCGGTTGAAGCTGGCTAGTTAACTCTGCCCTCCATCCCCTCCCTTCACAGGCAGACATGGGCATCTGGCTGCCCAAGTTATTCTACCCATCTGTTTGGATGGCCCGGTGCCCAGTTCAAGCCTGGTCAGACCTTTGTTCGGAGGGTGTACAAAGGCGGCGAAAGAAAGGATTGAGATGGTGCACACAGAGAACAATAGAAATGCCATCTCTTCAGCAGGAACGCTTTTTCAAGCTGATGATTAGTGGGCATCCTGCAGAGACCCCCTCGAAGCCTGCCTGGTAAGGCTAAATTGGGCTGGTTTACAAGCTGGGAATGTTTTGTGTTTGTTTACATGTCTCAGTCCTGGCCAGAGGTAACAAAGAACGAGACATGGAACCAAACTGTACTTAGCATTAAAAAAAGAAGAAGAAGAATTTTGTCTAGAATTATGATGATCCGGCAGGAACTGATTACACTCCCTGGCAAAGGGTTACAGTCTTTTGGCAGGGACTGTAATCTTTGATTAAGATAATCAAAAAATGAAGCCTATGTATACATTTTGGAAGCACTGAAACCATATTCTGTGTCCCTGAAGATTACTCCTAAAATGGGCACTCACCTGGTTCCGTAACCCTACAGATTTTAAAAGATGGTTTATTGTTATGAGAAAACATCTAGCATACAGAATATTGAGACAAAAAAACAGACACTCGCCATAAAAGAGCTTATCCATAACTCAGACCCTAAAGCGAAAGTTAGAGAGAGGAACACAGACCCTGATCAAAGGGGGCACCTTAAATCTTGCTAACCAGCTGGAGATGTGTGAGGTAAGCCATGGCCTGAGGCAATGCCAGGTGGCGCAGGGCGTTTAAAAAAGGCAAGATGGAGGCTGTAACCCCTCAGTTGAAGTCCTGACTCTTTTCAGATGCATCAGGCCTGCCATCTTGATTTCGTTGGCCTCCACCCTGTGGGCAGCTCAGCCACAAAAACTTTGCTACCCTGCTGCTTTTTAATTGACTGTACCCCACCCTCCTTATGCTGGTCTATGCTGGAAATAAAGTTTTGATTGATGGTTACACGGCCAGAAATGACAGCTGTTAGTCTGATGGGAGGTAAGAAACATTTGACAAATTGGCAGAGTAGGAAGATAGCATTAAGAAAAAGTAATTGAAAGTTTAGCTCTTGCTACCACCCTGGTTAACAAAGGTTAATCAACCAAGGTGTGAGGGTCCACGACAAGAGTGAGTCCGCGGGTGGGGGTGGGGGTGTCCAAGAGTCAAGATGGCAGGTATGATGGCACAGTTGAAGCCCTGCCCCTTTTTACATACATTTCAGGTGTGATGCATGGAAATAAGAGCTGGGTGGGGCGTTGCGTGGCTACGGCCATTGGCTTGGCTTTTGGGATGCCCTTGCAGGACAAATGAAGGCTATAACTTGTTCAGAAAAGGAATAAATGCAACAAGAAAGGAAGAGGAAATAGCACCATCTGTTGAAAAAAGGTATACCCTTGCACAGAAACAGGGGTGTCCATGGGGGGTGGTGTCAAAAAAGCTTGTTGGCAGAAGCAGCACAAAAGATGCTTAAATGCCCTCATCTAAGGTAGAAGGCTTAATGGATCTTTCTCCAAGTTAAAAATAATCTGCATCCCTTTTTGTTACCGATTAATTGGTCTTCTGAAGGACTCATACTGTGAACACATTTTTAATAACAGATCTACTGATGTGCTAGAAGACCAGTATATCACTCAATATACGGAGTCTATGTAAAGCTTGTATGGGGCTCTGCAAAGCACAGGTGGGCGTTGGGCAGATGCATCCCTGGAAGCAAGGTGTGTGATTTCAAGTCCAAGCCAAGATGGGCATGGAAGGCAATGCCCAGTAACTAGAAGGGAGGGAGGGGCGTGCCTGCTGCAGCCTGAAGCTGGCTGGGGAATTCTGGGACTTGAAGTCCACACATCTTTAAGTTGCCAAGGTTGAGAAAGACTGGAGTAAATCATTCAGACACCAAGCTTTATGTTGGGAGAAGACAGAAAATGCTACTTTAAAACTGGAACAGCTAAGGACAATTTTAAGCTTCCTCGGCAGTGGGCTGAGGATAAAAAGAAGGCTGAGACATGAGGACATGTCCTCTCAGGGGTGTCCGCAGAGCACAGTCCAAAAAATCAAGATGGCAGCCACAATGATGCAATCAAAGCTGATAAACCTATAAAACAGACAGAGCTTCGATTACACTGTTGTGGCCCCCATCTTGACCTTTTGGACCATACCCTGTGCACATCCCTAAAACAGTTAGTAAGCATCTTTGTGCCACAGTGGGTGGGCTGTGAGAATAAGCCTTTTCAGTAGTCTATTGAGCTGCTGGGAGATAGTCTTCCTCACCCAAACTGAGTAAGGAGGAATCCACATTAAAACTGAAGCTAGTCGAGATCTTTGACCAGCTTGCGGTACCTAAATATCAGCAAGCCTTTGGTCCCTTCTCCTTCAGCATCTGATTTTCCGCATTCCTAAGGAATAAATTAGGAAGGTGACTTCTGCTAATAGAATCTGCCCTGATGAAGCTGCAACAGCTGATTCTCAGGCTTGATTCTCGATGCTTGTGTCGATGGGATGCCCTTACTAACACAATAGTTCATAGGCCCCCAGCTGCTCAAGAGTCTGCTGCAGAATTGGGGTTATTTGCAACTTATGAAGTAGTTACTGATCAACTTAGATTAGCTAAGGATGAAGGAAATGAACATGACCATTCTTCATCAAAAGTCTTGGAATAGATAATTTATATTTCTCACACACTCACACACACACACACACACACACATACAAACACACACATTATATATCTATCTATGGATCTTGTATATTTGGGGGTGTGTATTTTTAAAAATGTTCTTTTTATTGTGCTTTCTTTCTTTTTAACATTCTGTACTGTTTACTTTTTCTTTCTGTTTCTTTGTTGTTGTTTTGTATTCAATTCATAAAAGCACAATCAATAAACAAATGTGGACAAATTTTCCCATTGACACTTGGCTGCAATTACTGTCATTAAGATCATCTTAGCTGGCTGTCTTTATATTTTACTATTGCAGGGCACTATAATGAAGATCAATTGTCCATTTTTAATTTTTTTTTCTTTTTCTTTTTGAAAAACAACCCTTGTATATTGTTATATTTTATCTGTCAGGAGCCATCATAAACAGAGGAAGGAACACAGAGACCAGCTCCTCTTTACCACTAGATACAACCCCTGTTAACCACTATTGAGATTAAATAAGTAGAAATCCAGTTAAATTAGTGGAAACATGAGGGAAATGACTACATACTGCAGGAATTCATGATCTTATGGGAAGCTTGAAAGGAGTGGAGGCAAACACCTTGGACTGTGTGAAAACTTGTTTGAAAAAGCCAAGAGAAATGCTGGACAAATTTCATAGCTGGGTATCCTGATGAAGAAAGCATCTTCCCATCTGCAGAGGTGGAGACCAAAGAGATTAATCCACCCAGGGAGTATTATTGATCCCACTGGATTCCAGGCAATCTGGGGCAATGTTTTCTCAAACCTGCTTGGATGGTCCATCAGAAACTTGGTTGAGATGTGGAATATCGATGTCTTTGGGAGCTCACCGCAGTGGTTTCTAAGGGCCCTTTGCTAAACATTAAGCCTGTGGTTTATGGAACAGCCATGAAATGCAAGGACAGGAGGCTTGAAGGAACTATTATATGTCTGAACAATTTAATTGATTCAAAAGGTACTGCTTTACTGTTTTGATAATGTAAGTTTTGCCTTAAAGGTATTTTGTTGTTTTAATTGTATTTCTCCATGCAACTCTGTACCAGTAAGAGAGCTGGTGGGAGGGAGGCAAGGAGGGAGGGATAGAACTGCAATAAAGGTTTGTACGGAAATATCAGAAAAGCCAAGATTTTGCTAAGAGTAGCAAAAAGCAATTTTACTGATCTGTTTGAAAGAAGAGAAGGCAAATTGAAAGACTGCTATTTAGTAATAAAGAGCATTCAGAACTGTTTGATTTCCATTTTTTTTACCTTCTCCAAAGTGGGGAACTGCGCCCAGCCTCACATCAGCAGCGCAATACCAAATCAGGACTGGAACTCAGGACTAATGAAGAGTTTGGTGAGAAATACTCAGCAACTTTAAACAAACACATATGAATGGCACCCTTGGTGCCCCTTGGAGAAAAGGGGGAAAACTGGAAATCAAGTTGCAATCATAACAGGTCCAAAAACTTTGTCCATATTAATCAAAAGTCTTTTTCTTGCCCCCTTCATAAAAAAAAGACTAATTCAAATGTTGAATTGACAGTATCAACATTCCATTGCTACTAATCGGTGTAGGTTTCTGCTTTCACTGTTGTATAATAATTCTTTTACCCAATTTGTGTGCCCCCTAAATCCATAATTCCTGATATCTTGATAGGTTCCAGATATAGCCAAGAAAAAGCTATGGTTCTTTGATCCAGAATCCTATTGATTCAGTCATATTAACAATCCTGTTGATGTCAGACCAAAACTCAAAAATAATCGGAAAAGACCAAATCAGACAGTGAAATGTTCCAACACTAGCAGAATATTCTCAGCAGGGGGGCTGCAGAATCAGCCCTGGACCTGTAGGGTCAAATCAAGTCAGCTTATTTTGAGAGCTGACTTCTCATTGTTCTGTCTTTGACTGATTGATTGATTCATTGATTAAGTGCCATCAAGTCATTTTTGATTCCTACTGACCACATGGATGGATTTTCTCCATGACAGTCTATCCCTAACCTGTTCTTTCAGGACCCCCAACAGAGAAATCCATGTGGTTTTCTTGATAAAAATACAGGAGTGGTTTACCATTGCCTTCTCCTGCGCAGTGTGAATTGATACTTTTGCCATCATCATTAAAGTGATCATCTGCCTCTGGCCTCTTCCTCTACTGCTGCTGCCCAATGGAGGTGCCTGCTTGCTTCACCTGGGCAGCTGGGATGACCTTCACATCTTCAGTGACCCTGCTGGGAACAAATACTCTTGGCGTACTTTGCCATGGTGAGGTTGATGGGTGTGAAAATTCTTGCCTCTGACTCTCAAAGCTTGGGGTCGAGTCAGCCGTGTTATTTCAAGCAATCAGCTGGGGAGGAAAGTTTGCACACTGACTGGACTCTCGCCAAAGAGAGGTTGTAGGTCCCTGAGACCAAGCATGATGACGATGCCTTCCACATCCAAGGCTGAGACATGGGCAGCAGCCCGTCACCACGTAAGGCCAGGAGAAAGTCTTGTCAGGTATCCGTCTAGATTGCTAGATTCTGCAGCTGCTTATATCTGCAATAAAAACAACTTTTCTATCCAAACCTTCTCCCTGAATCTTCCATGGCTAGCTTCTGAGTGCTAACGGGGCTTCAGGAGAGAGGTTTAAGACGTTGTCCAGTTGAGGGTCTACAGCAGGGCCCTACTCAGTACCTTTCTCTGGAGAAGAAACCATTGAGAAGCAGTTTTTGAGTATGATTCCAAAGGGTTTAGGCTCAGTTCTTGGATTAAAACGAATTCAATTGCTTTTTCAATAACACTGAAAAAGTTAAAGAATTTTATATACTTTTAATAATCTGTGACTGTTAAATCACCCATTTAACTGGGTAGATGATTGATCAGACAGACAGACAGAGAGGTGGGAAAAACATTTTAGGTGTTTTTTTAGTTTTGAATGTAATTGCTTATAAATCCAGAGAAGTCTGGTAGCACTTTTTCCAACTAACAAATTTTACTGAAAGGCTTCAGCCTTTATGAGCTGCAGCTACTTCATCAGAGGCACAGAGAGGCTACACTGAAATTGCTTGTACTGTTTTTTCATTTTTTTCCTCCTCTTTTCTAAGTGTATTCCCCCCCCCTTTTTTTTTTCCTTGTTTGTTCTCTAGGTAGCTCAATATAGGATTTTGGGGTGGGGGCTTCGCTTCTGCATATAACAGCTTAGGTTTCTTTTTCTAAACTATATAGTTCTTTATATAAGATGGTTATATTATTATCGTGCTATTCAGTAAGTTTTTTTTAAAAAATTAATCCTAATTCTAATGTTTTTGCAGTTTAATAGGAATTTTTTTAAAAAATATTTTTGAGCCAGCTAGGAATCTACTGTCCTGCGTTCTCAAGGCCCTGCAGCCCACACTTCCATTCCTTGCCCCTCCAGATACCAGGGAGTACAGATGCTTTGCTGAACCCACAACTGGCATTCTGGCATTGGAGGGGGGGCTCCCCTTGAGGCTGACTGGAAGCAAGGAGAAGTGCAGCATTACGAAGCCCCTCAGGAGAATTGTGATCACCGCAGACAAAGTGCTGCAATCACCCAGTTCCAAAGAAACACCTCAGCAAGTTCCTCAGGTGTGCCAGCCTCCGTGCACCTGGAGCAGACATCACTTTGGAGGTAGTGCATGATGGGTGGTGACTCAGAAATAACACAGTGGCAACTGTCTTAGGGAATTGCTTCTGCAGTGTTGATACCTTTTAAGGCTTCTTTTAAAAATAAACATTTCTAACATGGCCTTCTGCATCATATTTGCACCCAGGGGCGTCTGCAGGGTGGCGATGCTAAAACCTGCAAGATAGCAGGAGGGGTCTCACGGCTGAAGCCACACCCTGTTTTGTGCACATGGACCTACAAAAGGGGATGGGGCTTTAACCACAACACCACACCCGCCATCTTACAACTTTTGACACACATACACAGATGCCTTCAATGGCAACCTCTATTCTCTTCACAGGATTGAAAGGCAAGGTGATCTCATTAATATACCAAAGACTTTTAAACTATTTTAACGTTTGACAACTGGAAGTTAACTAAATCATATGAGAAAAAGTGCTGTTTTCATAATGTGATACTAGAAATATTTCTCTCTCTCTCTTTTCTCTTCTCTAGGTTGTTTTTACTTAAAAGAAAAATAAAAACATTTGTTTTCATTCCAAAGGAAAGTAACGCAGATAATTAGAAGAAATGAAACATGGTAGGAACAATACAGATTCAGTACACTTTTAAAATGGATGTAAGATATTTTACTGCATCTCTTTACACACATTTATCTTCAGAAGTCTGTCCCTTTTACTGTCTGCAACTTCCTCTCAACTTTCAGGCTCAGTTCATGAGTTAAATTAAGCATAACTGACCAAAATGATGCATGGCCCTTAGCAAACCATGGTGGGAACTCTTACTTCAGAATACATTCTCAAAAGCACTCCAGATTGTCTGGAAGGAAAATCAGATGCCCCATTTACTAGCTTGGCTTTATATCTTTTGAATGTTCCTCCACCTTCACCCCACCCCAAGCCAGGCTGCAGCTTTTAATTGAATCTCAGCCTGAAGTTGGCACGCGTTCAAATGAATATGCAAATGACTGAGGGTTCCCATCCCTCCTCTATCCCCAGCCAGGCCTGCCCTGGCATTCCTACGGTGGGCAGATGGTAACCGCCATCACTGCCCCCTTTCAAATGTGGGAATATTTGACTTTGGAAAGCACATCCCAGTGCATAAAGCAAAAGATTTTTCAACCTGGAAAAGACAAAACAGGCCTATTTGTTAAAGAACGTGGGCTCGGATTATGAGACTGATTGGCACTTGCTTTTCATAAGGCAAGAAGCAGCAGCACAGCCGTAGACATTTTGGAAAGGGGGTGCTCCATTTTGACCCAGCTAAGTAGCAGCACCCAGCCAAACTTCACTCATCTCAAAAAGCTAAGGAGGGTTGGATTGGGTAAGTTCTTGGATGGGCAGGGGTGTCCCCAGGGTATGGTCGCAAAAGTCAGGGTAGCAGCCCCACCAGCAAGTTTGAAGCTCCACATGTTTGCATATGTGCCGCACACACATCACACAACATGGATGGCGCTTCAATCACACCATTGGGGACACCAAGAAATCTCAGGGGCATTGACTAGATTGAGAAGTTGGGAAAGACACTTCCAGGAAGAAGACAAGCACTACTTCTTGTTGCCAAGAAAACCACACGGATGTGTCCACGAACCCACCAGGAATTAAACTTGACTTGAGAGACATTAGATTTTGGCCTTGACAACCTGTTGCATCAGCCCAAGAACCTGGAAGTGGGTGAGGCTGTAGAGATGATCCGTGTTGCAAGGCTACGGAGTAAGCCCTCTGGATCAGTGGAGAGCTGAACTTATCTCTATGGCCCAATTCTCTGTCTAGACCAGTGTTTCTCGACCTCAGCAACTTAAAGATGTGTGGACTTCAACTCAGTTGAACTTCAGTTTGAGTTGAAGTCCACACATCTTTAAGTTGCTGAGGTCGAGAAACACGGGTCTAGGTCCCAGTGCAGGAGCATCAGCATGGAGGTCAAAAAAATCACAATGGGGCTGCAAATGTCCAAAGTCCTGACCCTTTTTTACATGTGTCACACATGCCATCTTGACTTTCTCTGCACACACACACGCACACACACACACACCCGATAACTTTGTCCCAAAGGGGACAGGGAAGTAAGACCCATGGGCAGAGAATTCCCTAACACCCTGCGTTAGGGATGAGGTCAAGGGACGGCTGCAGTCATTCCCAGAGTTTCTCTCCAACTCTGCCCATCAGACAGCAGCAGATCTGGGTCTTCCTGGGCATCCACCTGCGTTTCCTTGGGCAACTGGATCTGCATGTTGGGCACTGGGAACGAGCCAGTGACTTGAGAGGCATGAACCTGGTTTCCAGGACTGTTTTTTTTCCAATTGAAAGGAGAGCATCAAGATGTTTCTTGCAAGATAACACGAACTTCCTTTGAGGGGGGAGGCGTATTCCAGACTCATTGGCAAGGAACCACGAGGGGAGGACTGCGGGGGGTGGGGGCTAAGAGATTTGTTGCTTGTTGTTTCTGTTTACCCACCTGTTTTGTGACTCCTTGAATAACTTTGCTCGGGGTCTTTCTGCAAAAGAAAGGCCGGCTGTTACTGAAACAAGTCCGTCCCGGCTAGCATTGGAGGGTCCGTCTTTGTACACGAGGTTTAAGGGACCAGATGCAATAAGTTTGCAACAGACCGTCCTGAGACCATCTGTGCATTGTTTGGGAGAGGCGGGGGAGAAGATGAATGGCGGGTGCGAAGAAAGGCTATTTGTGCAAGCCGTGGGAAAACCAGTGGCTGGCCTCGTCAGCGTGCTGCATGAATTGACCTAATTGAAGATTAGACCGAGGAGCTCCCTGGAGCTGCGAGAGACGATAATCCTTCCTCAACCAGCCTCAAAAGCCAGTAATTGGAGTATATTACAGGGCCAGGTTTCCCTATGGTGCAGTGGAAACTGAGAACCATTGGCTCTTAATGATAAATTCCCAGCAGAAATGGGGTTAGTAGGCTCTCTGCAGGAGGAAGGGCCTAGAGCAGTGATTCTCAACCTCAGCAGCTTTAAAATGTGTGAACTTCAACTCCCAGCATTCCCGAGCCAGCAAGGGAATTCAAGGGAAGTCCACTTGCCCACCAATCATCCAGCTGGAGAACAAGCAGCCAGGACCAGGTTAGGAACAGAGTGGCAACCTGGTGCAGTTCATCTAAGAGCAGTGTTTCTCAGCCTTGGCAACTTGGAGATGTGCGGACTTCAACTCCCAGCATTCCCCAGCCAGCAATGGGGAATGCTGGGAGTTGAAGTCCGCACATCTTCAAGTTGCCAAGGTTGAGAAACACTAGCCTAGAGAAAGGGAAGAGGTCCAGATGGAGAGCAAAGTTGGAGAATAGTCAGAGTCAGACAGACACACTCACATATGTATCTACATCCCTGCACACCCCGAAAAGAGGCTGGTGTTTTGGCCTAAAGGATGCAAGAACCTCTAAACCGACCTGCAGAATGTTAACAATAATCTTGGAAATGTTTGATTGATGATTAAAAATAGAGTTTAAGAGGGGCTTATTGGTATCTACCTGCCTCTTGTCGATGCACAAGAATGTGGAAGGTCAAAAGAGTCAAGGTAGCAGCCATGATAGAAAGATTGAAATTCCTCCTGGTTTTTTTTTTATGTGTGTCACACATGACAGATAAAACACATAAAACCCAGGCGGAATTCCAATTGCACTGTGGGGTTGCCCTCTTGACTTTTTGGACCACGCCCTGCAGACATGCCAGCCTCTGCGTGCGGACAGAGTGAGAGCTCTGTGTATTGGAAGGAAAAGCAATAATAATCCTGCACAAATCATGTCCATTTTAGCATTACTTTTAGTTGCAGTGGTAAGACTTTTTTTAAAGAAATGTGAGCAGAATATAATTTACTCAGAAGACACGAGATCACAGATCTTAGATTTTAAGATTCAAAATTTATTTAAAAAAAAAACCCTTAAAATACTACAGCTGTCAGCTCAGCTTGCTTTCCAAAAGGGAAACAGTATGTTGGAAGGGTGACAGTGGAAAAGAAAAAGGAAAGGAAAGGAAAGGAAAGGAAAGGAAAGGAAAGGAAAGGAAAGGAAAGGAAAGGAAAGGAAAGGAAAGGAAAGGAAAGGAAAGGAAAGGAAAGGAGCTTCTGAGGATTTGAAAAGTTTGCAAAGTAGGACATGGATGCTGGGGAAGGAAAGACGACTTCCAGTTGGGAACCCGCTGGAGGTGTGTAACAATGTGTGTAAGAGCACTTTCACACATGGTGTTTGCATCATTCCAGAATCAGGTCCAACCTCTGTGTTCTCATGTGGTCATTTGTATTGGGCGGTGTAGCTGGTTTATTTCTGACTAGGATTCAGAATATCCAAAACCACACATGCACACACAAAAGGCCGTTTTTCTATGTGCCATGACTGAAGCTCTGCAGAGTGTGCCAATTCCTGCTTTCCTATTGCTGTACTCTTTGACTGGCTCCTAGTTTCTTGCTGTACTCAATGACTGGCTCCTAGTTCCAACTGCTGGCATGTAAGTCTGTTCACGGGTCCTTAAAAGGGAAAGGTGGCATGATGGCTTAGCGGGTCTTCCTCACAGCAACCACTTAGATATTTTTCTTCATGCAACCAGAAATGCATCTCTGATTTATCTTGAGAACATGATCAGGATTGACTGGGGCTTACCATTATCCCCTTACACCACAGCCCACGAGAAGGAAGTGGGAGTAAAACTTATGAGAATGCTGTTTCTCCATCAGGCAGGGGATGAATCAATGCACTAATGGCCACGCCCCCAGGGGGATGGGTTACTTGTTTCTTTTTAGAGCATTGAGTCAAGGGTGGTGGACATTTCTTTCCTTGTTGTGTGTGGAAGGAAGCAAGGGGATTTTCATTGCTTCAAGAGCATCTCTGTAATGATTGCCCAGCCCAAATACTCAGACTCACAAGAGGTTGCTAAATGAAATCTGATTTATTAGGGAACTTAGGACAAATACAGAGAAAGCTGAGAATGAGCAAAAGCGCGCCAAATACAAACTTAAACCCCTCCGTGCAAACGTACCCCGCCTCCCTACCAGCAGACCCGCCCGTCCCAGGTGCTGGCAACCGTCAGTACCGCTAGCCTGGGAAAGTAACCTTGAACACAAGAGATAAACCAAATACATTCCAAAAGCACAGCCAAGAGATAAACCCCTCTCATCCTCCCGTGAAAGATGAAACACGCATCCAGCTAATGACATGCGAAACGTTACGATGTATCAAAGACATTGAAACGGCGAACATGACGATCTCTCTCTCCTCCCTGGCCCCTTACAGGCACACCACAGCATCCTGTTCCTGCTGCCAATCTATCTGCATTTTTTAGAACGTATTTGCCCTTTTCCAGCCCACCCAGCACTGCAACATGCAACGCCCGCCTTACAAACAAACGAATGAATGAATGAAGACCATCCTTATAGCTACTGAAAAAAGTGCCAGGTTTCAAAATGGTTAATATGAAATGTTTTCACCATCAAAGCCAGCAAGTCAGCCCTGGCTGATTGACAATTCTCTGTCAGGAAGGTCAAATGCCAATTAGCCAGTTGTTTTCTGTACACTGTCGATTCAGACTTACACGCCTGTGCTTGGGGCTGGACTACATGATGATTAGTGTCCCTTCCAACTCTATGATGATTTGATTCGTAGCATCCCAACAACCCAACAGATCTGAAAATAATCAGTGGAGTCCAGGTCAGTCTTGGCTACATTTTAAATTGGATTCTGAAGGAGTGGATATTTTGTCTTTTTTTCCTCTTTGATATGTACAAACAGTAAGTAACAATCCAGTGCAGCTGGTAAGTTTTAAGCTTAAGACAGAAACCTTCATTGTTTAACAAATAGTTTGATGTGTTTTGCAGTTGTTTATTAATGCCACATTTAGCTTTGGGTGTAAAATTTAAACATTTTGTGCTTTTCGACATGGAAATCATAGTTAATACTGATATAAACTTCTTCTTTTTCTTTATCTGTAAAGGTTTATGTAATCTAAACATTAGAGAAGTGTTTTTCAACCTAGGCAACTTTTAAAATGTGTGGACTTCAACTCCCAGAATTCCCCAGCCAGCACAGCTGGCTGGGGAATTCTGGGAGTTGAAATCCACACATCTTAAAGTTGCCAAGGTTGAAAAACACTGCATTAAAGTGTTAATAATCTCTAGTCAATATTGAATAAACACCACTGTACTCAACTAAGAAAATGCACAACATGCTTTATAATAATACAATGAAACAAATTATAAGGGAAAAAATGAAACATTTGACATGAAAAAAAAATGGAAAAATTGCTAATCTGGAAACACCTTTGATATTTTAGCCCACATTAGTCCACCAAAAGGGACCCACACAAAGATGGGGGGCATGTGGTAGCCCCAACAGCAAGCTGCTTCTCTTGAGACAGTGGTACCAACTGAAGAGACGGAATAGAGAAACAAGACAAGCGAATAGGAAGGCCAGGTGAGAAGAACTGAAGAAGAGATCAAAGGAAACACAAGACAGACATGGTGTGGCTGCCCTTTGGCGAATTCTCAGGGCGCTACAGCATTCTCATCTGGGCTGTGGACACCAGGCCCCAAACAGGGAAAACACAGATTTTGGAGAAGAGCAGACGGGCTGATGAATGCAGGCAGAGAAGTGAAAAAGTATTTGTTCTCTCTCAGCTTTTCAGAGTTTTCACATATCTTTGCCACTGAAGATGATCAGAGCTTCATGTGGATCTTACTGAAATATAAATGAGCAGTTAATATCACACTCTGGTGCTTGTTTCATTTATTTCATAAACTAAACCATCCAACAGGCAAGTGAGATGGGCAGTTATATAAATTCAACAAATTAAACAGACAAACAAACAAACATCCAATGTGCCACTTTGAAAAAGTACAGGTAGTCCTCACTTAATGACCATTTGTTTAGTGATGGTTCAGACTTACGATGGTGCTGAAAAAAAGACAACTGATGGTCACACGACCGTTGCAGCGTCCCCATGGTCACATGATCACGATTTGGGTGCTTGGCAACCGGTTTACATTTATGACAGTCGCAGCATCCCGTGGTCACATCATTGCCATTTTTGACCTTCCGTCCGGCTTCTGGCAAGCAAAATCAATGGGGAACCGCGTGATTCGCTTAACAACCATGTGGTTTGTTTAACGACCACTGTGATTCGCTTGATGACTGCTGCAAAAAAGGTCGTAAAATTGGGTCAGATTTGCTTAATGACAGCTTCGCTTAGCAACCAAAATTCCAGTCTCCATTGTGGTTGTTAAGCGAGGACTACCTGTAATGCTCCCGCCTAGTTCAGTTAATTCAGTTAAAGGGTTAACTAGTTTATGTGGGTATTTCAATAAGCAACCAGGGCTAGAAATCACACAAAGTTCTCACCACAGTGATGTTGGACACACCTCAGGCTCTATTTTTAAAAAATGATTGGAAACCTCCATAGAAACATCACTGATTTTTTTTTTCTACAATGCCGCACCTAAAGCTCTTGGGCTCACCAATCCGTAAGGAGCACAGCCTTGAAAAGGTTAATGGATCTTCCCAGGACTGACTGACTGGTCACAGTCACTCTAAGACCATGGAAGAAAACTATTGGGAAAGTCACAAAGACTTAGAAGTACATCCAGGCCTCTGTCACGTGGCTAGAGCAAGTCTGCATGACCCCCCTCCAGAGAAGCCTTGGCTGTAGGGGTGGAGAGAACACACAGGAGAGAGTGAACTGGAAACCATGGTTTACGAAGAAGAACATGGATGCGCATCTCGGGTTTGACCAAAAGCACCTGGCTGTCCCTCTGGACGCTGCTCTAACGAGAGATGAGTTAAAGGTGGAGCTGGCAGGGCTCCGTGGGAGTCATTATGTCTGACAGAAACCAAACACTGCATTCCACAAGGAGGACCTCATAGCAACCGTCACGCAGGGCGATGTGACTGTCATGGCTCGGGGAAGCTTTGCAGCCTCAGGACCTCGATTATTTGGCGGCACGAAAAGGATCATGAATCCTGCTTTGTATCCGAAAATTCTGCAGGAGAACGTCAAGCCATCTGTCTCTCAGATAAGGCCGAAGTGAGTCATACATCAAGGCAATGATCCAAAACACACAAACAAGTCTACGAACGAATGGGCCAAGACCAAGTTCATTGTTCTGAAGCGGCCAAGTCACAGTCCAGACCCAGCCCTCACAGGCATGTGGTGGCAGGAACTGACACAAACAGTGAATGCTAGAAAACCCTGAAACGTTGACAGCGGTGTCTGGGGGCAGCCCAAAAAGCAAAGAGGTGATCTTGGCTGCCCCACTGGAAATGCCCTGTGAGTTGAAGCTGTTTGCCATGGAGCAACGGGCCAAAAGTCCTCCACAGAGATGTGAGAGATTGACCACCAGTAACTGGAAGCAGTTTGATAGCAACTATTATAACTAATAATAGTTGTGTGGCCAGTAATCTAATGAAGTTATCATTTGGTGTGATTTTGTTTATGAAATAATAGAAACGTTTGTTTTATTTGTGAAGCCAATTTAGTGGCCTGCTAGAACCACTGAAATGGAGCAGAGCTTATAATACAGCTGAGAAGCTGGCACAGAAAAAGAAAATTAGCTTAGATAGCTTCAGTGAGCATGTCAAGGAAACACAGGTTATTAATCTTACACACTCAGCCCTCCCAAGCATAAAGAGTCACACGCTTAGACAGATTAGGTTAAGATAAGTAAAAGAATTCTTACTGACTTTATTGTTGCTTCTGTTACATCCATCTTGGTGAAAAGATGAAGTTCCTTTGTTCTTCTTTTCTTTCTAAATACTTAGTTTTGCCCTAAACTCTCAACCCTATTTGCTGCCAAGGGCTGGGTGGAAGAAAGGGGAATTCCAGGCCCACCACATGGTGCCCAGAATGGAGGAGAGCAGCACACCTCCGTGTGCTTGCTTCTGGTGGAGAAGAAGGAAGTGGGAGTGGCACCAAACAGCATCCTCAGAGTTGCATTGTGGGACAACTCAATTTACATGCCAATTCACATGCAAATGAGGCACACTGGATTTGCCAGAACTTCCAACAAGTTGTTCACTCAGATCCCCAGTCTCTCAGTAGGCTCCATCTGAAGCTCTGATAACATTCAGTGGCCAAGGTATGCAAACATTCTGGAAATCGAAATACAGCAGGGGAAGGCGTTCTTGATAGATATGGCGACTAATGTAAAAGCCAGAGTATGCCCGATTCTAGTATTAGCAATAGATAATGTTTATAACTTTTCAAGGAATCATGATAAAGCAGGATGGAAAGGTACACATGAAATTCTAGGTGGACTTCTTGTGGCAAGATGGTGAATTCAGCGTGAAATACGGGGAGGTTCAAGGTACAACCTCACATAATTGAAAAACTTTCGAAGGTCAAATGCATCTTCAGAAAGGCCATCTTGTAAATGATTTTTGTGCTGCAGCATGTTATGCTAAAGATGCAAAAACTGGAATTTAAGAAGTTTCAGCATTGCCAGGTTCTGCAACAGCAATTGGGGTTTTAGATGGAAAAGCTGGAAGCCTAACAGTTGAAAGAGTGAGGCATGATGGGAAGGGAATTATTCCGCCAACCCTACAGACTAAACTCCAGACTGGTTGGTTTGTAAATACTTCAGGATGGAGGTTTTTCAGATCACAGATCCGCAAGTGAATCTGTTTCAATATGGAAAAGACCGCCATTTGGACCATTTGAAATCATGGTTTCTGGATTGCATTTTTTTTTTTTTTTTTTTTTAGGTTCTGCCTGCTCACTGCAGAAGTAGAATTTTATTTGTAGAGATGCATTTGGCAAAAATCCCCAGGGGCCCCTTAATCAAATAGCTGAGGAAGTGGACCCCTTGAATGTCTGCCGGCTTCCTCGCATTTTTAAAGACTCTTCACAGCAGCTGAGTTATCCCAGAAAAAGATATGGCTACTTCGATGAGTCGCAGCCAGAAGTACCACTTCTGAAGTGAGTCTGAATCATTGCGCAGCCTAAAATTGTGGATTTTAAGCCAAACTGGCTGCAAACTGGCTGCATCTTATAAAAAAACATTTACCAAATTATAGTATTACAGCCTTTCCTCCTTCTGTTTTAATTTAGAATAGTCTGAACCAAGTGAGATAGACAGGAAATTGCAGGGGAATTTTATCAGCCCAACAGAAGAATTGGTCCATGTGCCAGAGAGGAAGGAGAGAGGAAAGTCTTGGAAAAAGGCCACTTTATTTCCATATATTGCTTTCCCAGCTTGTAAGCTTTATTGCGCTACATTTAATTTACATTGATTCTGATTCCTTCAATAAATCTGAAATATTTTTTTAGCTCAAATGATATGCCACTCGCTGAGGGAGTGCTTTCTATAATCCATCTTCTGGCAAACTGAGAAATGTTTGACTGATGCTCATAGACAGGGGTGTACATGGGGATGGAGGGTCAAAGAAGTCAAGATGGTGACCAAGACCGCATGAATGAGGCTCTGCCCCTTTTTAGTCCCCGCTCCCCCCAAGGATGCCCCTGTGCAGCGGCACCTGCCAAAATGGCAACCAGAGTGCAGTGTCATCACACCAAGGCTGCGGTTGCACACTTGGTTCAGGACCTTTGAAGCCAGCACATACATCCTGGCCTTTGTGTGAAGACGCTGCATCCCCTGTGGACACCCTTGGGTCAGAGAAGCCCAAAGGAGTTAGTTCCACCTGGAGAAAATCCCCACTGTTCAATGTGGGATTTCCTTGCTATACAAACTGAAGCTTTTTAGGAACACTGTTCATCAACATTCAGGGTTAAATTCTGTCTGCTGTCTTGATACAGATTCAGTACAGTTAGTCCTCACTTACTGACCACAATTGGGACCGGCAACTCCATTACTAAGCGGCACAGTCATTAAGTGAAGCGTCACATGACCAAGTGAAGTCCACACATCTTAAAGTTGTCAAGGTTGAGAAACACTGTGCTAGCAAACATTTTGTACCCTCCACTTACATTAATGACTGTGTAATATTGTTTTTATTCCTAAGTTTGAATACAAAGAGGAAAGACATTCAGGGTTGGAATTCTTCCCCAGTTTCTGTACTGACTTTCATAAAAGGCAAAGTCTCCTTCAAGTCAACCTTAACTACTGGGAATTCCAGAGACACGTCCAAGTAATCTTCATGGAAACAATATGAATGTTGTTGGCCATGGCCATACCCCGGGGTATCGGAGGAGTTCAGAGGGGTAAAATAAGTCATGATGGCAATCACAACCATGTGAGAAAAGCCCCACTCTTTTTTTATTTGCACTGTGACCAAGCACTTCTCCACCGAAGCATAAAAGCTGCATCAATAAGTCTCTATATTTAGTATACTTAATAACATGTTAATAGATTGAGCTAGCTGCATATTAATACTACACAGACCTTTTTCTTCTTACTTTTTCAGTGTTTTAGTTCATTTTATCACTGTTATATATACTTATATATTACAATCTAGATCTTATGATAAATTAAAAAGAAAAAAATGATTAGGTGGGCTCATACAATGTTCCAGGGTTCTTAAGGAGCTCATATATAAATTTCTGATATTATAACAAAAATATACAACTTCTTTAAATGGGATTCATCCAATTTCTTTCTCCCCCAGTTTTCACTCTTGCCCATACAGTTTGTCCATCCTGCTCCTCTTTACAGGTTGTCTCCCGGGGTTGTTCTTAAAAAAGCACCTCCTGTGTTCTTCCTTTTATTTGTGCCCTGAAATGTGCCTACTTGCTATTTCAGACTGCTTAATTCTCTTTTAATAATTTGCACTTGCTATTTTCTTGCAGTAAAACAAATATATCTCAGATAACCTTCTCATTCAGCCATTTTTTCTTCTAAGCTTGTTTGTTTACCACTTAGCTACTAATAGAAGAAGCTTTATTGTTCCTTATTCCTTTGAAAGTTTGATCCTTCTTACCACTCATTGTCTGCTTGCTGTATAGGAGAATTTGGAATGGCCTCTAGCTTTGTCTTCCCTGTTGAACTTTACTGATAAGATATTTATAGTTTGCTCACTCAGTTATCTGCCAAGAAACTGCCTACCTTATATACTTTCTAGATCTGCTGCCATAATCTCTGCTTGATCAGGAGGAAGCAATTGCCCAATGATTTGATGAGCATTTACTCAATCAAATATATAGAGTGACTGAAACAAAAACACACAGTGAAGAGCTGGTAAAGGATCTTTCCAGTCTAGGAAAATAGGCATCACCATGTCACATGCAGCTTGCTACAATGAAGTGTAAGGTGATGCACGTTTGGGAAAAAAATTGCAATTTCACATGTGGCTAGTTTGAGCTAGTGTTGACTGATTTGAAAGAGAACAGGAACAAAGAGCTCAATAAAACATCAACTCAGTATAATGATAGCATGTAAACTCTAAAACAGTGTTTCTCAACCTTGGGAACTTTATGCTGGCTGGGAATTCTGGGAATTGAAGTCCACACATCTTAAAGTTCCCAAGGTTGAGAAGCACTGCTCTAAAGGAATTCAGAATTGCCGAGCTAGAAAAAGAGAGCAAAACTGTAATCCACATGACCACTGGAGGGTGGCAAAGAGAGCATTCTGTTTCTCTTTGCTGCCATCTGGTGGTTGTTCAGGCATATGCAGCCCTGATATATAGAAGCCCTGAACTCCTAAATTCAGTCTTCTTGAAAATCCCTAGCCAAGCCTGACCTGACAATCTCTTGCGTGTTTTGACCTTGCCCAGTGAATTTTGCCACTTGAATTCCTATCCAAACAAATTCCCCCTTAAGGGGCCAGACAGCCAGTTTGAGATGGAAGAGATGTAAGGAAAGCCAACGACAGTTTTGGGAAGTAAAAAGGTCAGAAAACTTCTACATTCACATTAAAAAAAAAAAAGTTTCTGCCTCTCCAGACCACAGATGAGGGGCACCAACTAACTTCCCACCAATCTACTCTTACCAGCATTTTGCGGAATTATAAAGAGGAAGAGAGACAGGCAAATGCTGTTTTGCCTAATTTCAAATCCACTTAAACATCATGGAGCTGGAGGACTGAAAACAGAACTCCAGCGTTTTGAGGTTTTTGCTCTGTGGGGAACTGGGCCTTTGCCAAAATATATCGAGCGTGGAATCGCTTAGCCAAGTCCATACTGGTCTCTCATTATAGCTCATTTACATTTCTTTATGTTTCCTGTGACCTTTTTTCCCTGCTGCTTTGCTAACAGCAAAGTTGGAACTAAATATGCCATTGATTTTCTGCAAAGATTCAGTTATGCAATTCTTTCTCCCTGATTATCTGAAAGAAAACCGTTTTTGAAAAGCTTCATGAGTGGGCTGGAAAGTCAGCAGGAGAGAGAAGAGACAGAAAAACCGGCATGAACTGTGCAAGGCAGAGGGAAGCATCGCCTGTATTCTTAGGAGCCAACTTATTCTCCAGACACTGGCCTGGGAATCAGAAATATATTTTGCCACACAAATAGAGCTTCTAAGAAAGTACTTATTACTGAGGAACTCCACAACTGATTTTGCCTGGGGTCACCAGAAGGCCATCATCAGTTTGTACCGCCAGCCTCACTGGTTTCCAAGCTTGCTTCTTGGTTGGTTCAAGCTGCTGGCTTTGATCTCTGAAGGTCTAAGGGCCCTGAGGTCAGGAGCTTTCAGGAACCCCATCCTCTTAGATCAGTGTTTCTCAGCCTTGGCAGCTTGAAGGTGTGTGGACTTCAACTTCCAGAATTCTCTTGCTGGCTGGGGAATTCTGGGAGTTGAAGTCCACACATCTTCAAGTTGCCAAGGTTGAGAAACACTGCTCTTAGATGAACTGTGCAAGATATTCACTTTGTTCCTAACCTGGTCATGGCTGCTTGTTCTCCAGCTGGATGCTTGGTGGGCAAGTGGACTTCCCTTGAAGGAGGAGTAGGGGGTTGATCCCTGGAGGGCAAACCCAGTTGGAGAGGGTTAAATCCTCTTTCAAGAGAGATCAGGGCCTATGCTAGATTTCACCCTGCCCTGGGGAGAGAAGACTAGTCAGTTGTGAAACTGGGCTTCAGCTGCATAATAACAATGCTACAACCTTAACTCAAAATATCTCCCAAGATGAAAGGGGTGAGGTTAGAGAGTCAGTGAAGTCTAAGATAACTGGAGGACATGTAAAGACAATCCCATCATTTCTCTCACGGCAGTCACAGACCGTAAATTCTACCATAGAGTGACCAGAACCTTCCCAGATATGCCCAACTTTCTCTTCTCAGTCATGAAGGAATGGAGCTGACAGGAAAAGGATGCACAATAGGGTTTACCACAGAGGGACTGACTAACACAAGACTCTTTGCCAAACAGGAAGCCCAAGGGGTCCATCTCAAGAAGCATATTAATCCATTAGTTCTGCAGATTGCTACCAAAGAGACTTGTCTCTCAAAGATACCAAGGCAATAGCCCTGGGTGAATGTCTCTTGATCCCTGATGGTACACTTAATTTGGGAAGCTTAGCCTTGACAGTGCACTCCCTGACTCAACGCCACATCACTTTGTTTGACACTTTCTCCCCTGATTCAACCACTTTGTAGGGGTCAGCTTGTCTGACTGATGGAAGTGTGAGCTAAGATAAATTCTTACTGATGTGGCAAATCCAACTTGTGCCATCCATAGTCCCTTGGATGAGAAGGATCTGGGCAAAAATCAAGCAGGACAATTTCTTCCGCTGTCTAGTGAAACTTTGGGGGGGGGGAGGAGAAAGAAACACTATGGATTCAGACATAAAAGAGCCCTGTCAGAAGGAAAAATGTGAAGATGACCTTTAGTGATAGTGATGTAGTTTTGCCCACTATATCTCCTTGCAGATATAAGAGCCGTTGGGGAAGTGATCTCCCATGTCAGCCCCCTGATGGGGGCATGAAGCTGAGGTTTAAAGATAGGACTCTATAAAGCTCATAGGACAAGTCTGAGAACAAAAGATAATGGACTATCAGTCAATAGGCAGAGATGCATGGATCCCTTGTGGTACTCTACACCTTAATGTGACCACTGGAGGAGACTCCAACATCATCTAGGAAGTTGGAGCCAGTGAAGTTTGCTCTAACACAGCAGGCCTGGAAGTTGGGAGAAGTCTGCTCCCCACCTTTGATTCTTGCATCACCTTTGGAATGCAAGCCAGTTCAGGATACGTTTAAACAACTTCAAGCGATGGAGGTCATAGCCCAGGGACAATTCACTGAGTGGAGTAGACCCTCCCAAGTCCATGATACCTAAGGAGGTAATTTCTACAGAAAATCAGGGCTCTTAAGACCAGTTAGGGGCTATAAAATGACCTGAACTCATTTTAGAGAATGTTGATCTTGTGCACCACAGAGACTGTTCGAAAAGGCAGAAGGGAATACAGCAATCCTTGGGGTCATCAGTTAGGCCTGCTCCATCAGCCAGGAAGTGAGGGAACTGCCCGAGAACTATGGCATTGGTCAAGTTTGTAATGAGCTCACATTTCAGGGGACATCACCTTGTAATAAAAAGGTTGGATCCTCCTCTGTTGGGAATATTATTTGCCCTGAGAGTTTGCCAAGATTCAAAGAACCCTTGATATAGTCTGCGGAGAGGGACATAAAATGAGATTCTGCCCAGGTCAGCAACTTGTTTGTCCTCATCCAAAGGTTCTGCTTGTTGGACCCTGCCTGATAATCGATAGGGCTCTTTACCATGCCGAGTGGTGCATCGTCTTCAGTCCCAACAACCTGACTGGAAAAGATCGCTTCCCATCACGAGCATGTCCCCATTTGTAAGGTGCCCGGCAGGAGATGCAGAAGTCCCAGTCATCACTGAAATAACTTTATCATGCCTGTTGGAAGCTGCAGAAAGATAAGAGAAAAGAATAATGTGGACCTGAAAATCTGGGGGTGGAATCCAAGCCATAGAACCACATGTATGATTGTGATTTCAGCTTCTAGGTCATGCTGAGGTCATGCTAAGGTCATTCATGGAGGCTTCACTGAAGAGAACCTCCTTGAGACACTACTGGAAGTTGATTGCTCATTCACCCTTTCTATGACCATGACCAGGGACGGATCCATTGAGACAGGGAGCTCTTTGCTCAGGGAAGAGCTTGAAGCTGTGATCCTGCATGCAAGTAACTGTTATTTGTATGTCCTGCCCTGTCCAGCTGTGGAGACAGAAGATTGTCCACAGACATAAGTATGAACATACACCTCTTGGATATCTCATCAAAGTCACCATGAGGATAGTAAAAACTCTGGAGGCCTGGGGGAACCAGATGGTTGAGACTGGAACTTCAGGCATCACCAGTGGCCTGGTCAAATTGAAATAGAGATATGCTTCCATGGAATCCACCAACACCAAGAACACCTTCTGATATAAATCTTGGGTAATCCATCCTGGACTTTAAATCTAGGAGAATCTTCCAACCCAACCTCCATTTTTATTTTGGGACTATTTAAAAAAAGGGCAACACCTCTCAGTTTGAATCTGCTTAACTGTTTCCCTCCTTCCTTCCCTCCTATTAGTAGTCCTTGACTTATGACCATAATTGGGACCAGAACTTCCATCGCTAAGCAAGGCGCTCATTAAGTGAGTCATGCCCAATTTTACGACCTTCTTGTTGCAGTCATTAAGTGAATCACATGCTTGTTAAGCGAATCTGACTTCCCCCATTGACTTTGCTGGCTGGGAAGTTTGCAAATGGCAATCGTGCGACCCTGGGATGCTGCAACCGTTGTAAATACATGACTGCAAGGACACTGTGACAGTCATAAGTGCAAGGACTGGTCATAATTCACTTTTTTTCAGTGCCGTCATAACTTCAAACAGTCACTAAACGAATGGTTGTAGGTCAAGAACTACCTGTGATCTGGAGGAAAATAGCTGGAGAGAAAGTAGTTTGGAGCAGAAAAGTCTTGATGACTGGACAAAGTTCAGTTACCATGTGCCTGACATCAAAGTTGACGGTCTCTAATACCCTCCAGCTATTAATGGATCCCAGTTCCCATCAGCCACAGCTGGCTTATTATAGTATTCAGAGGTGATGAGGAAAGAGGCCAGGGACATAAGAAAGCCTATTGGTTCCCCATCTGCAGGGTATGAGCAAGGAAGAAGCCATAAGCCATAGACACCAGGGATATCCAGTTAAGCCAACGAGCAGAAGGGCACAGGGGCATCTCCAGGAGGGGTCAAAAAAGTCAAGATGGCAGCTGCACCCATATGGTTGAAGGCCTGCTTGTTTTTTCATGCCACATCTTGACTTTTTTTGACCCCTTGGTAGGACGCAGTCCTGCACAATCCTTTCCAAACGAGCAGGATGAGATCATGATTTCCTTTTCTGCTGGTCTGTGTTGTAGAGGAACCTAGCTCATTGCCCCTGAAAACCAGATGCTGGGGAGGTGGACTTGCATTTTATCCTCATGGCAGGCCACTCCAAAAATGGCCACAATAAGTTCCTACCCCCTGAGGAGAAATAAACCAACATGGTTTGCTCTTAAGCAAGCTGAAAAAAAATAGATATGAAAACCCTTTTCTTACACTTCCAGGCTGAGCTGAGTTAGAAATCTGGGGATCATTAAGGCCTTCAAAAACTCTGTGCATGTGTCTTTTTCAAAGGAAACAAATGAAAGAACATATGGATAAAAAAAAGTCCTGGTAGAATATTTTTAGGTCAGCACGGCTGATAACATACAAGCCGTTTTAACATATGAAGAGTTCATTTTAGGACATACATTTTCCTGTGGGTTATTATTTTCTTTAAGTGTGCAAATCCTGGGCAAATCATGTTGGGGGCTGGGGGGAGCGGGGAAATCAGGTTCTGGACTCAGATGCTGTTGCATTTTGGCATTCTGCCTCTTGACTGTTTTATTGTCTATTTTGGCTGGACTCAAAGTTCTAGCTAGAGAAGCCTGCCAAAAAGAATAGGGGAAAAATGTTAGGTTGTTTAAGGATACTGAAAAATAAAGCCAGCTTTTAAATCTGCCACGTCCTGTAAGCATATAAAAACTGAATCTCTACAGAGCTGAGACATTCTTTCCTGTTCTCTGTTTTGGATTCCAAGGAGAAATGGAACCAATTTTCTTTGTGTTGGATGAAGACGTTTCAAGCCCCTTGAAGTTCTCTAAACGAGACCTGCTCAAGGCTGCTGTTTGTTCAACGTCTTAGCATGCAGGCATTTGCCTTTATTTTATTTTATCTTATCTTATCTTTTGCTTTGCACATTTTGTCATATTAAAATGCAGATTTATGGCCTCTGGCAGGAAACTGATTTGGCAGTTCAAGGTTTTGCCTGTTTGAAATAAGGCAAATCTATACATCATCTGTCTGTACATCATCTGTCTATCTATCAATCACATATGTATCAAACATCTTATCAATCATCTCTCTATCATCTATCAATTATCTATCTCATTATCTATCTATCTTCAGTATCTATCTATCTATCTATCTATCTATCTATCTATCTATCTATCTATCTATCTATCTATCTATCATTATCTATCTTCTATCTTTATCATCTATCAATCATCTTTTATCTATCTATTTATCTATCTATCTATCATCTATCTATCCATCTATCTATCTCATCTATCAATGATCTATCTGTCTATCTACCTATCTATCTATCTCATCTATCAATCATCTATCTTTATCAATCAATCAATCTATCTATCTATCTATCTATCTATCAATCAAACATCATCTCTCTTCTACACCTGGGCTATCAGGCTGTGCCAATATGAGACCAGGGACATTGGTGGGAGAGAGGTTATCAAAAAGTAAAGATGGTGGCCACAACTATGTGGTTAAAAACCTGCCTCTTTTTAAAGATGTCATGCCTGTGACATATGTTAAAAAGGGGAAGGGCTTTGATCACACAGTCAAATCATCTTTACTTTTTTCACTCTCCCCAAAGACACCCTTATGTGGGTGCCAGACCTTTGAAGTAGACCAGGTCAGGAAACAAACACCAGGAATTCCAGGAATGCTTCTGTATCTGGCTAGGGTGGAATGACAGAATCTTGAAAGCCTGTCCCAGTTTCTCTTTGTCCCTTCTTATACTCCCAAACTCAAGGTAGGGTTATTCTGAGTTTCCACCTCTGGACTATATAATTGTTTCTCAAAACCCTTCCTTGACCTTCCTTATCAAGGTCATTTTAAATTTCTTCACAATGGTTACTAATCTATAAAAGTTCCAGGTTCTCAAAGAATTAGGCCCACAATGCCCTGACCACAACCAAACCCTTTGGAAACCTTCTGGAATTAAACGTCTACTATAAATAAAAATTTATTGTTGTAAGCCGCCCAGAGTCACTTGTTGAGATGGACAGCTATAGAAATCAAATAAATAAATAAATATCGTTTCCCCATCTGAAGTTCTGAATGCTTTAATTTTGGTCCCGTGGGGTCCCATCTAGGGTTGACTGTGTCCTTAGATTACATGTCCTGTGAGGAAAGGTGCAAATGCAGCCTAGAATCCTTGAGAAAATGTACAGGGGGAAAATATATTCAGTGGGTTCAAAGTGCTCCCCATTTAGCCATTAACCTTCCAGTATTAGTTTTCCAGAGTTCACTGCATCACCCAGAAAGCTCGGCACCATTCTCCTCGTTAGGTCAAAAGACAAGGCTGACCATGTCAGGGACGAAGCTCAGCAGACTCCCCCAAGTTGATGCTTTCCAGGTGATTCGCTCTTACCTGGAATGGGAACCTCTGGCTTTCCAGATATTCCTGAACAACGGCTCCATCCTTCATCTAGCCAGGGCTGTTGGAAACTAAGTTCTCCACCTGGGTTGAAGAACATTGCATTGTTGTACCCTCTCTAACCTTTCAGTTATCCCATTTTCAATATTACCAAAGGTGAGAAGGAATGTAGGCCTGGTCTTGGAGATGGGAAAGGAAGAGTGAACTATGAAGGGGGAAGTTTCAGAAAAGGTTGCTGAGTTCAGGAAGTGTGAAAGAGGAACTCAAAATAACCCCATCTTAATTTTGTTTGGTATAAGGTGGAATAGAAAGAAGCTTGGACAGACTTTCAAGATTCTTTTATTCCACCCTACAACATTTGGGATTCTCTGGGAACTCAAGATGTATAAAATCCTACATGACATGGAGAAAGAAGACAGGAAGAGTTCTTCTCCTCCCTCCAAACACTACCAAAGCTAATTGGTGTTGGAGATCCTGGCAAATCCAGCATGTCTCATTAGCATGTGCATTAGCATGTAAATTGAGTTCGTCCCATGATGCAACTCTGAGGAAGCTGTTTGTTGCCACTCCCACTTCCTCTCTCTCTCTCTTCCTCCTTCCACCGAGGGAGAAGCAGCATGCTTTTGGCTGCTCCTCCCTCCACCTTGGGCCACAGAGTTGGGCCTAAGAAAAGAAGGATTCTGCCCCTTCTCCACTCAGCCCTTAGCAGCAATGAGGGCTAAGGGTGAATTAAGTCTTAGGAAAGAACAGAAGATACAAGGAACTTCATCTTTTCCACCGAACATGGATGTAACTGAACCAAGAATAAAGTCAGTGAAATATTCTTTTTACTTCTTAACCTAATCTGTCTAAGAGTGTGATTCTTTATGCTTGGGAGGGCTGAGTGTGTAAGATCAATAGCCTGTGTTTCTCTGACATGCTCATTAAAGCTATCTAAGATAATATTCTTCTTCTGTGTGCAGCTCCTCCGCTGTGTTAAGCTCTGCTCCATTCAGTGGTTCTAGCAGGCCACTAAATGGCTTCAGTTGGGAGGACACTTTTGAACTGATAAAAGAAAGGACATTTTTGCCCAGAGCATTAATTAATCTGTGGAATTGATGCCCACAAGATAAGGCAACCTACTCAGGAGTGTGTACAGGAATGGTCAAAAAAGTCTGTGCAATTGAAGCTGCCATTGTGACTTTCTGACCACCCACCACCCCTCTGGATGCCCCCAGTGAGACTCCTGGATGTTCCCCATAAGAAAAGGAACAATCTAGATGACAACACTTCACCTTCAGAGTTGCATTTTTCCAGACTTCAGCAAAGAGGGATCTCACTTAGGTTGTCAGAATGGTAGCTACTGTGCAGAAGAAATGGGTTTCAGCACTCCAGTACCTGTTAAAGGATCAAAATCGTGGAGGAAAAAGACAGAAAATGGACTGAAATAGCTAAAAAAGGAGGGTAGAGGAAGAGATAGACCAGCTCTGTTCAAGCTGTGAATGTTGTGCAGGGATGTGAGCTGGCCTCACTTCTCTTGCCCCTTCAGCTCAAACGAGCTGAGGTGTCATGAGCACCGTTAAGCTGAATGCATCAGCACAACGGCACACATGACAATACCTCAGAAACTAGAGGAAGGGATTTAAAGATAAGCAAAGCATGCACAACAACAGACACAGACCCCGAGGAGAAGGGAACGACCCCGGCTGGATGAACCAGCCATTAGAACACAAAGGGGGAAGAAAGAACGACAAAGACAGGGCGGATCACGAGGCACACCTGAAGCTGTCAGCAGGAACGCAACGGATATCGCCCAGCTGACAGCAATCACCGGCTGGAGGAAGAAAACGATTATGAGCGAAGCCCAGGGCACCAGCAGGGGCCCCGCAACCCCTCACCTACCGGCAATGAAGCATACAGGACTTGGGGGGATGACACAACCCAAGGTGGGGGGGGCGCTGACCGGCGCGGGCTATTTAAACCCCGCACTGGTGCACTCCCTTCACTCTCAGCTTTTTCTAGCTATGCACTATGCTGAAATAAACCTGAACCTGCTCTTCCCTGAATCAGTGTCTGTGTTTTACTCAGTAGTAGGCAGCGCATGACATAAAGCTGAGAGTCATAAACTCAGCCTCGCCAAGCCCCACCGGACAACAACGAGCCGCGGGAGGAATAGACGGCGAGAAGAACCCGAGCGGAGAGCGATGGAGCCGACGCGTCGCAGCCAGGACGGGCGAGCCGCACGGCGAGAAGCAGAGGAGGACCGACAGAGGCCAGAGGCAACACGGACCCCAGGAGCCACGGACACCCTCCCGGCCCATCCCGAGCCTCAGCCCCACCCCCGGAGGGAGGCGGAGGCGACCCGACCATGGGAGGGAGCAACATACCTCCCAAGAACCGCGGAGACCTCCCCGCCCCACATCGCACCCCAGCCACAGGCGTGGAGCTTCAGCCCAACTGCAACAAACGCGGTGGAGGACGGAGAGGCGAACCAGCCGATTCGCTCCCAAGTCAAGGGAGCCGACCAGCGGACGGAAATGCCTGAACCCCACCGGTGGCCCAACTATGCGGAGACGCCGACCGGTCCGATCACAGCTGCAGTGCGGACCTCGGACCGAGAAACGCAAGCCAGACTCACGGCCATGGAGGCCCAACTAAGGGACCTCGGAACCATGCTGCAGTCGCTGATGTCCCCCATGCCTCACAGCAACATTCCCGTGCAGGTATACACCCCTATTCAAACCCCGAGCGGGTCTTGGCACCCCCATAGGCCAAATGCTAACCAGCAAGCGTCCCCGGTGGACGAAGCCATGGGACGGGAAGCGAGGAGAGGGGATCCACCAAACACCAGGGCCCCAAAGGACTTCCCCATTTTCTTCGACGGGAACCCCGTGAAGCTGTTGTTTTTCATCACAAACGCCAGGGAGTTCATGGGGCGGCACGGACACTCCTTTGACTCCGAAGCGGACAAGATCGCAGCCGTGGCGATCAAGTTACAAGACAGGGCGGCGGACTGGTACGTCCAAATGTACGAGTCCAATTCCCCCGCCCTCTCTGACTTCCACGCCTTCATCACTGAGATGAAGCACTATTTTGAGGACCCGCTAGCCAAGGAGAGGGTTAAAAGTGCGCTACAAGCCCTCAAACAGGGCGCACGAACTGTCCCGGACTACGCCCTCGAATTTAAAGCCCTCGCAGGGAAGATTAACGACTGGTCCGAGACTACCCTGCTAGAGATGTTCAAAAGGGGCCTCAACCGCGAGGTACTCCAATGGGCACTCTACCGCGACAACCCGGAGACACTGCAAGGCTGGATCTACCTAGCGGGGAGAGCGGAACACGCGCACTGCACTTTCTTAATGGCGACAGCAGAGGACAAAACAAACACCAGCCCAAAGGTACCCGCGCCACACTTGGGGCCGGCCGGTCCCACGTATCAAAAGAAGAAGTTTACTCGCGGACCCTGCGCGAAGTGCGGAAAAATGGGGCACAAAGCGGCAGATTGCTTCTCCAACCGAACACTAACTAGCGCTCCCAAACCCACACCGAAAACAACGTTCAAACCAACTAACCCACCGCCGCCCCCCCACCGCTGGATGACCGGAGCCACAGCGACACCGGACGAAGACTGGGACGCTTACTTGGCGGGGGAGGACGCCGAAGTCCCAGACCGGCCGGCGGGAAACGCTCCCCGTCTGCCTTAAAACACGCCGCGAGGCAGGCGGTGGGACAGGGGCGCGAAACACGTAGACAGAGCGACGAAAGCTCCGTAATAATGGGGTCAATCAGGCTTTCCGTCAGCAACAGAGCCACCACAGCCGCGGCGCTAGTGGACTCGGGGTGCTCCAAGAACCTGATCCACCCCGACATAGTCGCCAAGCTCGACCTGCCTTGCCTCCTCCTCCCCACGCCACTGGCTTTCCACCAGCTGGACGGCTCAACATCAGGAGGGAAACCAGCCATGACGCAGACCAAGCCGGTCACCCTGCAAATGGGCACCCACACCGAGCGAACATCGTTTGTGGTAACCCACATAGGGCGGCCCATCGTAGTCTTAGGAATACCGTGGCTCGCGACCAACAACCCACGCATTAACTGGAAGACCCGCACCTTCCAATTCGACGACGGCGCGTACCGGGCGCCAGTTCCGGCGGGCAGGATCAACCCCACGGTGGGACGGGCAGAGGCCCAAGACAACACAGCAACCCCAGAAGACCTACCTGAGCAATATGCTGATTTCTCAGAGGTCTTCGGAGAAGAGGAGGCGGACCAACTACCCCCCCCCACCGCAAGACGGACTGTAGAATTGAGCTGCTTCCCGATGTCCCCTTACCCAGGCCGAAGATTTACTCGATGACCCCGAAGGAGATGACAACCCTCCGGGAGTTCATCGATAAAAACCTGGCTAGGGGTTTCATAGAGCCGGCATGCTCACTGGTCGGAGCGCCCGTCTTATTCCGGGAGAAAAAAGACGGCACCCTACGGCTCTGCACCGACTACCGGGGCCTCAACGCGGCGTCCCTATCCAATAAATACCCCCTACCCCTCGTGAAAGACATGCTCGCCCACCTGTCCACGGGTAGAGTATTCTCCAAGCTGGACCTTCGCGAGGCATATTACCGGATCCGAATCAGGGAGGGGGACGAATGGAAAACAGCGTTCAACTGCCCCCTAGGTGCCTTTCAGTACAAGGTGCTGCCATTCGGACTAGCAGGGGCCCCGGGAGTGTTCATGCAGCTCATCAATGAGGTACTGCATGAGCACCTGTTCAAAGGGGTACTAGTCTACATAGATGACGTCCTCATCTACACCCAGACGCACGAAGAACACGTAACCCTAGTCAGACAAGTCCTCGAGAAGCTAAGAAGGGCGAAACTCTATGCCAAACCCTCAAAGTGCGAATTCCATAAAGCACGCCTAGACTACCTGGGGTACCGAATCTCCGGGGAAGGCATAGAAATGGACCCCGCAAAAGTCGAGGCGGTGGTGAATTGGGAACGCCCACGTAACAGGCGCCAACTCCAAAGCTTCCTCGGCTTCGCGAATTTCTACAGGTCATTCGCACGGGGGTTCGCGGAGATAGCCCTCCCCCTAACAGACCTCCTCAAAACTAAAGGAGTTGGGGACACACGGCAAGCCAAGAACCCAGGGACAGTACTAAATTGGACTCCCGCGTGTCAGACAGCGTTCAACAGGCTGAAAGCGCTGTTCACCACGGAGCCAATCCTCGCACATCCGGACCCAGAACAGCCGTTCGTGGTCCAAGCCAACGCCTCAGACTTCTCCCTGGGGGCCATACTGCTCCAAAAGGACCCTACAGGAATCCTGAAGCCATGCACCTACCTGTCGAGGAAATTCTCGGAGACGGAAAGGCGCTGGCACGTATGGGAGAAGGAAGCGTTCGCGGTAAAATCGGCGCTAGAAACATGGAGGCATCTACTGGAAGGAGCCACCCAACCATTCGAGGTCTGGACAGACCACCGGAACCTCGAGGCCCTCCGGACGCCCAGACGCCTCAGCCGAAAACAGGTAAGATGGGCCCAATTCTTCAGCCGCTTTAACTTTCAACTGAAGTTCATGCCGGGCAAAAAGAACTTCCTGGCTGACGCCCTCTCCCGACTGCCCCAAGATGAAGAGCCCGTCCCAGATATGATTGGGACGGTCCTATACGCCTCCTAGCTGGGGATGGCTGTGACCACCCAGAGCGGCGCTCAGAAACAGCTCGACCCCACGTCTCAACCGACGGCAAGCCAACCAGCGACCAGACGGCGCCACCCACGACTGCCAGGAGGAATACGCGCGGACCTCACCGCCGCCCTCAAAACCAACCCATGGCTACTAGCAAACCCCAACAAGATGATGGTGGCACAGGACTTAGCATGGGGTGAAGGCAGAATATATGTCCCAGACTCACAGCGCCAGGCGATCCTGCGCAGATCACATGACAGCAAACAAGCGGGACACTTCGGGTTTCTAAAGACCCTACATCTAACACGACGACAATTCTGGTGGCCCGCATTGAGACGGGACGTGAAGGCCTACATAGCGTCCTGCCCGATATGAGCGATGGCCAAACGGGCACCGGGTAAGCCCCCGGGACTCCTACAAACAGTGGCGGAGCCCTCCCGACCATGGGAGGAAATCTCCATGGATTTTATAGTAGATCTACCACCCAGCCAGAAGAAAACAACCATTTGGGTGGTGAAAGACTACTTTTCGAAACAAGCACACTTCATCCCCTGCTCATCAGTCCCGTCCGCCCAGCAACTGGCTAAACTCTTCCTTATACATGTGTACAGGTTACACGGATGTCCCGTACGCGTGGTGACTGATAGGGGCACACAATTCACCTCGAAATTCTAGCGGGCTTTCCTAAAACTGATTGGGACCCAACAAGCCCTATCCACGGCCTGGCATCCCCAGATGGACGGAGCCACAGAGATCCTCAATGCCACCCTAGAACAATTCATACGCTCATA
The DNA here is from genome assembly GCF_035149785.1 of Candoia aspera. Taxonomy (NCBI): domain Eukaryota; kingdom Metazoa; phylum Chordata; class Lepidosauria; order Squamata; family Candoiidae; genus Candoia; species Candoia aspera. The sequence continues at coordinate 81,641,275 of NC_086159.1, forward strand.
TACCAATTACCACCAAGACGACTGGGTCGACCTGCTTCCGTTCGCAGAAGTCGCATACAATAACGCCGTTCACACGAGTACAGGGAAAACCCCGTTTGAAGTAGTCTCCGGGCGCGAGTTCGTACCCATACCGGAGCTACCGCAACCCCCGGGACCCCAAGTGGGTGCTAGTGACTGGGGACGGAAGATAGCGGAATCATGGCCAATAATCACGGCAGCGCTGAAGGAAGCACAGTCGGCCTACAAACAACAGGCCGACAAGCACCGGCGCCAGCAACCGACATTCCAGGCAGGGGATATGGTCTACCTATCCACCAAATTTATGAAATCGCCTCAACCCTCGAAGAAACTGGGGCCTAAGTAAGACGACTGGGTCGACCTGCTTCCGTTCGCAGAAGTCGCATACAATAACGCCGTTCACACGAGTACAGGGAAAACCCCATTCGAAGTAGGGCCGCTTCGAGTTACACAGATAGTGAACCCGGTGGCAGTACGCCTGGACCTGCTGCACAATCTAAGGAGACTCCACCCGGTATTCCACAGCAGCCTCCTGAAACCAGCAACCACCTCCCGATGGCACCCAAGCACGCCTCTGCCCTCCCCAGTGATGATCGACGGCCAACAACATTTCAACGTAAAAGAAATACTCGATTCCTGCCGTCAACAGGGCACACTACACTACTTGGTGAAATGGAAACACTTCCCCCACCCAGAATGGGTGGCGGCTCAACACGTCAAGGCACCGGACCTGACCCGGGCATTCCACACGACGTACCCCGACAAACCAAAGGGACGCCCAGCCGAACCGGCCCCTAGAACACACTTCCCCCCTCGGGCCTCCCCCCCCCGCCTCGCCCCCAGGGGAAGGGCCCCCCCAAGCCTGCGACTTGAGTAGACCTCCTCCCCCCTGGGACTCACCCTCCCCCCGCCCTCCCCGGGCCCACGGGGGAGAGAAGATTGGTCATAAGTGCATCGCCAGGGGGCAAACACCCAGGATGCACACATGACAAAACGACGAACATCAACATAAACAAGCAACAAAACAAATAGATAAGGATCCTACCTGGAGCTGAAAAGCACCCAACCAGCCACGCCTCCTCTCACGATGAACTGAGCACGAACAAGCAGGGTGTGGTCGAGGCATGCGCACTCGGAACACACCCAAAAGATGGACACGAGGTAGAGGGCGGAGCGAGGGGAGGGGTAAAAGCACTCCGGCGGGGGGGGGGGGACTTTTGACAGCTCTCCCGGGAAAAACTGGAATGCTGGGGGGGGCCTACTATTCAAAAGGGGGGCAGTATGTCATGAGCACCGTTGAGCTGAATGCATCAGCACAACGGCACACATGACAATACCTCGGAAACTAGAGGAAGGGATTTAAAGATAAGCAAAGCACGCACAACAACAGACACAGACCCTGAGGAGAAGGGAACGACCCCGGCTGGATGAACCAGCCATTAGAACACAAAGGGGGAAGAAAGAACGACAAAGACAGGGCAGATCACAAGGCACACCTGAAGCTGTCAGCAGGAACGCAACGGATATCGCCCAGCTGACAGCAATCACCGGCCGGAGGAAGAAAACGATTATGAGCGAAGCCCGGGGCACCAGCAGGGGCCCCGCGACCCCTCACCTACCGGCAATGAAGCATACAGGACTTGGGGGGATGACACAACCCAAGGTGGGGGGGCGCTGACTGGCGCGGGCTATTTAAACCCCGCACCAGCGCGCTCCCTTCACTCTCAGCTTTTTCTAGCTATGCACTATGCTGAAATAAACCTGAACCTGCTCTTCCCTGAATCAGTGTCTGTGTTTTACTCAGTAGTAGGCAGCGCATGACATGAGGAGATATCCACCCCCTTGAGAAGAGCTCAGCCCATGAACAGTGGCTTCATGGACAACTGCGTATAGGTTTCTTGGCAGGAACATGGAAAAGGAGGTTCACACACTTCTCCCAGGAGGTATTTTCAACTTTCCCTCTAGCCTGAAGACTTGGGATGTCCATCTGAGGTGGAACCAGGCCCACACTGTTCAGCTTCAAAGCCCTGGACAAGATTTGCCAGGCACTTCTACAGCTGAGCCAGAAAGTGGATGACTGTAACCACAGCCTAAGTTCCCGAATCATATTATCACATGGCTTGGTTTAATTATGGTTAAACCAAGCCAAAGCCAGCTTTGTAGATGAGCAAACTAATCATTGCTTCTTTGACTCATTCTTGGTTTGTTTCTCCTGTTTTTAAAACCATGCTTGATCTTGAAGAGTGTGCCAGACTAATTACTTGCCCCTAACATCTGAAAAACAGATGTAAAACATGGCATTTGCATGTTGGATCACAGACGTTACCCTTCGCCCCCCCCCATGGATACCCATGGCCTAAATTGAGCACAAAAACAAGGCCACAAACAACCACACGTGTAGATTCACACATCATGCCAAAGCCCAGCCCACTATCAAGTTGTGGTTTATTACCTTGAAAGAAACCATGGCTTATTCACTGACCCCTTTTGCATGTCACGTTAAGCTAGCAATCTCAACAAGATTAAGATTTAGCCTAAGGTGTTTAAATGAGGAGCCAGGATTTTCTCTTTTTGAGTATTCTGAGAATATAAATTGTGGACCAGCACAGACCACTGACAGTGCCTTTCCTATCTTCCTCTCCCTTGGAAAGGCATCAGTGTCTAGAAACTTCCATTTCACTTTCCTGTGAATGGGGACATCCACTGGGAGACAACCTCTGCAGCATGGCAGGTGTGACATTGCGATCTAGGTCATTAGGCTTCGATCATGATGCTGTGCCCACCATTGGGCACAGTTTCTCCCCTCTGCAAACATCCCTGCCCACAAGGCCCCCAGCGTAACATTTTTGTATGGCATCCTGAACTACTTTTAAACTGCAGTTTTAGTTTTTAATCTTAGTGTTAACAGAGTGCAACGCTGCATTATTTATTTGGTACTTAAAATTGCTATTTCTCTATGGCTGGACCTTCTGCTTCAAGCTGGTCATTGACCAAAATAAAGTTATCTCTCTATGGCATCCTGAGGAATTTGCCCTCAGCACACCCTCCCTCAAGGAATGCTTGGCATGGGCCAAGACAGGTAGTTCTGGACATCCCCAAATATCCAGCTGTTTAGGGGATGCCTAAAACTAAAAGCGATTTTCCAAACTTAATTCTCATGGTCTTCTCTTTAGCCAGATTTCTTGAGCAGAAAGGGATAAAAGTACAAGAATTTCAGCAACTGAACAAATTCCCATTGTCAACCAATACGTGTCCATAGACCTTTGGGCAGACATGTTCTGATTCTCTTCCTCGTGGACTTCCACGATCTGGAGCTGGAGAGGAGTCTGTTTGCGGCTGGTTCTTGACCTAACAGGCTCCTGAGACTTTATCAGTCCAGCAACCAATTTTAAACAGATTTTTTATAAATGGCACAATTATCTCCTCCAGCAATCATGGACGACTGCTATTTTGTGCAAGTGTGAGAGTGAATGGTTTTTATAACCCCAAAGGTTTAATATGACCTGTACATATTTGCTCTGGTGACTGGGACTAATGGTCTGACTGAGGCTTCTCCAGCCCAACGTCGTTCCAGCCCCATGTTGGCTGGGTTGTATATTCCAGTTCCAGCCCCAATGAGGACTACCCACCTGGTCTTGTTGTTTGCCCCACGTGCTCTTCTTCCTGATTGTGGCATCTCTACTTGACCCCGGCTTCCAGACGGACATAGAACGCGGGGTGCCTCTCACCTTCAACCCTGAAGCAGAGGTGTCCACCTGTAAAAAGGGGGCGGGCCTTCAATTGCCCTGTCACAGCTGCCATCTTGACTTTCTTGACTCCTTTTCAGGCCCTCCTGACTTACATGTCACGTTCCTGCCTTACATTTTTAAGAACGTGCTCAAAACCGCCTCGCTATCTGCCGAAAATTCAGCGTAGGAGTGGAGCTGGCCTGTTTTTTTACCACAGAGCCATAAAACCTGTGAGAAATTGCAGGGCCCCCATGCTCTTGTGGAGAAAATGGAAGGCATTTTCTTTTTAATTCACGCAATTGCCCTCTCCCTGTTCTCACCACAGTGCCACAGTTTTTAAAATATTAATCGTTCAGCAATAGCCATTTTTCAGCCTATCATATCCTTCTGTCTCGGGCCATGTTTAAGTGAGTGTAAAAGCCACTTATCTCCAGTAACATTAATTTTTTTAATGGATTCATTCAAGCTCATGTATTTCAGTAAAAATAGACACCTTTATTTCATTTTACACCCAGCACGTCAACTGTCGCCAGAGCTGACCAGTGATTAATCAAGGAGCTAAAAGGCTCTGTGTTCCGAATGAGATACATTAGCTTGCATTCAATATTAATAGCTTATGCCAATATTTATTTGGGCCATTATTTAAGCGGTTGATGTCATGGTAGTGGAGCTGGAGGCAGCACTGGGAAGCCACGCCACGGGAACTGCAGGCAGTGTGTTAGCAAGCGGCGTGGGAGGCACCCTCACAGCAACCTTGGGGGGACACCAGCAACCCACATTGTCCCATGGAATAGCTAAGATGAAATGATGCTCTCACAGAAGGCCAGATGTGTGGGCCTTTTTCCACTCTCTCTTGCTCTGGTCAGACCACACCTGGAATCCTGTGCCCAGTTCTCATCGCTATAGTACAAGAAGGATGCTGAGGAATTGGAAAGAGTGCAGAGAAGATCAACAAAGATGGTGGGGGTCTTGGGGGCTAAATCCTACGAAGAACGGTGAAAAGAAGTGGGTATTGTTCAGCCTAAAGAAGAGATGGCTGAGGGGAGACGTGATAGCAGTCTCCCAATCCTTCACGGGATGTCCCAGGGAAGATGGTGGGATTTATACTCCACAGTGTCTCCATAGTAGGACAAGACCCAATGGGTGGAAGCTTTACAGAGAAGATCCAAGCTCAAAATAAGGAGGAATTTCCTGACCGCGGGAGCCATGAAGCAGCGGAACAGCCTCCTTCCTGGAGTCGTGGGGCTCCATCGCTGGAGGTTTTCAAGCAAAGGTTAGACAGCCATTTGTCTGGGACGGTTTGAGGATTCCTGCCCTGGGCAGGGGGTTGGATTAAAAGACCTCCAAGGTCCCTTCCACCATGAGTCTATGATTCTAAACCACAAGTAAAAGGGTTAAGTCTTCTTTGAGCCAAGTTTGACTCCTGGTGACTCGGTGTTTTCTCAGGAACAACATGTAAACAGTTTGCTATTTTCTTCTGAGATATGTGTGTGTCCCAGGCTAGTGTGTAGGCCTGGTAGTCTCTCATCCAAGAATTAATCAGGCCTAACCCTGCTTAGCTTCTCAGCTCAGACATTGTCAGCTACCTGTTGCTACCTGCTTTGAATTCACAACTGATGCTTAAATCAGTGTCCAAAACCAGCGGACATAGCAATGTACATAAAAGGTCCTTCTGTGGGAATGCAGCTGAATCTTTAATGTTTTTCCTTTATAATTCCTCCTGGAAGTCATGAGCACGTGCAGATCTAGCAAGTGAAGCAGGACCCTGATTGCATGTATTGAGTTTATAGGTAGAAGTTGGCCAATCTCAAAAGCTAACATGGTTAGTATTTGGATGAGTGAACCATCTGGGAAGATGAGGGCTGCACTTCTGCATGGTCTACCCATGGGAGCCACAGGAATTGAATCCTTCTTGAAGGAGACTTGACATTACAGAGTCAATGGACATCCCAACTGCATTGCATTGAGGACTTAAAAGATTGAGCTACAGATCATGCAATTGTTAGTTCTGGCTTTGCCATCCAAAATAGATGGCCTTAAGGGTTCTCTCTGCATTAAGTCTTCATCCCACATTGACTCTGCATATGGTATAAAAATTGTGACTTGCCTGATGGGGTTGTCTTAAAGATATTGACCAATTCGTGTAGCGCGGGACATCTGTGAACCCTCTGAAAGGTTCTTCCTGCAGCTGCTGCTTTTCTTCAGTGTTGGATTGCAAAGCCCATAATCCCCTATGCAAATTATGGGTTTTGAGAGGCAATGTATTGGAAGGGGACTAGGCTTGGAGAAAGCATCTCTCAAATGCAATGACCGAGGAAAGACAGTGGTAGGAGTATCACCTGCATTTGAAAGAGCGAACCTGTCTGTGTTCAAACCCCTTGCAAGTTTCAGCTGGAAATCGAGGCTGCAAATGCAATGCACAAACCCCGTTTTTCTGCCTGGAGCAGCTGCTGAAACGAAGCGAAGTGAAGTCAAATGTCAGCCTCTGTATCCCTTCTGCTGTATTTCAAAATGTATGACTTGAATCTGTAATTGTGCCTGATTGGCTGGCCACGAAAACAAATGCCAGCGGGGTGGGGGTGGGGAGATGACCCACATTCGTTTCGTACTGTATATGCTGGTTGTGTAATTCAAAGTTATGTCCTGTAAAAATGCTGTGTGGAAGGCATCCCTTCCCAGCAGATGGCAGCAAAATGGAGAAGGTCGTTGTAAAGTGAGACAGCAGCGGACAAAAGATTTGAGATCTCCAACAGCCTTAGTTTCACTTGCCTGCTTTTGAATCCAAGGTAAGTTAACCAAGGCAAAGATTTTGGATTGGGGTCCCTCAGGCCTGGCATTCGTCTGCCTGAGACAGCTGTAAATCCCAGAGTGCTGGTGGTTGTGATAAACGTTTAAATTATTCTGAGGTTTTTCCTACACCGTTGTGTTTTCTTGACAACTTCTAATGTTTCGGTGGTTATGTAATTTGCAAATCCTTTCCCTACACCTACGTGACTCTTTGAAGATTCCCATCCAGTGTAAAACTCTCCTAAAGCTTGGTAATAGGGGATTATAAAGTTGGACCTTCCTTAGTTTGTAATCACAATCGGGGTTCAGGCTGCAAAATTAGTAACAGATACCGATGCAAAACTTTGCAAATCAGGCCAGTTTTCTCTTTTCCCGAAGCTGGTAAGGGCTATAAATACTGCAAAATCTGAGTAAGAATCCTCAGTGCCTATTCTGTAAGATTTTGCTTTTCTTGACAAGTCAGGATGGGGATAACCATTTATTTTTAATCTTAACACTTTGCTCTCTGTTTTGCCTTTAGAAGAAACTAGGTGTGTGAGTGTGTAATTTGAACTGTCATCCATTTATAGTATATCTGTGATTGATTGATAGGGTGGAAAATTCCGTGAAACTTACATTTATTTTCTTTTCCATGTAGAGTTAAAGCAGTAGACTGACATTACTCCAGTGTTCATAGATAAGTTTCCTGTCCAGCAATTACACAAAAGGTAAGAAACACGTTTCATAATCAATTTTAATTTCTTCTGTTCTTTTTCTTTAAAAAAAACCGAGGGCATTCTTTTAAATCTGAAGTTCTAAAACCGGATTTTAAAACAGATTCTGTTCTTGTCTGAATTTTCATCGCCCGTATCTAGCTTTTTAATTTGAAAGCGAATGCTTTTGTCTGAGGTGTTACTGACGACGTAAGCCTTGTTTGAGACGTGTGGTCAAGTTTGCTTTTTACTTGATTGTGTTCATGGAGAATTCAGTATGGTTGATATTCAGAAAATAGAAAAAGTTGAATATCCATGTAGGGGGGCAGTTATGAGGAATACCTTCCCGAATCCAGTTAGCAAAGCTTCATATAATGATTTCAACGATCTTAGCCATCTTACTAATTTTGCTCCTTTGTTTGAAAAAAAACATTCTTTCTCCGTTTTCTCTGCCTGGCAAATATTTTGACAGTTGTAGCGATAAAATCCCAGTTTTCCCCAATTCCATCCAGTTTTAATGAAGGGCTCCAGAGAGCTTTCATTGCAATTGACCTAGCGGTTAGTTTAAACCTCTCACGACCCAGCACAAGCTATTGACAAGAATTAGCAAAGGCAGTGACCAGTGACCAGAAAAAGGCAAATTTTGGGATGGTATTTGAGAGATGCTACAAAGAAAACAAGTCAGGAATGTCCATCAGGTAGTTGTCAAAAGTTAGCCTTCATCCTGCAGATAATGCACCTTTTTCTTTTAAATTCTTGCAAGGAAAGATTTTTTAATCCTTGCAAGAAAGGGTTTTCTGGTCCTTGAAAATATGGTTTCCAACGGCCGAATTTCTAGAAAGTCATCTTGCACTAGTTAAATGTAATTATGGGAACTAAAAGCAGAGCAGGGTGCATTTTTAAAAAAATTCTTTTTGTGAAAGGCATTGCCTCATCCAGAATCTGTTCAGGACCAAGTTGGTCATTCTCAGAATCATTCACTTAGTCAGCCAGTCTAACCTTTCGTTTCTGGGAGGTGGGGTAGGGGAGGAGAATGGGAGGAACCCTATTTTTTTCTTAATAGGATGCATATTTTTCATGCAAATAATAATGACCAGAGACCCCAAGCTGAGCTGGGCTGGTTTGCTCCAGGAGGAAATATCAGGGGGGTGGCTGAAAAAATATAAAAAAAACGAAGAACTAAATAGAAATGCATCAATATAGTTGATAGACCAGATTCAAGTAAAGCAACAATCTTACAGGCAATGGGAGGGATGGGGGGCAATTTTACAAAATCAAGATGGCAGCCACTATGTGATTGAAGCCCCACCCCCTTTTAAGGGGGCGGTGCTTCAATCACACAGTGGCAGGTGCCATCTTGACTTTTTAAAGCCCCTCCCCTGCAGATACCTCTGCTTATTGATAAATAAATTAAGTTGAAATTGGAAAGTTTCACTTCTAAGAAATTGTGGTTAAATGAAGCCACATGTTTCAATGGGAGGACGAAGAACTGAATATTCTGAAGTGCCTTGTTAAAATAATATCTTCATGAAATTAACTACATGTCCTTCCCCTAAGATTTCTTTTTCCTGAACATTTGGACTAAATCCATTTTTTTCTTCTTCTATGGCCTTCACTTCTAACAGAAGTTTATATTACAGCAGCAATTAATTTAGATTGCATTTGGGTTAATGGAATTTTACGACTTAGAAGATCACCTTTTATAGTCAGGTTACAGTCAGTAAACTTGACTTTTGTCTCATACCTGCAACTGGAAAAGTAACAAAAAGGTATTAAAGTAATTTCCACTGCCGAGCTGGTCTAGTTTGAAGTTAAATATTTTTATATCCTGGAAACTGGGTTAGCAGAATGCAATGTGTGCTGAAGCAGTAATATGTTGTACTTTCATTAAAAAAAAAAATCCTGCTTCTGCTTAACCTCCTCAGTGTCCTGTCTTTACTACCGAGAGTTGGAAGTTGGAAATGTTATGTAAGGAAGAAAAACTACATGCAGTTTTGAAAATTAAAGCAAGCTCAAAATGCTTTAAATCTAAATGAATGTACAACTTAGATTTATTTTTTTCGATTTCTACAAGTTGAGCAGAAGAATACCATGTTATCTGATTGTTCTTTTCTCTAAGTAAAAAAATGGGAATAGGGAAAAAGTATTTTAATATGTTAAAAATATAAATAAAGGACTTAATTTATAATACATATGTATAACTCTAGAGGTAATTGATTTTTAATATCTTCAATAATTGTGCCTTATGTTTTTGGACATATGCACCTTGTTCTTTCAGCGTCTCAAAACTAATTAGTTTAGGCATTAAAAACAAATTAGTTCAGGCACTCCTTTGAGCAAGGGAGCCGCGTTGTACAATCCTTGAAGATGTGCATCCTCTTCTCCGTACAAGGAAGCGTCAGCCAGATAAAGAACTTTAGAACGTTTAAGGAAACTTCAGTAAGTTAATCCAAGTTAGTTGAGTTCATCTTCCTATACGGAAGTTTGCTCCCCCGTGTTAAGTTTTATATTTTGAATAGGGCCTTGCAATCTAATGGTTTACAGACAAGCAGATCGGGGGGAAATTAAAATAAAGGCTATTTGCTGAGATTTAGTCAATCAATACTGTAGTTCTGTACAAAGTTACACAGGAATACGTAATTATTTTCATTGTTGAACAGAAATATAATTATTGAAATTTACGAAGTTGGAATAGAAATTGTGCCGAATTGTGAACTGATATCAGAGGAAGAGTTTTTTGGGGTTTTTTGTAAATACTGTGAGGCCTATTCTTATTTAACTTTGGGTGGTCGTGTTTTAAGCTATGCATTGCCAGGAATATAAACCTTTTTTGATGACACTACAGAGAAATAAAAAAAGTATCTTGGCAGGAGTATGTAAGTGAAGGTATGTCTGTGTGAATGGCACCGAGGGCATCGATGAGGGGGTACAGGGAGCAAGTGATGTTGTGTGCCTCGTGACATCATCGGGCAAATGACACAAATGATGTAATTTATGCCCATCCTGACAGACACAAATTACATCATTTGTATTATTTGCCCAACTATGTCTTGACTCTTATGATGTCATAAGATGCTTGTTCTGGGTGTTTGAACACGTGTTCAAATAAACACAAATCAAATACATCTGTTTTTTACGGTGCCATCCAAAATTGATTTATTATGTCCCATCAAGTCAGTTTTGACTCTTAGCAACCACAAAGATAGATTTTCTCCATGAACTATCCAAAAGAGTAACATTTATTGGGGCATTAACTTTTGCATCTGATGCTTTATTTATTAGATCTGTTCATGTTAAGATGCTACATTACTTTTTCTTCATGTGCCTGCTGTTGTCGAAAAAGTCTGCAGCCCTGAAAGTCGCTGTTATTTCCAATGGAAATTATTCTGAGTAACAAGTCTGTGACTCTGTTATAAAGCTAACAATCTTATGAACATGTATCCTCAAGGAAGATCCATTGAATCAACCAGAACTCTCTTCTGAAGGGGGAAGAAAGAATCTGTAAGTCTTGGGTCATCTCCGTTGGTCTGTTAGTGTCAAGTTACTTTGCCACATTTTGCTTCTTAAAAAAAATTATCCATAATATTGTATACGCATTTTAGTGTATCTCTCACAATATATGCAAACGTAAAATGAATTTTTGTGGCATAAACTCAGCAAATTTACATTTTTACATCTGATTTCTCCTAATACTTGCACCTTTGTTCACATTTTTATTAAAGAACTGCTCTTCAATATTCAGAGACATGAAACTCCGAAGTGGAGCAGTCTAAATTCTGTTAATGTAAATTTTTCACTCACTCTTGCTTTTGAGTGAGGATAACTTGGGCTGGACATGCATGTTTTGATATTTCTTCTGGAATTTGACTATATACCTTATAACATGACTGATGTTCAATCGATGGAATTGACTCAGACTTGTTTATATGAAACTCTTCTTATCTTTATCAAAAGAAACATTGCCTGACTATTCCAAGACAGAGAAACTATTGATCATTGCTAAAATTAGTCATTCATTTGTATGTGATTTATTCTATGGCACCCTGTCCTGCACTGGTGGGAAAAAAGGAAGACAAAGTAATTTTGATCAGAAATTTTCTACAAAAAAACATGCTTCACTTTCGTATTATCGGTATGATTGGAAGCATTTGAATTTTTGAAAGGAGAAGATAAAGTAAAGATGACATTGGAATAGTAGTTAACGAGTGGTGGGTTTCTGGTAAATAGGGGCATTAGACTTACAAATCCACAATGACTGAAATCTGTGTCAGAGTTTAAGGCTGAAAAAATCTGCCTGTTTCTATTTTTTCCCAAGTTATGAGAAAAAAAGTGTGTAGTTAATGTTACTGCTTGGGGCATGTCTCTTTTTGCATAGCAAAGTTTTGCAAATCAATGTAAATATGCCTGATGACATCATGACGTATAATGGTCAGTCCTTTGAGGTAGTCCAGACCAGGAAACCAAAGTCATAAATGCTAATACTACTTTTATTATAAGATCACAGTAACAGAATCTTAGACGTCTGAATGTGCCTCTCCCCTCCCTGCCTTTATGTTCAAGAGAACTAAGGAGGGTCAAGTCTGAGACACTTTCTCCACCCCACTCCCTCCTTTGGACTCAGATTTCTCTTCTCTGGCCATTGACTTGGTTGCAGCTCTTCTTCCTGTTCCTCAAAGTTATTCTCACAGCCCATTCCAATGCCTCGAAACACAGAATGTGGGTCCCACCAATCCAAAATTTTCATCCCATATCTTCATCTGCTATGTTCTGAGTTGACAAGAAGCTTATGGGGTAAAGCATCAATGAGATAGCATGAGTGAGCTGCATAGGGTGAGTGCACCCCAAGGGTGTTCTTCAGAGCCAGGATATCCATTGTTGGCTTGTTCCTTCTCCAGGGAGAAGTAAAACAGCAAACACATCACTTTGGTCTGCGCATTCCCTTTCAGTCATCACCTATGTTGATGGATAATCATGGGCATCCATAGGTGTCAGCCCTTCAAAGTAGACCAGATCAGGAAATTATGGGGACTCTATTGTCACAGGATATAATAATGAGAATCTTGAAATCTTGACAGAGATTGTCTCTCTCCCTCTTATACTAAAGAGAATCAAGGTGGGACAAAGTTGGGTTTTTTCCTCACCTCCTCTTCTGTATCCAGGCTAAGCTGATATTTACATACAATAACAGTCTTTTAATTCCTTTTTCAAGGCCAGCTCCATACTCCTCTAGAGCAAGGGACAAGTGATGAAATGTGTTGCAATGTAACAACAGAGGTATGAAAGGACCAAGAATTTTTGGCATGATCATGGTTAGATATGGATGGCAATACAGGGGACTCTGATCCTTCTTTGAAGGAGTTCAGACCTCAGTCCAGGACAGGTAGACATGGTCATCTGGCCAGCAGTTCAGCCTGCACTGCTAGTGGGCTAATACAGGCCTGTTGCCTCCCGGATGGAAGTCCTGATAACTTTACTGACGCCTTGGACTGAATTCAGTTGTGGATTTGTATAAGACATCATGGCTTCTTAGTGATCTAGAGAAAGTATAAACTAGGTTACCAGCCTTAGTCACAGCCATGCCACATGCAACATTCCCTGCTAACAGCAAGAACCATATTAGTACATCTGGGCACTTTGCCACCAGTTCAGCCATAGTCCCAGATATGTTCACACTGTTCTAGGCAAACTAGGATATGATTATCAAAGATAATAAAAAAAATAATTAAAATATGACTTGCATTTACAACCAGCATTAAAAAACACAGTGTATATATTTAAAACACCGGCCAACCAAGAGGTCCAATGATTAGATTGATTAAATATAACCAGCAAAGCTGAAACCATCCCCAAACAAAGGGTTGTAACTAGATGAGCTTCATTGGAAAAGTTTATGCCAAGTGGGTATAGGCCATGAAGTCCCCAAGAGGCTCAAAAGTGTCAAGATGACACCCATGATGGTGCAGTGGAAGTTCTGCCTGTTTTTTTATGTTTGTCACAAAAGAAAAGGTGAGGCCTCAATCGCACCCTTGTGGCTGCCATCTTGATTTTTTTGACCATATCCTGTGGACATCCCTGGAGTAGGTACCAAAAAGGACTTCTGTTGCCACCTTCTTTACTCTGGCTTGGATTCATGGAAACTTCTTCTCTGCTCATGCAGGACTTCATGTGTTCACAGGCAGTCTTTGGTTCTGAGCTCCAAGGAGATAACAGACACAGGAAAAATGCCCAAAAGTAAATTAGTAACCAAGTAGCTGGAATGAGAGTGGTGTTATGGAGCCAGTCAAAACCCAGTTTTGGACCAATGGTAGCAACCGATAGCCTCACGCAGGGAGAGTGAGGGTAATTTAATTGAGAAGTGACAAAGGATGCTTGTTTTGGCAAGATCAGTATGCTCCAGAAATTATCATAATTGGTTTACTGCTCAAAGGAGCAGGAAAGGGTCTCCTACCCCAGTAAGTACCAGGATATTAAGTAAGAAGCTTGGAGCAAGGAGAACCCCAAATTCTATCAATGAATAAACCAAGAAGACTGGATCAGCCCTGCTCCCCACCCAAAGCGTTTCTGTTTTGTTCAGACTGAATTCATGCATATGGAAGTTCATCCTGATTTTCTCCACTTCACATGTGGAATCTGTAGACTTTCCTGTTTTTTGTTCCCCCAAATATGATTTTAGGGGGTGGATTTGGTATTCAAGGAACTGTGTTATTTTTGAATAGAGAGAACATCGTTCTAATCCTGAAAATAAGGTCATCTTCTCTTGGAACTGTGTGTTTGTGTGTGCATGTTTGTGTATGTGTGTTCACTTTCATCTTTCAACAAAGCTATTAGGAGGGAAGATTAGCAGCAGACCAGACCACACTATCACATGGTTCATCAGATGCTGGCAGCAGACAAAAAGCCTATTTATATTATAAGAAAAGGGTTATGGAAGAGAAAGGGGAGCACTGATGCCTGATGGCCAAATAAATCATCAGACCATTGAATAGATCAAGCATCTTACTCTTTCAGCAACTGCAACTCATTCACTCAGCTGAGAGAGATTCCAACTCTACTTTGGAATCCAGAGAGGAGAGGCCGATATACTTGTCTAGCCCAGGAGGACAAGAAAAGACGCATCAGACTGAGCAAGTGTTCTTGATGAATCTGATCATCTTCATAGCTAGGATGATGATGCCCAGTTCTAATAAATCCCTTGCTGAAACTGAAATAGAAATAATGGTGAAATATGAGCTTGATTATCTAATTGAGCTTGATTATCTAGTCAATAAAGTTGATGATATGTGTATATCTGTGTCCATGTGTGCAGAATAGATCTCTCAGGTAGTAAGTCTCTGTGCATCTTCTCTTAGGATTTTTCTCAGTGAGAGCTGTTCCTATATACAAGAATAGATAGCAATAATTTTCCCAGTAGGAATGCATGGCAAGTGGAGTGATGACTCAACCAACTTGAAGCACAGAGACCCAGATCTCCCTCTGTGGCCCTATTTTAGGTTTGGTATGCTGGTCACACTAGAGTGGTCTTCGCCTATCATATAATTATCTAGTCAACCTGGAGAGGGCTGATCCACAATGGGATCAAATGAGGTATGCGCAGGGTGGAATGTTGAAAATTCAGGGAAATATTTACAGATATGTAGACAGATTCTGACCAAGTTCAGCTAAACGCAGGGATGGTTCTTCAGACCATCCCTGTCAATGTGTGTCCAGGGTCAGGGACAGAGAAGGGAGACTAGTTCTCCTCTTACATCCAGGAGCCAAGTGCAGCAGCATTAAGAAATGAACTTCATCTCTTGTAATCCCAAAATTTACAGATATCTACAACAGAAGCTCCTTGTGTTAAGGGTTAAGAGATTCTGCGCATGGAAGTGAGTGATGGTTGTTGCAAGGTCAAATCATCCTGATTCATTTCCTATTAAGCTCACACACTGATATGTATATTGGTTACAGAATGAGTTCTGTTTCCTGGTGCATACTAGTTGAGCTTAGCAGAAAAGCCATGTGGAATCTGTCACTGAGGACAAGAGAGAGATGAGGCAATAGAGCAGTGTTTCTCAACCTCAGCAACTTGAAGATGTGTGGACTTCGACTCCCAGGATTCCCTAGCCAGCTATGCTGGTTGGGGAATTCTGAGAGTTGAAGTTCACCCATCTTCAAGCTGCCAAGGTTGAGAAACACGGCTTCAAACTAATCCTTTGGTTTGGCTCAACAAGTATCAGGGCAGTCTATGGCAATATCAAAGCAGATAATATTGCTCACTTTGGGTGGTAAATGCTTCCGGCATCAAAACTAGACTTAGATGTGATCTGTCTTGGGGGGAAAAAAACACCCTCACTTTCTTAAGAGTGATTTATATCATCCAACAAAGCTGAGGAACAAAATGGACATTTGTCTTTGTCGCTGTAGCAATAAAGAAATGAGTGAATGCATTTTATTGTTCTAAGCACAGCATAGGTCATAACATATTAAGATGTAAACAATTTAATATAGTTGTCTCAATAAAGAAATGAGGTATTATTTGCCCCAAGTTCGGAGACCGCAACGAGTATAGGCCAAATGCTAAAACTGAAGCTGGATTTTACACAAAATTTGGGTGTCGTGGGAATTTGCCTGTCTCTGTAGCTATATGTAAATTCTCAAGCTCATTACTGAAAAGACTTTTGGGGTTCCCTCTGAATGGCTAGAGATCTTTGATTTCAATATGTGCACTGCAGTTGCAGAAGGAGCAAAGGAAAATTCCCTAGTCATCCTTGGAGGTAGGTCAAGTTGCTCCAGAGATAAGGTTGCAGAGAGAGGGATTTATGAAAGAATGTTCAAGATGGCAGGGGTGTCTGCCAAGTATGGTCCAAAAAATCAAGAAGATGGCTACAATATTGTGACCTAAGCTCTACCTGTTTTGTATGTGCGTGGCCACCATCTCCTTTTTTTACCACACCCAATGGGCATCCCTGCAAGACGGAGAAAGGAAGCGTGGTGTGTGTGCTGGCTCTACGTTCTTGAAACAGAAAGTTCAAACATCTGCTTTAACAAGGTCTGAATTCTAGTTAATTGCAGATTCACCATGTGTAACCACCCATCTCTTATCAATTCAGGAAGTGGTTTGTATCCCCACAACCTCAGGAGGGAGTAACTGGGTTTTACCTGGTTTCCAGGGGCCCTCATGTCACATCCAACCCAACATCATGTTGCTCTCCATTTGACATCAACGTGAAGGGGAAAAATATTGATATGATTATATTGGGGTGGCTCCTGGTAAATGGGCCTGAACCCATGGAAAGTTGCATCTGTTGCCAGCATCTGGGCTGCAGTGCACTACACATCCTGCTTCTGCCCCTTTATCACTGATCTTGTTGCTTTGGAGCAGAGAAGATGCCACCAACAAGTTGACTTCAAAGAAGATCCAGTGTGGATCCAGTGCAATGCTGGTTGTTGGAGCCCATTTAATGGGTGTGCATAGTTGTTTGTTTCTTTGCATGGCTACTTGTGTATGGAGAGAGCAGCTACATGTTCCCATTGGGTAGGAAAATGTGACTGTTCCCACCAGGGCCTGGGGTTGAATAGCGTGCATGGAGAAGAAGAACAAGCAGAAACTTGGAAATAACTACGGAAGTAATTACTGGCAGGAGTAAGATATAGTGGGGAGACTTCAACAACATGCCTGTAGACTCAAGGTCCTTCTGTCATATGCCAGGTTTGTGTCAGTGAGACATCTCTTCTCCAGATGTTAAACCGGGATAATAGCAAGCTTGCAGGAGCTACAAGCCAGATGCTCAAGGTCTGCGAATGAGGACCCTGCTTTTCAACAGAGGGATGGGCTTATCACACTGGGACCTGCCTCATGTCCCCCTTTCTCTGGGGTTGCTGCAAATTGTCCCTGGCTGCCTGTTGCTCCTACTGTGCCTGGACATCTGGAGAATCCGGGCCACCCCATCTGCTTTTCCACCCCCTACCCTCACCCCCAATAGCATCCCAATCAGGGTAACTGCAGGCTGGCTCAGATGGATGGGCATTATGTAGCAAACATGCTGCAGAAATCTGAAGTTACAACACTCCTGATAACTCAGCAGATAACCTGATGGCAGATTTCACCCTGGATGCTGCATTGGTGTTAATATTTTGATAACTCAGAATTTGCATAGAAACTTAATGCTCCCAAGATTATTTTAATATACGTTACCTTTTGGCTTTAGGATGGTCTGTGGCTGGGTCTACCGCACCCTCTTCCATTCAGTTTGAAGTTTCTTCTGATGTGCAGTCTGATAATCCCAAGTGATTTTTTTCCTTACTGTTTCATATTTATTTATCACCGCTATTGGCAAACTCTTCTTTTCACATGTCTGAATAATTCAGGGTTGTAGGGAGAAAAAAACTTTCACAAGCCCCATCAAAAGAATTATTGAGTAGATAGTTGGAAGAGGCAATGCAGAACATTTTTGCGTGTGTGTGTGTGTGTGTGTGTTAACTGCCATGTTGGTGAAACACATGAAGAAGGTTTTTTAATCTGGATGTCTCCTACTAACAAAAAATGCATACTTTAGCGCTTGGCAATTAGCAATCCAAGGGCTTGATCTGGTCACTTTCCTTGCTAATCCTAAAAATGCTTCTATCCTTTGCCAGTGAATATCAACCACTCAAGGAGGTCGACAGGGAAAGGGGTCTCAGATGTTAAAATGGCTGCCCCGAACATGCACTGGAGCTGTCCCCCCTGAACCGAACATCCCTCCTCCATTTACAAACTGTATAGTAAACTGGCCATGACAGTGAGGTCTCCTTCTGGTGCTTACGCAGCTTTCTCCATTGAGCCTGTAGATGTGGTTTTTCCTGGTGGTCTCCCATCCAAGTACAAACCAGATTTTGCAGCTGCCATCTGGACCACCCCCTCTGTGGGCATTCTTGAACCAGTGGGAGCCAGACCCAAGCTAAGGAACTGATCATTTAATCCTTTCACTGATAAAGCATTACATTATAAGGAATCTTAGCAGAGGCCCTTTTTCCCCCTCACTTCTCACTCCTGGGCTAAGGCAAGAGGGCAGGCAGACAAGACATTTAATAAAACCAGAGCTGTATTGAATCTGGCCTTCGCTTCCTGCAGAACCACTCATTCCTATCCTAACCCTTCTTTCATTCAGTATGGGAGGTGGGACCTCTGCTAAAAATCAGTTTCCAAGCAAGGAGATCTGTTCTGCCCACTCACTGGGGGGAGAGTAAAACGTTGGCTTCTGAAAAGCTCTAAGCCCCAAAATGGGAAATTAGGTGACTGTGTCCCAAACAGGTGGTTACTCATCCAAGTGCTTATTCCCTCTCATAATAAAATCGTCATCATCTCTGCTTGGCATGATATTATTAGCTTATGCTTTTAAGCAATGTCTCCTCACCCATCAAGATCCCTGTGTGTTGGAGTGATGTTAATATACATTTTATCAATTTATTAATGAACCCATCAAGACAATGAGAGATTAGATATGCAGCACCAGGAAGGAAGGAAGGAAGGAAGGAAGGAAGGAAGGAAGGAAGGAAGGAAGGAAGGAAGGAAGGAAGGAAGGAAAAAGCGGAGTTGTATTAAAAGACACTGGGGGCAAATAGCATCCAATTTTTTATTTGATTTCAGTCATTCCAAATGATGGGCCACTAGGTTCATCTCTCATTTGTAGGCTGTTAATTCTGAACGTGATTTGATCATTTGCAATTTGCACCCCCCTCTCTGTTGCATCCTGCATATATTAGCACCTGAAGAGAAGGCTGCCATTTACACACCCAGTGCTACATATTCAGTTAAGGATCAGATTTAATTGGAAGAGGGGACGACCAGCTGCGAGGTGTCCAAACAATCTCCTCCATCATGCAGATTCGATAATTAGTAAAAACAGGCAGGCAAATTGCGAAATGGGGGGGAAATTATGGCAAGTGACGCATTCTGTCCAGTTGGAACCCAGCCTGGGAGAGTAAATCTCACATGATTTACAGAAATATATCCACATTCGGCTTGGAAATTGACCCAGACCCAGGAATAAAGCTTAAGCTTGGCTTCTCCAAAACTCCCCTCCAGTTTAACAGCAAAAGTCCCCTCCCTCACAAACATATTCAGGATTAGTTCCCTCTTAATATTCTCTTGCCCCTCCCATTATGTACATTGCGATCTTGACTTTTTTGGCCACACTCTACAGACCCCCTGCAGCACTGACAATATGGGGGGGGGTCAGCTTTGCCCTCTGCCCCCCCCCAAGTTAGAGCTGGAACAACCTCATTGGGAGGCAGAGCCATTTTATTTATTTATTTTATTTCTACAGCCACCCATCTCAACGAGTGACTCAGCCAGGGAGCCATGCTTTTCCCACCTAACTGGCATAGGACAGTCACCCCCAATCCATGGGCAGCCACAGGGGACACCAGGAATGTCCCGTGTGTCATGCTGGCCACCTCCTTCCCTCTCCGTTACCCTCAAGACCTGTTTGGGCTAAGTTTCTCAGGGTCGACCTCCTAAGAAGGTCAACCAAACCAAGTTGGCTGCTGTCAGCATATGATGACAGCCCTGCCCCTGCCAGTTGGGTAGGACCTGGATGAGCGACCAGCAGGAACACCCAGAAAGGGGCAGGGGTTGGATCCCATGGTCACAGCTGCCATCTTGACCTTTTGACCTTTTTGTGAACAGCCCCAGCTCCCCAAATTTTCAATGACTGGGGAATGATCAGCAGGGGAAAAAGGACAGTGCATCCTGTATTTTGAGATACAATGTGTGAAATAACAACAATTAACACGAGCTACTTGACTTTACAGATGGTAAGTTCAAACAAACAACCCTACTATCACTTTTAGCACCGTTCCTATGCGTTTAAAGCCCCCATTGGTTAATTGATTGATTGACTGATTGAAAACACCCAGTGCTATTCAACGTCTCCTTAGTCAAAAATGAAGACAAGTATGTTATGTTCCATAAATAATTTTTGGCATGCGCCAACCCCATTCCCACAATACGATCATCAGCTGCATATGTTTGTTTTAATCTTCGGGACTATTTATGTAAAAATACGCAGAGGGCAGAGTGTCGGTTTATCTTCAGCATGGGTAATGAGGAGAAAATACCAGCTGCCACACGAAAATGGTCCAGGTGGATGGAAGCCAAAAAAAAAAACCGGGGGGGATGGGTGCAAGTGTGGATGGTTTCAAGGGCGTTGCTTGGCAAAAATAATGCACGTACAACATCCTTAGTTTTTAATTGCGGTGTTGGAGTTTGCATTATGCCACAGGTGCCCAGGGTGTGGTCAAAAAAGTCAAGAGGGTGACCGAGACAGTGTGATTGAAGCTCCACCCATTTTGGTGGTCGCCATCTTGACTTTTTTTACCACACTTTGGACACCCCTGCCTTGGGCTATTCATTTGCTAGTCATGTTTCTGTAATAATTTCCTGCAAGAAGTCACTGAGTCAACCATGAGCAGTGCAGAGAAACATAGAGTTGGGACAATGTCTAGGAGTCATCTACTCAACTTTCTGCTCCGGGCAGGATGGATGAAAACCCCTCTGACGGAGGCCCATCCACCCTCTCTTTGAAGACTCCTGGCAAAGGAGAGCTCCTCCCTTCGAGTGGCAGCCTGTTCCGCCAGCACGATGTCTAGCTGAACTTCCTCCCTTGGAGTCTTAACACTTCTGGGCAAGAGGGAGGAAACCCACACCCTCTTCTACATGATTTCAGATTTTTGAAGATGCTGTCAGACATCAATGAAGCAAAGTCTGCTTGGGTTCAGCTTTGAACCCGGGGCAACTTTGAAAAAACTGTCTAAAGCCAGGCAGCTTCCCATCGCTCCACCTCTTCAGTCAAACGGGCCAGGCCAAACTTTGCTGAGATGTTTTGCTCCGTGTGACAATTGCCAGTGGGGTAGAGGGCCTACCGTCCATGCTCCCAGGTGACCTCTGCATACTTAGGTGGACTTTTTTTTTTCCTGTTTGTCGTTTCTCCCCTTCCCTATGGAAGACAGAGTAAGGCCTGGGGAAGGCGACAGGAATATAAATCACAAGCCTTGTAAAAATCCAGCTAATGGGGAATTCCTTTGGACAGCAGACAATCCACAACGGGCTTGTTTCTGCTTTGGAGGAAATCAAGGTTAACAAGGGGAGAGTTTTGTGTTGCAAGTAGGAAGCAAGAAACAATGGATTTCGCCTGCACTGCAGCTTCTGTAGAAAGACCTCGAGAGAAAACGTGGAGATTTGTCTTCTCTTTAACTTCCCCCTAATTTGGTTCTTCGGGTCTCATTTTTTCTGTAATCAGACCATCACAGCAAAACGAATGCAACTGCCACTTAAAGGGGCACCCCCAAAAAAGGCTTTAGAAAAAGTTAAGACGCTGGCTGCAACCCCGCCATCAAAGCCTCACCCTTCTTAACTTGTATGGTCAGGTTGGGTGGACACAGCCACCATCCTGACTTTTTTGACACATACCTGGATATCCCAGTTGCAACTGGCTCTCCTGTTGCTGCATAACGGAAAAGTCAGAAATACACTCTTATCGTCCAAACAGGTGGCAGAACCCAGCCAACCTTGTTAGATTCCAAAAAAGCTAAGAAGGAGGACCTGACTGGTATTTGGATGGGAGACCACCAATACATCCCAAGGGTATAAATAAGACTGATTATAAAAACACATCATGGGCAAACCACTTTGGTATTCCAGAAGTGGCTTGGTGACAAAGGATCTTTCTGTACCTTTAGGACAGGTGTTTTTCAAACTTGGCAACTTTAAGGTGGGTGGACTTCAACTCCCAGAATTCCCCAGCCAGCTGGGGAATTCTGGGAGTTGAAGTCCACCCACCTTAAAGTTGCCAAATTTGAAAAACACTGCTTTAGGACTTTTTTTTCTTGTCATCAGAAAATAGATAGATATTGCAGGTTCCATTCCAGACCACTGCAATAAAGCAACTATTGCAATAAAGCAAGTTTTGGTTTCCCAGTGCATATGAAAGTTATGTTTACACTATACTGTAGTCTATTAAGTGTGCAATAGCATTGTGTCTAAAAGAAAATCGATCTACATACTTTAATTAAAAAATACTTTATTGCTAAAAAAATGCTAATCATCATCTGAGCCTTCAGCGAGTCGCAGTCTTTTTGCTGGTGGAGGGTCTTGTTAAAAAAACGCAATATCTGCGAAGCGCAATAAAACGAGGTATGCCTGTACAGGTAGTCCTCACTTAACGACCACAATTGGGATTGGAATTTCAGTTGCTACGTGAAGCATTCATTCAACAATTCTGACCCAATTTTACAACCTTTCTGCAGTGGTTGTTAAGTGAATCACTGTGGGCATTAAGTGAACCATGTGTTTGTTAAGTGAATCACACAGTTCCCCCATTGATTTTGCTTGCCAGAAGCCAGCCGGGAAGGTCAAAAATGGCGATCAGGTGACAGGACGCTGCAATGGTCATAAATGTGAACCAGTTGCCAAGCGCCCAAATCATGATTACGTGACTGCGGGGACACTGTGACAGTCATAACTGTGAGGACCAGTTGTAAGTCAGTTTTTTCAGCACTGTCGTAAGTCAGAACCATCACTAAACAAATGGTTGTTAAGCGAGGACTACCTGAACTATGCTGCAGGACTTCTGGAGGTGTTCACAAATAGCACTAATTCAGTTTCTGTAAACTTCTCCTGAGAGTTTCCGCTCTCTCTCCATAAGCCAAGGAGCCATACTGACTTGTGCTTCTATTGGAACAATGGCCATTTTTGTCTCACTGTGCAAGCAAATGCAGCAAGGAAATGGTGAAGTTTGGGGATGCCACCTAGATGTCTGTACAAACCATGAGGAACTGGGTGTCCCTGTCCACCACAAGTTAACCATGAGCCAGCAGTGGATACAGCTGCTAAACAGGCAAACATTATCTTGAATTAACAGGAGCACAGAGTCCAGATCATTGGAAGTTGTTGCCCCTCTACTCTGCCCCAGTCAGACCCCCTTGCATCCCTGTGTCTAGTTCTGGGCACCATTAGATTTAAAACAGGCAGTGACAGATTGAATCAAGTTCAGAGCAGGACTACCAAAACGATGAGAAGTCCAAGTTGAAGGATCTGGGTACGTTTAACGACCGGGCTGATGGGAGATATGATAGCAGTCTTCAGGTACCTGAAGGCTGTCTCACAGAAGTGGACTTCTTCTCTGTTGCCCCAAAAGGACCAGGACCATTGGGTCAACTCTAAGGAAGGATTTCAGGCTAGACACCAGGAGGAGCTTCCTGACTGTACTAGCTGACCTAAAGCGGTCACTTCTTCTTTGCTAAAGATCTTCAAACAGAGGCTGGATGTTCATCGGCCAGAGACGGTCAAGTGGATCCTGCACTGAGAGGGTGATTGGATAAGATGTCTTCTCAAGACCCTTCCAGCTCCATGACTCTCTGATACCCATTGCACCATGACGTTGTGATGCGTCTGATGCCACGGGCCTCTCCCGTAGGCCCCCATGGGCGGAGTCTCTCCTCTTTCTCCATTCCTCTTTGCTCAAGTTCTGCCCAGCGCCAGGAAGCAGCTGTGGAGACAGTCGAGCGGTGAGGCAAAAGAGGGTTCAAGCCAGTGGCTGTGCAGAACTGCCCTTTTGGTGGCGGAGGGTCAGGCCTACGGCAACTGCTTAAGCCCAAAGTTGTTCCTTCCAAGCCCAAAGTTCTCTCCAGCAAGATCCGTCAAGAGGGGAAGGAGTTACAAAACTTCCAGCCCCCAAAGTGCTCCCATGTTGAGCCAACACCCCCCCCCCGCTTTACCCTCCGGTCCAAAGCAGGCCCCCTTCTTTTTCGAAGGGCAGAAATGGCCCCAGGTTGTCAGTCCTGTGTGTGCAGTTGAACCAGCAGAAGAAACATGGCAAGGGAGCCCACCAGCCAAGGAACGAACGAATGCTTGCCGCCTGCCCCCCAGCCGCCCTGCTCCGAAATAGCCTCTCACTACATCAGTGGGAGAGAAGCTATTTTCAGCGCTGAGTGGGGGCGAGGACCCAGCCTTATCACCAAACAGCTGCTGCTCAGAAATAAGAGGTTTCCCTTTTTCTAACCTAAAGAGTGAAAGAGGGGGGCGGCGGGTGAGAGAAGTGGACATCCAGACTGGCCATCTCCTGCTGATGGTTCATCCCAGAGACCGACCGGGTCTTTGTGATAAGTGAGTCAGGGAAAATTTGGACTGAGTGGACAATGCAGCTCCTGGGGGATCTACCAGAATAGGGGCGCTCTAGTACCTATCATACGTTGCTTATACTTCAGCCAGGGCCAGGTGGAGGGGGCAGCCGGCAGCAGCAGGTGGGCAGGTGGCCCAAAGGACAGAGATGGGGGAAGAGAGGTAGATGGGGGCGTTCAAGTGAGGCAGTCTCTTACCTTTGACCAAGAATGGCTTGGATCTGGGTGGGTCCTCGCCTCATGACCGCGTGGGATTTGCTCAATGACAGCAACTGGGATTGCCAGAAGTGCCACCGCTAAGCAGAGTGGTCACATGATGTTTTGCTTAGCGATGGAGTTGCCAGTCCCAGTTAGGGTTGTTAAGTGAGGACTACCTGTAATGCAATTTCTACTTTGATTGACTTTCTCCATGCCAGGAATTTGAACATGTGAAGGAGTCCCTGAATTGTCTGTTGTCCCAGAAAGTGGAGAAAGGTAAACATCAGAGACCACAGTCCCGTTAGGAACACCTGGACCGATTTAAACTCAGGGATATAAAGAAAATCAAGTCTCCCCTGAAATAACCTTGATTCCTAGTGAAACTCCATAGACATGTCTGTGTAGTTTCCTTATGAACAATATAGAAGTGGTTTGCAACTGGCTTTTTCCAGGAAGGATTTGGCCTAGTCCACCCTCCTAGGGTCTCCTTGTGGTTTCCTATCCAAGTAGTAACAGATCTGATCCTGCTTAGCTTCTCCAGATCAACCAAGGTCTGCTGGAGACTGCAATCTAACTGAGCAGATAGCTTTTGAGGGCCTTGCTGGCTACCACCAACATCTTCAGCCAAGGTGCTGATTGGTGAGGGACAATGGAGAATCAGTGCAGATTGACTTTAAGGACCCTTGGCTTATAGTTATGACTTGTCAGTTAAAAATTCCTAGCAAGAAAGTAACTCCAAACTGGAGATTTTCAGCAGGTCTTCAAAGAATGACATACAAGTACTTCCTTTTACTTGTGCCTAATTTTTCCTGGGCTGATCAGGAAGATGTGTTGGGCCCCTGCCGGAAACATAAACTGGACTTTGGTCTGTTTCAGCTGGAGAATCCTGAAGTCCCTATTCATAATTGCTCCAAATATGAAGGAAATTCTACAGGGGTGTCCACAGGGAGGGGTTTAAAAAAGTCAAGATGGTAGCCATAACCATGTCATCAAAGCCCCACTCTGATGCACTTTTAAAAGGGGCTTTTGAAATCCCACAGATATCATACATCTGTGGGATTAAATTAGTGGGAATTCGTTAGCAGAATTGCACCTACTCTCACATCCAGATGGTTAATGTCAAAACTAATACAGCACTGTAGATGTTTGTCTTCTGTAATGGAACCGCCCAGAGTCCCTCCTTGTGGGGGGAGATGGGCGGCGATAAAAATTGGATAGATAAATAAATAATAAAAATACTAGTTATAGACGTGATTCTGTATAGTTGATCAACAAATCGGATTATAATACATTATATTTCCTTATTCTTTGCTTACAAATCTATGTTTGCTGAGAAAGCATTTTTGTGCGCTGATTATACCACAGTTCCATTCACACATATTTATTTGTACCCAAATTATACCTGAGCCAAGTCCGTCACTGCTGGGGCCACATGGGGTGTGTGTCGAAATCTGCAAGATGGAGCTTGTGATGTTGTGATGGAGGCCCTGCCCTGTACATACAAAAAATATGGGGTTTCACTTCTGATGCTTCACCCACCATCTTGCAAACTCTGACTCTGCCTATGGACCCCTGTGCTCACTGAACAAATTTGCTTTTCCAGCCCCAAGACCAGGCCCACAACCAAGGTCTGTGTCACCCGGGGCAAACATGGATTCCGCACCCATTTTGGCACCCCCCCAAGCTCATTTTGGTGCCCCCCCCAGTGCAGCACCCGGGGCACATGCCCCACTTGCCCCCCCCCAGTTGTGGCCAGGCCTGTAACTAGGGTCTGTGTCACCCGGGGCAAACATGGATTCCACACCCATTTTGGCACCCCCCAGAGCTCATTTTGGTGCCCCCCCCAGTGCAGCACCCGGGGCACATGCCCCACTTGCCCCCCCCCAGTTGTGGCCAGGCCTGTAACTAGGGTCTGTGTCACCCGGGGCAAACATGGATTCCACACCCATTTTGGCACCCCCCAGAGCTCATTTTGGTGCCCCCCCTCATTTTGGCACCCCCCAGCACTCATTTTGGTGCCCCCCCAGTGCGGCACCCGGGGCACATGCCCCGCTTGCCCCCCCCCAGTTGTGGCCAGGCCCGTAACTAGGGTCTGTGTCACCCGGGGCAAACATGAATTCCGTGCCCATTTTGATGCCCCCCCAGTGCTCATTTTGGTGCCCACCCCCCAGTTGCGGCCCTGGTTGCAGCCCTGCCCGAGACCAGTCTGGTCTTCTTCTGTGCCATACCCTGCTGAGGGTTTTTTTGGTTCCATGATCCCTTTTCTTTGCCTCTACATCTTAGGCCCTTATTTAATCAATTTTACCCAACTATTACATTAGCAACACTCCACAGGGGTCAGCAAGGGCCAGTCTGGGGTAGTGGTTAAAGGCACCAGGCTAGAAACTGGGAGACCCTGAGTTCTGCTCCAGCCTGAGACACAAAGCCAGCTGCGTGACCCTGGGCCAGTCGCTCTCTCTCAGCCCTGGGAAGGAGGCAATGGCAAACCACTTCTGAAAAACCTTGCCAAGAAAACTGCAGGGACTAGTCCAGTCATTCTCCAGGAGTCAAGACTGATTTGAAGGCACCAAAAAACTCCCAGCCAACCGCATTAAGTAGCTGCAGGCTACTTAGAACCCCAAATGGGAGAATATTGTAAGGTTCTATTGTCTATGCACTCTTGAGGTATGAACATGACTAGGCAGCGGTGGAGTTGAGTGAAGCCCCCTACTCAACAGGATCAGTCAAGGACAATGTTGCCCAATAGTCTGTACGGCCAACCCACCTGGGGCTGAGAGAAAATAGCTGGTGGAAACTGTTGAGAGCCTATCAGGCTATGATCCGTGACCGAGGAGGGGATTTTATTGCAAGGCACACCCGCTTGACGAATTAACTGCTTTGCTGGGTCAGATCCGCATCTAGTTAGGCCAGTATTCTGTTTCCAACAGCCTTTTGAGGGTCTGAAGCAAAGCATGCTATCATTTGTGTTTTTTTAATTATTATTTTTGTAATAAAACCATTTTAATCTTAAAAAAGGAAAGCTTTAAAAAATAAATATACAAACTAAGAAGGATTTTTTTTAAAAAAATCTATCTTATACTTTATACTTATCAATAGTCACTGGTTCACCAATGAATTCACTACTATAATACAAGATATTATTGTAAGTGGGAAGTGGAAGGCAAAAGGAAGAGGGGCCAACCAGGAGCACGATGGATGGATGATATTCTAGAAGTGATGGATTCGACCTTGGGGGAGCTGGGGGTGGTGACAACTGACAGGAAGCTCTAGTGTGGGCTGGTCCATGAAGCCACGAAGATTCAGAAGCGACTGAAAGAATAAACAACAAAATTATTGTAAGATATCTCAAAATGCCATAGTAACCCATATTGATGCATCCTTTGATTGGTAGAAGACATTGTCTTTTCCAAAACAGATAGATTACACATTTCTGACAACCATTTAATTATTTCTGAAATAATTTCACTTTTCCAGTTTCTTAATATTCTTTTTGCCACCCTCCATGCATGAGACAACCACAGTTCCCGATAAACAGTCAAAGTCCAAAGTTTTGGTATATAATTCAACAAAAATATGTTCTCATTAGTAAACAGCAAACAAATAAATCTTTATTACAGCCAAAGACCAGCATAAGGAGGGTGGGGTACAGTCAGTTAAAAGCATAGAAGATACATTAAATTCTAATATAAGGAGCTAAAGCACAAAAGTACATTAAAATCTGATATAAAAGCTAAAACACAGAAATAAAAAATATTAGTAAACAGCATCTGATATTTCAGGAGCCCCCTACCATGTATGGGGAGGCTTTATGTAGCTCCCAGCCAATGGAGAAAGCAGTTCACCATCCCTCCATTGATTTATCTGTTTTTCTTTTGTTCAAGCCATCTAAGCCAGGGGCCCTCTCATGAGAGCAAAATCAAAACCCTAAGAACGCTGGGGGCAATTCCTGTCCACGCACATTGCACCTAGAAACAGCCATATTGTTAATTAATCAATACATAACTGCAGGTATTAAATACAGGTGATGCACCCAAATAAAAGAGAAAGAAACAGACCTCCTCCAGAAGCACAGAAAGAAAAAGTCTTTAGAAAAAAATGAAGTAGATTATATCCATTCTATACTGGTATAGATTCTTTGTTAATGCCAAGAAACTTTCAATGGCAGTGCTAATGAAATCTAATAAATGACGATACAAATAAGGCCAAAGATATTTCTGTCTCTCTCGGGGTGCCAAGCTGATTTATTCAATTTATTGATTAGATTTTGCTTTTCCTCCAGAAGCTCAAGTTACCTCAAGTTAGAGATATCTCTATCTCTGTCTCTATCATCTGTTCCAATTTTTCCACACAACAAGGTAAGGGCTGTACCACCCCTTCCAAAGGGCCCTTTCGAAGGGCCTTCTCTGCTAGCACACGCAGAAGACCTCTGAAGGCCCATGTAATGGCTGTGCTGAGCCTTTGTGAAAATGCCACTATCTGGAAGCTCCAAGGAGTGGATTGCAGGTGGGTGTGTACACAAGATTTGCACTGCCCTACCACAACTCTTTGAGGGTGGCTGAGTTGAGGGACAGAGGCTGACCCAGTGACCTTCTGTGGCTGACTATGGCCTGGAACTGGGATCATCCCAGTTCTACTCCCACAGCATCACACGGGCTATGCGCAGTTATATGTTTATCCAATCAGAAAGGATTCTCCCCCAAATCATTGCCTATTAGTAGGGGTGGTATAATCTTATTTATTGTCAGATCTCCCTAGCAGCAGCCAGAACTGTAGAAGTACAGCAAAGAACAATTCTATCTGAGTGCACAACAATAAGATTGATAGGTGAAGGGTGAAATGGGAACGTAAGAATCCCAGCAAGTACCTTTGCTTTTAAATATGGGATCTATTTATTGGCAACCCAAAGCCTCTTGAGCAAGGCTTCTCAACCTTGGCAACTTGAAGACGTGTGGACTTCGACTCCCAGAACTGAAGCTGGCGGGGGAATTCTGAGAGTTGAGCCCACGCGTCTTCGTTGCCAAGGTTGAGCAACGCTGCTCTTCAGTCTGATTTCTTCCTCCTTTGTTTTCAGTGAGACAGGTTTGAAGAGTAGCCTTCGCTAGGGGCAGGCAGCTTGCCTGGCGAAATTGATCCTTTCTACTATACCTAGAGATTGTCTTGACTTCTGTTACTTCTTCCTCCGCCTCAGTTCCATCTACCTTGGCCCTTCCCTTCCCCAAACAATTACCCCTATAATTTGCCCCATCGCGTTCTTTATTATTCTCTGATGTTTCAGCTGGAAGGAGTTTAGGGGCAATGTGTGCGTGTCAGTGTAGGAGTGTGTTTGTTAGGGCTACCATATCTGATGGCAGAAATCCAGCTGGCCAGTAGATGGCAGCAAAGAGTGATTAGTTTGCGCTTCTTTTGGTTCTCATCTAGAGATCGACTGGATTTTTACCGTTCTTAGTGGGTTTGAATGAAAGATCGATCCGTGCATGTGTGAGACGGTGACCCGACGCATTTTAATAAGTAGCTATTAACTATATCTACAGTATACCTATGAGGCTTCTCACATATATGCTCATAAACATACATACAGATTGGCATATGTTCGCATGGATATACATATATAACTGTGTATGTAACCAAATTTATTGGGGGGAAAATACTGGTTTCAGCTGGCGTTTGCAAGGAGAAAGCTGAGCGTTGCCCAAGCATTGTCTCTGTTCATAATTTCTTCTGTCTGCCTTTCCTAATTTTCAATTTCATGGGATGGGATGTTGAAGTTAAATTTAGGGCCATTTTCCCTTTGAGAAATTATGGGAATGATGCCAGGTATTTCTTGTTTACGTCAACAGTCTTTCCGACTCTCCAGAGGAGGTGCATATATGCTGCCTGCCTTCTGGGGTATCTCCAGGGCTCGGTCAAAAAAGTCAGTATGGCAGCCATAAGGGCACGATCGGAGCTGCACCTGTTTTTTTTACGCAGATCTCAGTGTTAGCATCTGTGCAGAAATCGGGGTCATGTTTGCATTGCCATGAGGACATGGGTCTTCTCCTCTCCCCCTTCCATGCCAGGGCAGTTGTTTTATTCTGAAATTTTGCCTTTGGTCTGGATTTTCTGTTTTCCTAAATTTGCCTATACCGTTATGTTCCGACGGGGAAAGGAGATCTCGGCCTTTCTTTGGGGGAGCTCTCAGGCTTGAAACGTGTCTGGCAGCATCCTCGGCCCCCTCGCTCGCCCTGGCTCTCCCCGCCGCCGCCGCCACCTCCTCCCCCCGGATGCCCATGCAAGTCGGAGGCATCGGATGCAAACAAATGAGGGCAAAGAAGAAAGATGCTTGTTTCTGCGCAACGTGGCCTGTGGTTGTGTCTCGGTCGAGGGCTTTTGTGAAGCAGTCCCCCAGACGGTGTGTTTTGTTTTGCATCGGGGGACAGTGGCTTATTGTTAGCCCCTTCGACACCACTCCGTCCAAACACCCTTCGGGGGCTTGTGAAGCAACGCAGCTCAATTTGCATTTGTTCCAGTCACAAAGGTTTATAGGTCAGCGGAGGCTGGCTGGCAGCAGAAAATCACCATCGGGCCCTGCCCATTCTTCTGTGGTTGTCAGGAATGTATATTTCTTCTCCGCCATGAATATATGATGGCGCGGTCTGAAGGCGCTTTGTTCCTCTGGAGCTTGGTACCAGCTGGGACTAAGATGGAGGACGTGGCTTGGTGCCAGCTCGGCTCTTTCAGCCCTTCCCTCTTCCCTCCTTCGGTGCGGTGCCCCCCTTGTGCCCACCCGAAGCGGCATCCGCAGCCCTGTCGGTACCCGCAGAGGCAGTCAGAGGGCGCCGCTCACCCTCTTCCTGGCGGGGGCCGAGCGCTGGATCGGTCCTTCCCTCCGGCAGCTTTGCCAGGCTGCGCATCAGGACTCCCAGCTCAGGGGTCCACGTCCCCAGCCGGCCGCCGCTCTTTGGCCAAGCGAGGGCGGAGGGGGACGGGAAAGCAGCGTTGCGGTCTCAGCAGCGAAGCTAAATAACAGTTTTTTAGGCAACGCAGAACGCATGCCTTAATTCAGGGAGTTTTTGCCTCGAGGACAGGGCAAAGCCCTCTGTGATAAAAGACGTCCCTTGCCCTGTACCGCTCCTGGTAAGGATGCTGCCGGGTGGGTTTGTGCTATAGGATATCAAGCATTCCGGGAAGGGATCCTTTACAAAAAAATCTTTTAAATATCTTCAGACCTTAAGGTTTGATCAGTCAGGGGCTTGGAGTGGGGGGAAAAATGGACTTTGAACCAGCGAAGCGCGCCACGCAGATTAAGGGACGCTGGAGCAAGATGCGCGGTGATTTCGTTCTGACAATTCCTTTCAGGGAACGGTCCTTCCCCGGAGTCGGGGAAGCTCTCCGTTTCAGTGGCAAGACTCCAGTCAGCCCACAGCTGCGTCTGAGATCTGCAGCTCCCCCCCACCCCCCCACTCCCGGTTTCCCTTGCATCGAGGTTTGCCCAGCCTGGGGTTTAATGCCCCCATTTAAATGCAAACGCCGACTCTCTTTTCCCGAATCCACTTGAAAAAGGCATCCTGCAGAATGCAGATGGGGTTCCACTCAGAGGCTTCAGGAGAGGCTGACTAAACCTCGTTTTGATGTCTCCCTTTGAAATACGCAGGGAATCCCATCTGAAGACCTGAATCGCTGCCAGGGATTGATTAGCATTCAGGCCATGTCCTGAACCCTTCAGCCAAGCACCCCTCCGCCCCAACCAATGTTCAGGTACAATCGCCTGATTGTCTCTCTCGGTGTCAGCCAAGCCTGGAGAGATCCTGGCCTTCAAGCCTTTTTACTCACCAGCAAATTTAATCTGTGTGCGTGCATGTTGTGGTCAAGCATCAAATCTTACTGCAAGGTGCAGTGGCTGTTTTATTTATACATTTTATTGGCCCGTTTATGTGCCTGAATAGCTCTAGGCAATTTACTGTACACACAGATACACTTACATTAAAGACCTGTAAAATATTCTGAATCTTTTGGGTAAATATTTTTAAAATATGCATTGTTTAAATATATACACCCAAGACATTCACACAACCCCCTTCTAGTGTAACTAGGGCTGTGTGGTTTGGTAGATTAAGCAGCTAAGCGTGCAGCCCTATACAGGAGCTCTCACGGTGAAATTCCATGTAATTCAATGCATTTTAAAACCCTTCACTTGTGAATAATTCCAATCTAACTCAGACAGACACCTATAGCATTACAGTGCTTGATGATTAACTAATGAAGACCACTGTGAACCAATGACTATCAAGATGAGGGCAATCTTAATTGAATTTAAAAGAATATTTTCATGGCACTGCATGACAAACTTTTTCAATATAAGGTAATTTACTATTCATTTATATGACACCTCTCTGCTTAAAAATGCCCTTAAGATAATGCATAGTAGCTTTTATTACTCCTGTTCCAAAGATATTTCTATACATCTCTCCCAAAACATGCAGACACGAAGCTTATCCTTAGGAAAGAAATATAATCAAATTAAAAATAGCTTTATTGATGGTGTGCTTGGTTTGTTAAATGATGCAACTTTCTCTTGCCTCAGATAAGATTTTCAGAAGGAAAACTCACCAGATCTTGCACACTTATCTTCCAAGTGATTATGTCCATCCGGAAGTAACTACCTTTAACAATCCATACAGATAATTCCCTATCAAGTTAGAGGTTTTCTGTAAGTTTCCTTGTTTTGCAGATTGGACTTCTTATCTAGTAACAGAATGATGAGTTTCCAACTCTTTAGATGTGGTATGGGACTTAACCTCATTCATTCCATGTGCAGAAGGAAATTTTCTTTGGAAAATTGCCCAACCCAATGGACTTCCTTCTGATGTCAATATAAACCTAATTCTGACCTCCTTCAATACAGTGGTCCAAACTGGACTTTCTTCTGTCCAAAGTACATCAGTGGCAGCCGCCTGTCACATCTTTTACCTACTGAAATAATGCCCATCCCTTTCCCACAATAAGACCAGAACGTGTCTTTTGACATGCATAGATGTTAATCATTGAGAAATCTCTATATAATCACGGACAAGGTGTTCACATCAGATATGGAAAGGAGAAAAAGTACCTGAAACCAAGAGCTTGATCTTCAGATTAGGTATTTGTTCAGAAAAGGCCACCTGTCTTGCCTTTAATAACTTGCAAAATAACATGCATGAACATAGTAATGGTAGCATCAACACAGGGGCAATCAATTGTACAGGGACAATGCTCAGAGGCTAGTTTGTTAAATAATAAATACAGAATTGACTTTAAAAATATGGAATAAAACAAGCAATGAGCATTATGAGCTTGCAGTGTTTTAATTACTGAGGTTGGGGCATGGTCTTCCCAAAATTAGCATATTTAAATATGTTTGATACCCTAGAGTGCTTTTTTTACCCTATTGAAATAAATAAGGTTTAATATTCCTTAGCTTGCACATTGTTTTTAAGTTCACAATTCTCAGAGCTAGACTGTTTTCTCCAGCCACTGACAGAAGACCTGCATGTCCACACCATTTGAAGACCTTCTCTGCATTTGGGGAGATAAATAATTGCAATTCAATGAATATTTACCTGGATCCATTTTGTAAAATTAAGGTCCAGATAAAATTTCTGCTTCATCATCATTAACAGTCAAAATAAAATCAGTCCTCACCCCCTTTCCCAAAAACTGCAGGTGCATGAAAGCACCATCAGTCATTTATTATCCTCAACAACCTTATAGTAAATAATTTATCATTCCCTACCCCCTTCATAGTAAAATAGGAAAAATAAAACATTGGGACGGTTGCAATCTTTTAACATGCAATGCAAAATCACCAAGCTATGTTTCATAGCTTCATAAGCTCCAAAGGCCGTTGTGGGAGAACAGTTAAAAAGTCAAGCTGGTGACCCCAAATGAATGGTCGTGACTGCCATTTTGATTTTTTTGACCCCCTCTCCTGCAGACACTCTTGATAAACCTCTTGTTTGTGCATCTAGAATGGAGCTTTTACAGGCAGAAGTTTCATGGTTCAGACAGAAGAAAAACTTCACAGGATCCTCTCTATGAGCTGAGTCATGGCGATTTCTGTCTTGCATCAACCTGTTGCACAGCACAATCCTCCCCCTCTGGTGTCCTCCTGGACTACAATTCCCATAGTACCCAGCTAGGATGGATGATGGTTGATTGGAAATTCCCAGAATTGTTGTTGCTGGAAAGCCTGGGGTAATGACAAGTTTTGGAGGACTGGAAATTAGTTTCCTTTGGTGGAGAAAGCTCTGGAGATTTATGGTATATTTTTTTCATGCTAATTGCAGGCACATTATTCATTAAAGGTACAGTAGGAGAAAATGTAGAAGATGCATTCCAGAAAAACAGGAAAAGCTATAAGCAGAGCTGGTAGCATCATATAGACCAGTGTTCATCAACCTTGGCAACTTTAAGACGTGTGGACTTCAACTCCCAGAATTCCCCAGCCGGTATGGCTGGTGGGGGAATTCTGGGAGTTGAACTTTACACGTCTTAAAATTGCCAAGGTTGAGAAACACTGATACACACTCATCCAGAGTAATCAGAATAGCACCAGTTCACTACACATTAACAACTTTCTTGGCCTGGAGAAATAAACTATTTTTGAAAAGGCGCATTTCCCTTTAGCGTCTGATGTGTATCTGATCCGTGTTTTGTGGTTTAAAGTATTTTCAGAATTGTCGTTTAGATGCTGGAGCTCCCGAGTGTGGCATCAGCTCAAAGCAAACCTTAGATCATGATCCAATCATGAGCTTCACCTTCTTCCATCTCACATTTTCCATAGAAAATCTTTTCACTCTTCATAGCCTTTTGAAGCGGAATCAAGTTTCCTTTGATTCAAGCTGGACTCTTGGTAACTTCCAATGCGTGCCCACTTTTCTCTTGGCAACAGTACCTTCATGATTTGTTACATATACCCACTACGAATGGAAAGCCAAGCTAGGAGTCAACACTAAGCAGGCTTGGATCTGGTTAGTACTTGGGTGGGAGACCACCAGGAAAACCAACAGTTCTAGCCAGACAGGGAAATCCTTGTAATCACCAGGAGTTGAGCAAAACTCAGAGGAGACGTAACTCTAATGGCCAGCTAGATCAGATTGTAAATGGAGGTGGATGCATCTGTGGGGGCAGGGTCAAAAAAGTCACGATGGCCGCTTCAATTGTGCAGTTCTGGCTGCCACTTTAGCTTTTTCCGCCTTCCTCCCTGCCAACACCTCTTATTCCAGCCTCAGCCGCTGTGGTTCCTCTCCAATTCGCATAAATGAGACCAGTCTTCAATCCCATTTAAATTAAATGTCTCTGTGAAAGACAGAGCAAGGTCTGAGTTCTCGCAATCAGACAGGGCCCTGCTGGCTTCTGGTTCTTTATAAAGATGGCCCTATTAATTGTTGGAACAATTTTTGTTGAATTATGTCTGATCATAAGGCCTCGCCATAGATGGCAGCATCTGCAGAAACGCTGGAGAGATCCACGAAAGAAAACGGATCTCGGCGTGAACAATGGGATGCCAGTTATCAGCCTTTTTAATCAGCCTCTTGGCTGGGCTCCCCCTACCCCAAAGTGACCATTTAATAGACTGGAAGGGGGGGGGAAATATTATTTTCCTGGCCACAAAGGGGGTTTTAAACCATACAAAAACCCAGACATTCGATTCATTGCCCGCAGACAGGTTCCGTCAATTGCCAGCCTCTTTGGAAAAACGCTGAATGGAAGGTGAAGTCCCAGACGGAGGCCCCGGATGCCAAGGCGGCAACTGGTTGCTTTGGAATTAGCATTTCCGTCTGGTCCCCGGTGCCAAGGGCTGGTTTTCATGAGGCTGATAATCGATGAGCAGAGCAGGCAGAGCCACAAAGGATGTTCCTGGCAGCGGGCGGAGGGAGCAGGGAGGGAGAGGCTGTCTCTGCCCTCCGCTTGGGAAGGGCGAGGGGGCATTGGGAGGGGGCTGTGGGCGAGGCTGGGCGGGGGGCGCGATGGTGCTTCTGGCCCTTCTCTCCTGGAAGAAACCGTGTGCGGCAGGCCTTCCTGCCCATCGCCAAGGAGGGTCCTGTTTCTTGAAGGACCCCAAAAGGCAGTTGGGAAAGCAACCCCCCCCCCGAGTCCTTCCTTTGGGGGGGAGATGGGCGGTGGTAACATTTGATAGATAAATAAATAAATAAATAAAATAACCCCCCCCCCACCAAATAGGAAGGCTGACGCAAAGGGGTTTCCTGCTTCGTTTTCAGCTGGAGGACGTTCGCCTCGCAGACCTATTTCTGCCAGGCTCGACTGCTGTTGTGGTTTGTGACTGCCACAGAAGATCCTGCTCACCTTGACAGGACTTTTTTTTAAAAGTCTGCTTCACGCAGCAATCTTGTGGGGTCGTTCCCATTCTTTTCCTTTGACTCGCCGTCAAAATTTCAGCAGTTGCAAACCTCTGCAATTTGAAGAGGATTGTGCGGGAGTTTGAGGAGGGGAAGGAAGGAATTGGGTTGGGGGGGCTGTTTACTCCCAACAGTCTTAAGTTTAAAGAAACCAGCACTAGAAACCATGTATGTAGACATGTCCAAACCAGCAGCATAAAATCTCTGAAACTCAACGCATCACTTCAGAGTTCTCCCCTGCATTGCCATAAGAGAGGGCTGGCCTCCACTTGATTGGCAGTTTCTTCTTCAATGAAGACCCTGCTCGTGATGAGAGGTCCGACTGAAGACTGAAGGAGGAGGAACAAAGCTGTAGTCTAGCTTTGAACCCCACCCCGCCCCCATTAGAAATTTGAACAGGCTCAGAAAAAGAGTGTAGCTAATTCAACAGAGAGGTGATATGGCACCACCAGCCATGAGCATCTGCAGAAAACAGCGTTTTTCTCAAAATGGCTGGCTGGGGATTTCTGGGAGTTGAAGTCCACGCATCTTCAAGCTGCCAAGGTTGAGAAACCCTGCTTTAGGGACTTGTACGCAAGTGCAAAAGGGGCAGAGTTTACATCACAAAGTCGTGATGCATGTTTTGTCATTCCCCAACTTGGCCTTCTCTGCAGACACTCATGCCACCAGACCATCTTCAATAACGCAATAAGCCATCCTTGACTTACTCAAGGACTTACAAGGACTTACTTACTTACTTACTTGCTTGTTCTTACTCAGCAGCAACTGAATTGGGGGGTGGGATATCAAAACATCAAGATGCCAGCTGCAACAATGTGATCATAGCCCTGCCCTTTTTGTACACGTCCTAAACAGATTTCAAAGAAATAATAAAAAATATTAATCATTACATGGTTCAACCATTAGATTCTGAAATCCTTAATTATACAAGTTAGTGGAAGATACCCAAGTTAACTGATTATGTGCAATTGAGTTGTTTTCAACTCCTAGTGACCATACAGGTGGATTTTCTCCGTAACAGTCTGTCCCTAACATGGTCTCTCTGGTCTTTAAAGTTAATTATGAGAAGGTAATTTATACCTATGGATCAGGGATAGTGATGACTTTTCTGGATGGATGGGGCGGATGGATAGACAGACAGACAGATATAGATAATGTAGTTTGAAAAATTCAGCTAGCTTGAGGCTAATGCTCTGAAAATATATTTTAATTTGATAGAATTGGTGTGAAATCACTAGAAAGGTGGTTTGAATTCACACAAAAAAGGTGGTGGAATATCTTCTATGTTTTAATGTAACCATAAAAGAGATGCAACAATATATAAATTTGACATTCTGAAATTTCTTGTTTGCAACAGATTTGTCTCCGTGTGAGTCAAATGTTATTTATGTGTTAAATATGAATCAGGATAGCCTTCCTTGAGCCTAGAAAATGTAAGCAATTGAAGCAACTTCCCAAAAATTCAGGCATGGAAATTCAGAAGGATCCAGTCTAGAGAACCTGTTGCTTCAAGCTATTGTTTCCATGGAGACAAATGATTTCCAGCAATAGACATGATGCAACCATAATTTGCAAATTAAGAGCGAGCTGCATTTTTTAGCCCCGAGTTTTAAAAAGTGAAAAGGCTGGCACTGCGGAATTTGAACAGCCACTCGATATTTGCAAATGGTACCGATGGTACAAACAGGGTTTACCTTGTTCCTATTCTTTTTCTTGGTGTTTATAGAGAATCTAGAAGTTTATCCAGGATCATGGGGCACCCGGGGAACAGGGGGTGAACAGTTGAGATGGTGGCTGCATCAAAGCCCTAGCCCTGTGGCCCATGTGTCGAGGCTGCCATCTTGACTTTTTGGACCTGCCCACCCACAGATGCCCCTGGCCCTGTCCTTCCTCCAGTCTGCCTGTGTTCTCAGGCACCCACTTCAGAGAGGCCTCCCTCTGACACTGCAACAATTCCAGTTAATGCTCTTTGGGATTAGAAACTGGAAGCAAACTAGGAGGACGTGGACAATTTTCACACCAGAACTCTGCTGGTGATGGGATTTCCCCGCAGATCAGGATCAGAGCAAATATTTTTACTCAGTCTGGAATCCGGGAGAAGCAATCAGGTGGACTTCAACTCCCAGAATTCCCCAGCCAGCACATGCCCCGCTTGCCCCCTCCCAGTTGTGGCCCTGGTGTGGGTATAGAATTGCACACTCGGAATTGTTAGAATGAGAACCAAAATCAAAGCAGCCAAGGTATATTAAGATGCCCTTAATATAAATCTCGGGTGAGCATCGCATGCAGTTTGGGTGAGTATTGCATGCAACCTCAACAAGACTCTTTTATTTATACAGTATATGCATTTATTTTGCCATTTTTGTAGCCCATAGTACAGGGTATGGGCCACAAAAATCAGATAAATTCAATAAAAGGAACCCCAGGATGAACACCACAAAACAATCAGCTCGGTTTAAAAGCTGGGCAGAATAAATTTGACCACTATATGAAATGTTGAGAGGGAGGAGGCTGCCCACTCTTCTAGGGGGAGAAAATAAATGGCAGGGGGCACAACAGAAGAGCTGCTGCCTGATCCAGGTCCCCCCATGGAGGGGTGACTCTCATCTTGAGATGCTCTTGCTGGCCTGGCAGAGCCCTGATGTTACGGGATGCTCCACCATAAAGGATACTGTAGGTCATCACCAGCACTTTGAAGTGGGTCCTACCAGGAACCGTGAAGTTATTTCAGGATTGGGGCTACCTTGCAAGGGTGGGGTTGTCCCACCCACTGTCTCACTACAGCATTCGGGACCACTTCTGGGTTGCCTCCAAAGGCTGCCCAGTGAGGAAGGCCTTACCGTAATCCAACCTAGAAAGGGGGCAAAAATGGACAGTCAACCTTATTAGTGGAAAGATGGGATGTGAGGCTTTTTAGCCCAGAGTGAAAGAACAGGGAGAAGCACAATAAATATGTTCCCATCTCTCAAAATGTTAGAACTTGTGGTCATCCATTAAAACACAGCGCAGAGAGATTCAGGAAGGATTTCCTCATAAAAATACATAGTCAAAGGGTAGCGTTTGCTGTCGTCAAAGGTACAGATGGCCACCAACTAACTGATTTTAAAAGGAGACTAGGCAAGTCCAGGAAGGAGCAGGGAGCATCCCTTAATTACCAGCTGATGGGGAGCAGCAGTGGAAGAGGGCAGTTGGGTTCTGGTCCATGCTGGTGGCCAGGACCATCATCTGCCCTGCTTCTTGGCCACACCCTAACCAGGATCTGCCATGCCACTGGTTTGCTGAACCTGCTCATCCACTCAGCACCTGCATTCAGGGCTAGACACTGAAAATGGCCTGTTGCACAACATCCAGAGAATTATCAGAAAATATTAGCCACCACTGCTAAACAGAATGGCCATGGATCGCTGGCTACCAGACCACTGTCACAAATCACCAGGCAACCGTTAGATGGCAGCAAACAGCCTTCTGATTCCCTTTACCGCCACCTAGAGGTCTTCTGTGTTTTTGAAGCCTAGATATGGTATGAAGGCATGGGCAAATTCCATCCAATTGACCCAGTCTGACATCCAGAAGGGATGGGAATTCCTTAGCCCAAAAGCCAGTTAGCTTCCAGAGTGGCTGTAAGGTTTCCTTTTTATTTTTGTTTTGTGCAAAGGATTTTTTTTTTAAAAAAAGCAAAATGTACATGTAAGCCTTTGTTTAGACCAGTGTTTCTCAAC
The DNA here is from genome assembly GCF_035149785.1 of Candoia aspera. NCBI lineage: Eukaryota > Metazoa > Chordata > Lepidosauria > Squamata > Candoiidae > Candoia > Candoia aspera. The sequence goes on from NC_086159.1 coordinate 81,681,927, forward strand.
CTCAGCAGCTTTAAGATGTGTGGACTTCAACTTCCAGAATTCTAGGAGCTGAAGTCCACACATCTTAAAGCTGCTGAGGTTGAGAAAGTTTAGACTAAGGATCTCCAAACACAACTGCCCCCAAGTGATCACCGGTGACATCGACAACAGATTCATTTGCCTTTTTTTTTAAGCTCCGCCATTACAAAACGCCCCCCCCCCCGCTAGTATTGTTGGCAATCAGGGGCATCCATTGGAGGGGAGGCAGGTGGTCAAGAAAGTCAAGAGGGCACCCACAGCCAAGCCCCGGACGTTTCTAAAGTGCACCGCGGCTGTAAAAAAGGGTGGGGCTTTGATGGCATCGTTTTGGGCGCCATTTCGACTCTTTTGACCTCCCCCCGCAGATCCCCCCGTTGGAAAAAGAATCTGGGTGGAAACGCGCCCCATCGCAGCCTGCATATTTTAGGGCCGTGCGGGCGAGACCTGCAGACGTCGGTGGCTCGTTGCAAACAGATGGCGAGTGAAAGAGTTTTCGGGAGGGGGGGGTCAGTGGCCTCCTTCTTCCCCCCACCTCCACCGGATTTCAGGGAGGCCCCCGCAATCCTCAGAAGAGCGCGGACCGGCCGGCTCCGTCCTTCTCCCTGCACCGCTCCGGCGCTTGGAGACGGGCGCGGAGAGCCGTCGGGAGCCTCCCGCTGCCCTGCGGCACAGCGCGGGGGTTGCGCCCGAACGCCGGGGCAGACGCCGCAAGCCCGGCCCCCCTTTCCCGCCCCCCCCACCCGTCTGCGGGCCCTTGGGCAGCCCGTGCGCCGTGTGAATGCGCCGCCTCCCCCGCCCGCTCTCCCCTCGCGGGCACGCGGGGCTTCTCCGGCTAGGCCGTCTCCACGGCGTCTGTGTTGCCTCCCCGCGGGGCCGGGAGGGACAGCCGGAGAGCGGGGGGACGGGGAGGGGGGCTTTTGTCCCCGCGCCCGACGTCCCGGGCGCTGCAGCGCGCAGCCGGGCGCACGGACGGGCCGCGCTCCGTCGGGGGTGGGGTAGAGCGGCGCGTTGCCAAGGGGGGAGGCGCCCCGCGCTGCCCCAGGCCGCGTGACCGTCTGCGGGCGGGGGGAAGGGGGCGGCCTCCTCGCCCTGGCCTGACACCGGCCCTGCGGGAGCGGACTTGGCGGCCCGCCCGGCCCCGCCCGCGATAAGAGCCGCGCAGGAGGCGCCCCCGGCGCGAGGGCCGCTGTTTAGTCTGGGCTGCGCAGCCTTCGCTCGGCAGAGCGGGCGCCGCGTCGAGGGCGCCGTGCCAGCCCGCAGCTGCTGCCGCCGCCGCCGCCGCCGCCGCCGCCGCCGTCGAAGGGCCCGGCGAGGGCGCGGGGGGTGCCGAGGAGGCAGCGGCCCGGCCTGGCCAGGCTCCCGCGGCGCCCGGGAAGCGCTGCCCCGGACCCCCCCCTTTCCCCGCCCCCGGCACGGGGGGATTAAGCGAGAAAGCCGCCCCTGCTGCCGGGCCGAAGCGGCTGCGCCCGGACGTCGCGACCCCTCCGGCTGCTACCTCGCAAAGGACGGCGGGGAAGCGCCTTCCTTGACGGGACGGGCCCCGAGCTGGGCGCCTGGCTGGGGGGCCCGGGGGCGGGGAGACAGCGAATGGCGTTTAGGTGGGCAGGCAGGGCCCCTGCAGCCTTTCAGGTTAAAGTTGGAGAAGAGGCCAGGTGGAGACGGGGCCGGACGTTGTCCAGGAAAAGAAGGGAGCGGGGAGGCTTGTGGAGGTCAAAAAAGTCAGGAGGGTGGCTGCAACCGTGCCCCTGAAACCCCGCCTCTTTTTTTGTGTGTGGTGCAGGCGTGATGCACTTAAAAAGGGGTGGGACCTCGGTTGCATGACCGACTGCAGGCACCCCTGGAAGGGAGCAGGCTCAGCGGGCTCAGTTTTTACACAGCCCCCCCCCCCCCCGCTTTTTGGAAGCAGTGTTTCCTCTGTGAGAAATGGCACAAACGTTAACTGCCTGTAGTGCGCCGTCCGTCCCTAGGCTGATCTTTTAAAATCGAGAGCTGGCACTAAGAGCACCGGGAAGGTTCCCCAGGAGGCCAGGAGTTGTGATGGTGCAGCTGAGCCTCGGAGTGGACCCTACCAAACGCTCCTTGTTTCCAAACCGGGCCTCCCTTAGAGGCCCTTCCCCTGCGCCCCCCTCCCGTTGTCATCTGGTTGCAAAATACAGGGATGCGTTAAGCCTGCAAAAAGTTTGGGACTTCTCAGAGAAAAGGGATGGTCTCCAAAAAGTCGTTGGCTCTGAAAAACCTCCCACTGATTTGGGTGGAGCGCACAGCGGGATGTGTAGGTCAAGGATGACTTTCTGTAAAGCCTGGTCTTTTTTGGCCAGGAAATTCGGCTTTTATAAATGAAGAGAAGATTAAATGGATTTTCATCAAATGATGCATTTCCTAGGCCTTGGTGGAGACATACGAAGCATACCTGAAATCCAGCTTTGACCCAGAGACTGTTCCCCCAAAATCCTACATCCTAACACACATTTCAAGAATGCAACTTTGTCTTCTTTCCATTTTAGACTATAAAAAGATGAAAAGGATATACTTTGCATCTGAGTAGGTCCAAAAATGAAAGTGTGTCCCAACCGAGGCAATTCCATTTGCCATTGAATGTCTGTTTGGAAAAATTAGTCTCTTATCTCAGAATGAAAATAGCTGCACTTTTTACTTCTAGAAATGTCTTTTTACAAGCGTATAATAATAGAAGAAAACTACGGTGAATTACACTTGCCTTATGTGTGTGCAAGACAGAATGATGATACTTTTCAGCAGTGACCCCTATTGTAAATGGAGTGAGAATATTTGAATGTAGCCGTTTTATCAGCACATTTCTTTTTTTCCTTTCCTAAACAGTGCAGCCACAGGAATGCCATGTTACAAGTTTCCATTTCATAAAGGAAGAAAAAAAATACTGTAAATTCTTGTTCCAGTTATTTGGAAATGAATTTTATTTATTCTCTTTAATTGATTTGCAAATAATAGCGTCTGAGGTGACTGTTTGGTTTTCACCATCAAGGAGAACAACTCCAATTTCGAATCTCCACAGAAATGCAGTCTAAATAGTTTAATTTTGTTTATTAAATCCCACTCATTTCACGAACATTTGTGTACATGTGAGAAAACTTTAAAACTCATCAGCATGTAGCTTTGCAAACTTTTTCTCACATGTTATTCAGACTGGGGAGCCAAACTATGATTATTCTTTAGGCAAAATAATTTCCAGCTCTTTTGCTAATCTCTGCTTCACAGCCACAACTGAACTTGACATGATGTCTGATTGCTTGTTTTAGAGGTGCAGCCAACTCCACAAATGTGTCACTACCAGAACATATTATACAGGAATATCTGGAATTTTGCAAGGCACTGAAGGATTTTCCCACTTTTTTGACCTTGCATTTCCCTGAAATATTTCTACGACCTCATTTTCTTCCCCTGCTTTCAGTCAAAGAGCACATAATGGATTGGGCAGAATCCTTGTGATCTTCATCAGGATCTTCGTGACCCCTGCGTGTACACATTACTAGATTTTCTGGAGTTACTTCTGGGGAAAAGGCATAATATAAAAACTGTTGACTTTGGAGAAGAGCTAATTATGGTCTAAATGACTGATAAGGCTCCTGTAGTCTTGTAAAAATCACTAAGATTTCTTGGGAGAAATTGATCAAAAAACTAGGTAAACAGCAAACAGTTACCTTTGATCCTGAATTAGCTGGGCTGAATAATGGATGAGGTAACTTTAGCTAAATTCATTGCAAAACTTGGTTAAGCCACTCTGGAGTGGGCAAAACCCTGTAAACGGCAGCATTTTTAACTCTTGCCTTTTGGAATTAAAGAGAATGTAAATAATTATTGGTGGGGAAAGAACCCCCTTTTTTTGCAAGGATCAGACCAAAACAATTGCTTTTGAATTCCCTGTTCACTGATTTTGTACGATGTAGGCCATCCCTTAAAAAAAAATCGTTATGATTCTGAATAAAATATAATGGAATCCTCCTGCTTTTGTCATAGGGAATTGAAGTAACTCCGTTTTCCTATTGATTATTTACGTATTTTCGTCATCAAGAAACTCTGAGGTGGTACAGTGGTTTGGACTGCATCTTAAAACGTATAAAGGACGTTATATCTCCCCACCACCCTGAAATTTCTGTTAAAACTAAAAACCATTTTAAAGAGCAAGGGAAACAGAATTTACAGCATTGGCTGTTATGCAGACTATAATTTCCTATTGTGGATGCTGCAGCACTTTTTGTGCAAAAAGAGCTGAAGTTCATAGAAATCTGTTAAACCTACAGCGTAATTGATCCTTGCACCCTATCAGTTTTAATATGAGCTGGGCCTTGGACTGCAACAAAATTGTGTACCCAATGGAAGAGCTGATCAGACTGTAAGCCTACATTTCCTGAGTTCCTTTTTTATCATGTTATATTTTAGGGCAACCAATTATAACAAGGCGTTTTTAAATGGACAAAGGGAAGCGTGCTACTTTTGACCAGGCAGTTTTTATAAAGTACTGCTTTTTTTTTTTTTACATTCACTAATAATTTTTGCATACAGTCCCTAGGAAGGCTGTGAAGCTGGCGACCTTTTTGGCATCTAAAAGAATACATAAATGGACTGCCTCTGTAATTAATGGACCTATGAAGAAAATCATCACTGTCTGTGCATTTGGCTCTTTTCCAGAATAAAAAATTAAATAATACCCAGAAAAGCCTTATAATTAAAATTGTTTTGAATATCAGTGATAATGAAGTCAACTCATTTAGCATTCAAATGTTCATAATACATTTAAATTTTATTCATATCCTTATTGTTCCATCAGTTGAAGTGCTTTTTTTAGAGACCTCCCCCCCAAACCCATATTACAGTATTTTTCTAAAGATAAACCAACAATTACTTCCATGTATTAATAAAACTGTAATGATCAAGTCATATTTGCATCATTAAATACTCATGTTTTTTTAAGTCTGCTTGTTAAATTCCTGGAAACCTGGATTTGTTTTATTATGCTGTAGGATGCTGAATATGCAATAATGATAGGCACTGAATTATCCTTTTTGTTAAAATTGTAACTGGACACTGAAACTAAATCATGGTTTGATACCAAAATAATATTTGAATTTTAAAAACCTGTAATTGCCACGATTTTCATCAATATTTGCAGTTAATTTTGTGGCATATTTCCTCGAAAAAGCGTGATGGATGGACTAAACTGATTAACTATAATATGAATTCTGCAGTAAAATATTCATCTGATGTTTTTTGTATTAGATGTCTAAATTATCACTGGATCTGGGTTTGCTCAGGTTACCCGAATATCACACATGCAGTTTGTGCATGCAAGTTGGGAAGGGGAGAAACATGCTGAACATGAGACGGTAGTGTGGCAGATTTATTTCCAGTGAATATGGCTAAAATGAAATTTAAATTCAGATACACTGAACGCATCTTGACTGGAACGAGATCGTACTGTAAGCACCCTTTTCCTTGTTAATGGCTGAAAATGGATTTAGTACAGTGTAGGTCATCTTGATCAGTTATTTCCCCCCACTTTTATCTGTTTCTAGTAATTGCACAAGGATCAAAAGGTTGTGGACGAGTGCAGAAGGAAGGTTAATCGGCTGATATTTCCGTACGATGAAACCCACGCTGTTACCTATTTCTGGGTGAGCCATGCCTTGTTATCCAGACCCAATTAATATTTAATTAATAAAGGGCACCCTGGCTGTGAAAGGTGAGCTTTTAATGGTTAGAGCAGTGTTTCTCAACCGTGGCTAGTTTAAGATGGGTGGACGTCAGCTCCCAGAATTCCCCAGCCAACTGGCTAGGGAATTCTGGGAGCTGAAGTCCACCCATCTTAAACTTGCCGCGGTTGAGAAACACTGCCTTGCTCTGATTAAATGCAACCTCTTCCCTCCCACATTTCTCTCCCATTTTTTGGTGGTGGGGTACAAGGTTGGAGAAAGTGCAGCTTCCAAACTTATTTATTCCTTGAATTTAGTAGCATCTGGCTGAACCAGGTTTTCAAGACTTTTTCTAAAATACCAGGTGATCCCTGCTAGTCCTTCGTGGTGAAAGTGGTTGGGATATTGTCATTGTTCTCCAAAATTCTTGTGGCTACTTGCTTGGGAAAAAAGGTCTGGATACCAGGGAAGGATATATTTTCTCCCTGTGGGTTTTTATGGGTGGGTGTTTGGGGTTCTTGAAAAGTTTAACAGGGATTGTAGTGAGAGAAGGTCTTTTTCGGGGGGGCGTTTGAGAGAGTTAATGTTCCAGTCAGAAAGAAACAAGGTAGCCGATCAAAACCAAAGGACAGATGGAAACTGGGCCTCGCCCAAGAAAGGGAAACGAAGGAGGCCCAAAGCTGCTTGAATATTGACTATCTATCAATAGGATTTGCTTTCGAAACACAACTGTGGTTGGAATTTTGCAGTTATGGCTTCCTTGCTGTTTAAAATAAATACCACATTGCAGAAATTCCTGGCTTCTGGGAATTTAGGCTGACCCTGGTTTTGAACAGCCTCCTGGATCAGGCATGGCAGTCCTCCTGGTGAATTTGTCCCTGTATGTCCAGCATTTTAAATAGATAGTTTTCAGCAGAATTGAATGGTTTGTATTTATTTTATTTTGATTTGTTTAAAAGCTGGGGTGAAATATTTCCTGTTGTTTGTTTTAATGCAGCGGGGGCTATCTGTTGTTGATTTTAAATGCACACTGGAATCCACTTTTACACAAAAGTGCCATTCCTAATTTTTAAAAAAAACAAACAGCCAGTTGGGTTTGGCAACAAACCGTTTCTAAAAATTTTTGTTCCTCAGCGATGTAAGAGGACAAGTAACAAAAACGAGAACAGTTTGGTGAATGAAGCTAGTTTTGAATTGTAGAATGTCCTGGCCACTTCCTGGGTCACCACAGGCAGATGTGAGTCGTAAGCAGGGGCATCTGGGGCTGGGGGAGAGAGGAGGGTGTCAAAAGAAGTGAGGATGGTGGTTGTGACCAGGTGACCAAAGCCTCACCTCTTTTTCTCATGCATTGTATGTGCAATGCATGTAAAAAGTGAAATGAAGCTTCAACCATGGTCACAGATGCCATCTTGATTCTTCTGCCCCCCCAACGCTCCAGGTCACAGGATTCAGCAGTATACACATATAATGAATATTGTGAATGTAGTTTTGATACTTGTACAAAAAGAACACATTTCAGTTCTAATTTAGATTGTACATACAACAGTCTATGCTGAGGTTGTGGAGCCATTTGATATGAGGAACTTGTCAATTGAAGTTTGATTTTTGTATGTTTGCAGAAGAAAAAAGTAACGTCCATTATAAAGCTGAACATTATATCTGGATATCCTCTTTCTGGCCATTTCATGGCATGATGTGGGTCAAGTTGACTTTTTCATGCTTGAAAATCTTGGCCAGAACCTGGCTAAATGCCCTCCCTGTGGGCTTTCTAACTGGTCTTCCACATAGGTTGCCCAAGATGGTGGTCATTTCAGTGACCTTCTAGCCTCTGTTCCACAATGACCACAGCTACGGTTCTGACAGCTTTGCTAGTAGCTAATATTGAAGAACAGAACCAAGATCAGGCCTGCTCAGTTGTGCTAGACTTCCATCCAAAAACATCAGCCCAGCAATAGGCAAACACAAGTAATGTTTCTTCAGGAGCCCAGCTGAGAAAAAAACTCTACTGGTGAAACATGTAAACATTTCAGCAGGGTCAACAAACCATCTTTTCCCTTTCCTATAGCCTACTGCCCTAGCAAAATCTGTTTTTTTTTTAAGGATTGTGGTTTGGTGATGAAAGACTAATGAGGTTAACCAAAGAGTGAAGATACCTGTGAAAAATTTCAGATGGGCCCAAACTGAGCCCAGAAATAGCTCCTCCAGATCATTAGCTATCACTGAAGATGGGATATCTTTATGGAGCACTTGTGTTGACACCCAAATTAATCACCCATACTGGGGTGCTCCTTCTCAACTTCTCCTCCTTGAGGACGGTAGCCATTACTTGTGTGAATGTGTACATTGGAAACTGTCCTAGGTTAAAAACAGCAACCAAAAACTTTAAATACATAAATAAATGCAGATAAAATTCTACTCATAATGGATACTCACCACCACCTTTCATAATTTATTCAAAGCAGGGTCAGTACGATAGCAGAGAAGAGAAGGAACTGGGCTTTCCTCTCAGTCAACTACAGTGTATAGCTTTAATTCAGAAAGAATTCAAAACTTCCATTAAAGGGCTGATTCAGAATCCCCCCCCCCTCTTCTACGTCCACTACAGTAAGTGACTTCTCCTTTGAGTTGGTCTCATTTCCTGGGACCCACAGGACTATCTAGGTTTCTTGGTATCAATATGAAAGTTCTTCCAGCTGTCCAGTCTAGCCTACAGTCCCTGGTAGTTCCCCGTTCAAGGATTAACCAGATCCAGCCCTCCCAGCTCAGAGTGTTGGATAGATGCTGCCTTTTGCTTTGATGGTGTAGAGAGTAAGGAGGATGACCTTGGCGGAGATATGCAGGAATTGTTACGTAGGCAAAAGGGGCTGAAATATTTTTTAAATCTAGAGCCACAAGATAACATTCAGAAGCAGTTCAGGCAGATGTTGCCCTGATTCTCTAGAGCAGTGTTTCTCAACCTTGGCAACTTGAACATGTGTGGACTTCAACTCCCTATGCTGGCTGGGGAATTCTGGGAGTTGAAGTCCACACATCTTCAAGTTGCCATGGTTGAGAAACGCTGCTCTAGAGTATAAAAAGGACAAGTCCAGCACAATCAGACTTGCAAGGTTCTGCTATTGTAGACAATGTCAATAAAGTAGGTTTAGCCTTCCCATAGAATGGATTTCCTGGTCTGGTCTACCTTGCAGGGCTGAGAGATGGGCCTTTTTTTCTGGCAGTCCTAGCAAAAATGCACATAGGGGCCCCCTGCCTTTTCAACAGGCTGCGTCCAGAACCAGCCATCCGCACAACCGACACCAGCTCATGGCCGATTGTGAAGGCCACGGCTAGGAAGGGATTCTTGAAAGTGCAGCAACCTTGCTGGGCAGAATAAGGTTTGGGATCGAGATACTTTATCTCCAGCTCAGTCTCAGACGCATGCTAAGAGAGCAGCCCTTCAGCACTGGAAAGATAGATTTATGGCCCCAGTTAGACCTGATGCCACTGGAGATTTATGGACGAGTTGCTTCCAGACATGATCACGGATAGACACTTAGAATGAGATATGGTAAGCTAAGATAAACCTTTATTGTCACTTCACTATACACCAAAGTGCACATTGAAATGAAATTTCGTTGCATTGGTGACCCTGTATTGAAACTGTTGTGTAAAACTTCATATATATAAACCCAGAGACAAACATAGAGGAGAGGCCCTTCTATGCAGCATATCTAATTCTTGTTAAAGTTGTGGTGTGGCTTTCCTCTTTTTCCCTTTACTTTTTTTGTTATTGTTTTCTTCTCTTTTTGTCCTCTTTCATTAAATATAGAAGAAAAGAATAAATGCCTGAGAGCTATCGAGTGAATGGATGTGAGGAAAACTCCTGAGTTTTGAGCTGGCTGACGTGACTGATTTGATTTATAACTGATTTTTCCTTCAGAATCATAAGTATGTAGTTCTCCCCTCCTCTTACTTCCCTGCCGGAAGGAACAACCCTGTGAGGCAGGCTGGACAAGAGTGACTGGCTCCAAGTCACCCAGGGAGATTCCGTGGCCAGAACCACACTCTCCTTGGCATCGGGCATCCTAAAAGGAAACATACAAACAAATACTGTTCGTGTATCAGAGTATTGAATTACTTTTAATTTCAACCTTTTAAAAATTAAACCTGGTTATGCTTTTCATTTAATACTTAAAATCCATTTCAAAATGTAAGTGCAAGCTGAGAATCTTCAGGCAAAAAAAAATCAGCTTAAAAATTTTTGCAAATTGCCCTGTTTGTTTTGAGCCATTAAGAAGAAGATTTAAAGTGTCCTTTTCTTAAGCATGGGAAGTAGTCAGAATTAAATGCAAGTGGGTTCAGTGATGTCTTCCTTCCGATGCCTGAAGTTTAAAAAAAAAAAAAAAAAGGCCAGTGGTTGTTCCTGGCTATGGAGAACAGCTCCTTGTCTGATCTCCCTCCCTGGGGATATGACCCTTTTAATGCTCTTTAGTTAATGTATTGGTGATCTTTACTTAGGCAAAATAAACAGCACTGATCTTTACAAAGAGGGGGTCATGCTCCGTGCATTGCCCTCTGACCCCAAGGCTATGGCCTTTGTTCCCTTCTCAATGGGAATTGGTCTCCAAGGGCCATCACAAAATGGAGAACTAATTTGGGCCACGTGCTGGCATGAAAGGGGAAACGTATCAGGATAACTACAGTGAAGCCTCTTCAGGGCTAACCTGGGCACGCACGGAAATGCAAGGCACGGCGTGGTCCACGTTCCCTGCAAATGTGCGTTTGCTCCGTTTCAAGGTTACGGACGGATTGAGGAGCCTAACATTTATGAACAGCCTATTAAATCAAAGGGGGTTTTATACAAATGTGGTTCATACAGTCCATGGCGTGTTGTCCTTTTTGATGAAATGCAATCTAAAATTTCTGCAGATGATGATGATTATTATTCTAAATAATCGCCTTGAATTTCAATTCTATCACACCCAACCATCCAGTTTAAGCCCTCCCCTAGAAATTCAACCTCTTATTGAAAGAGAATTGGGATGAGGGGTTCCAAAAACGTGCCACGTTATCTTTGCTCCTGCACAGCCAAAAGTGCTTGGTAGAAGCAGTTCTAGAAGGAACAGAAAAACACCTTTCTCTGAAGCTATGAGAATCTCCCTATGCTCTTCTGCTATCATATATCATATCATATATATCCTATCCTATCCTATCCTATCCTATCCTATCCTATCCTATATATCATATATCATTATTATACCCAGATTGACTTACAGTGTATTTAAGAAGATCCACATTTTAACATCAGTAACAATTTGTCTACAAACAGCTTGCTATGTCAGACTTTCATAGGCTTCCAATTTGCAACAACCACACCAATAATAAAAATGAGAACCGTCTTGAATTGCAGGAGTTTTATGCCTAAAATTATAAAAGTTACTGAGCTGTTGCTACTTACATTTTAGTAGTTTTCTCTGAAGAATAACAGGCAGCTCAAAAGTTGGGAATTTATTTATCCCGAAATTGTCTTATGCCCCGTGCCGATACTGTGGCAAAACATATGAAACCTGCACTGTATAACATATAACACACAACCGGTTTCTCTTTTTAACTTTTCTTTGTTTCACAGTATCACAGTTTATAAATAAACGAAAGAGCAATTTTACCATGATAAAGAAAATAAAGATTCCAAGGAAAACTTTTTGGAGGAGGAGGTGCTAGAAGATGTATGCTATAAAATGCAATCTTGTTCAACTATATAGTTTGAAGAAAGTAATAATCAGAAATAAAAACTCAATACGAATGAATGTAATTTAAAAACAGCCAAACTCTATTCCCTATTTTCGCCCAAATTAATACAAATGAATGTTTAAGCAGTTGATTTAAAATTAATAAAAATGCTGAAGCTGTTGATTTAAAAAAGCAAAATGAGTTTTTAAGTGAATATGTTTTATAAGAGAGTTTAGTTTGCTCTCACAAAACGTAAGAAATATTGACATTCATTGCCTTGTAGATATGCTTTTATATATATACACACACACATACATACATACACATTTGTATTTCTGAGGCAACAGATTCTTGTGCAAGCTTTTAAAGTAGCTAAACTGAACTGCTGCTCACTAAATGGATAAGAGAGTAGTACTTTCGTTTTCTACACTGGAGAAGTTCGTTACATAAAAAACAAACAATATTTTACTTTGGGTAATGTGCTAAATGTTTTTGTTGAATGTATTTTTTAAAACCATGAGGGAGTTAATAAGAAATACAATTTTTAAATTCAGAAGTGGCAAAAATTAAAAACCTGTGCTACGGGATGCGTTGTCATCCAATATAAACCTCCTTGATTTAAGCAATATCTATAACGGCATGGCATTATCTGGGAAGCCTGCAAAACTCTTTTACTTTTTTAAAAACATAAATATTAAAAATCTTTTACTTTTATAGGGTGAGGGGGGGGTTTTTTGCAAAAAAGATGAAGAAAGACCATCATTTTTAGTGCATTTTGAGACACCAGACAAACTCTATAAAATTATTCTAAAATTTGGGGAGGTGCATTGCGGCTCTGCAGATTCCCAGCGCAGCACTTCAGTCACTGTGCAATCACTCAAAAGGCTCTCAAGAAATTCCAGCTGGTTGTATGTCAATATAGCCCTAGTTTGGACAATCTTAGTTCTAAAAGGTGAATAAAATAAAAAAAAACAGAAAAACAATTGTGCATAATCTGGCACTGGAAAACCATACATAAATGGTTATAACCTTGGGGTTGTGATCCCAGAATGCAGTGGAATTTTAGGCAGGGGTGTCCGTGTGGGAGGTCAAAAAAATCAAGATGGCAGCCATGATAGCATGATTGAAGCCCTACCTCTTTTTTAAATGGGGGGTCAATTGTGGACACTAAGTGTAACTTAGGAAGGAAACTGGCCAAATCTCAAATGCTACTTGGTGTAGGGCAGTGCTGGCTGGGGAATTCTGGGAGTCGAAGTCCACACAGCTTAAAGTTGCTGAGATTGAGAAACAGTGGCGTAGGGTTTTGAGCTTTCAACCTGTTCACCAAATTGTTCTTGATTTTTACCAGAATAAATAAAAAAATGTTCAAGAATGTACAGCCAGAATTTGCAAGAAACCTAGATCCATTTTAAGGTCTGAAGAGTGCCAAATTTCACAGACGGTGGTGGAGGCACTCTGAAACTATGCACCTTTAAATTCTGATCTTGTAAGAAAAACACCATAAAGCTTTTGTTCAAAGATAGAATATAATGAAAATATTGATTCCATACTTCGGAGAAATGGAGCAGCTCCCGCCTTGAATTAATATTTACATGCAAGTTCAAAGCACAACCCCACTGTTTATTGTTGAGGATAGTTAAATTTCCTACTTGCAGTTGTAAAATCCCCTCCTAAGTCTTTTTTTAATTTTTTGCCAAAGCAAATGAACTTGCTTGCAACTTGCATAGCGATCTTTGGGGCTTGTTTGCACCACCAATTGTATAAACACAATTACTGCAATTGTGTTTGTGAGTGCTCTTAAACAAGTAAGTGGTGCATATTTCTATAAAAATAATTCTGTAATTAAGTCTGATGTTTTGTGTTAGATTCTTGAGATAAACTACTATTAATCAGATTTAAGAAATGGCTATGTAAATGGGTATATCTTGTCAGAGAACATGATCTTGGCTGACCTCAAAGAAATGAATCAGCCAGGCCTGATTAATCCTTGGATGGGAGACCACAAGGAAATGCCAGCGCTGTAGACGAGAGAAGGAACTTGAAAAAGATACATCCTAGAATTCTAATTTTTTCAGGGATGCCTTAAATATAGAGAAAAGATTTTGTTTTAATCAAATGTGGAATAATAAGGGTAATAATAACTACTACTACTAAATAAAAGTTCCTTTTCTCTGGCAAAGATACTTATGCACTTTCATGGCCATTTCATATGGCCTTAAACATTTATGCCATGATACATTTATTACTTTTAACATCACCGTTATAATAGGCACCATCATGTTGTTTTCATTTAAGGAAGTATCATAGTCATGGAGGAAATCTATCTATTGCTCACTGAGGGGTTGACTTAGACTTGATGGCACCTAATTAATCAATCAATTAAAATTAATGTGGACTGATTCCACCTATCTTCTAAATGCTTCCTTAAGAATATGTCTGGAAAATAAATATATTTACTTTGTTTAAGCCCGTTACCTTATATTGAACCAAAATGCTGTGCATTTGAATCCCAATGTTGCAATTTATTAAATAAATTACATCGATTTGCCTACCCAGGAGAATCTGCAAGTGGGGGGCATGGTGATACGTTCAAAGCCCACCCCTCTTGCGAGCACATAAAAAGGGGCAGGGCTTCCACCACAGTGGGGCACCTGCCATCTTGCAGATTTTCACACATACACACACCCTGAGCCCTCTCCCAGTTTTAACAGAAAAGCATCACTAAATCATGTGACTTTTGGAAAAATTAAGGCCACCCTCTTGACTGAATTTAATTGGTCCATGATATCCGTGGGGCTTGACCAAGGTGAGTTATGGGTCCAGATTGCACAGATGCTCTGCTGCCTGTGTCAAAAGAGCAGAAATGAATTTACAGTCTCAGAAAATTCACAACAGACATGAATTCACAGTTTGAAGGAATTCAGTAAGACTTATTGCTGAGCAAACAAGTTTATAATTGCCCTAGAAAAGATTGGCTTAGTCCAAATTGCAGCGAAGATGGCCAACAATGTTAATTTGAGGAGAAAATAATGGATAGTTGTCCTCAACATCTAGGTATCAGGTGTCCCAGAAACAGACTTCAGTGGCAATATTTTCTACAACTTGTGATTTTTTACAATATTTGACCCCCTTCACTGGGTTCTAGCCATTATTGGATAGAGAATATTCAATATTCCAAGAAATCCTGAGAAAGTGTATTTGATCATCCTTTTGACTCCTTGTTTATTAATTTAATGCATTTAAATTTATTTAAAAAAGAGAACACAAACTTGTTAAATTTGTTCAAATTTAAATCTAGGAATTAGTGAGCTAAAATTAACACACACACACACAAAATATTCTTAATGATTCCCTTTATTTCCTTCCATTTCCTTATTACAGGTAGAATATTAATCTAAATTAAGGACAATTTTTTACATGTTGCTTTCCAATATTTTCATATACATCCATTAACAGACCTCAATATTTATCCAGAATTTGAACTACTACAGTAAAGCCCTTTCCTACTATACAGCCCTTAAAAATGGTATAATCAGAGATTATAACTAGAGGGGTGTGGCAGAAAATAAATAAATAAATAAATAAACGTGGCAGAACAGCCCCAGCAACGAAATCGTATTTGTTACAAGCTCTTCCTTTATGCTTTTCCTTAAAAAATAGGGCAAATACTTTCAGAAATCTTTATTTATGAGTAATGCCATTGAAATTAATGGGGCTTACACAAAAAGAAAAACATTCACATTTACTGACACACAATATGGTCTTTTTGATACAATGTACAGTAATATAATACAATACTATTAGACTTTAATCTTTATTAACCCTTCCATTAAAAAAACAAAAAGAGTTTGAAATTTTGTACTTCACATAATTCATATTACTTGATTTCTTTTTAAACATATTATGCTTGACTTTTCAATAAAATATGAGATAGATCCAACTTGGAATTTTCCACTAAAAACAGAAGAGGAAAAATCCTTTAAGAATTTGCAACTCCTGTATGTGTGGTTTTCCTAAACAAAACTGTTTCATGTTTTAGTTTACCAATTATATTACAATGCCTATATATTTTTCTATGTGTACAAGGTAACCACGAACACAAAATATATTAATGCTGCTGCTTTGTACGAAGATGAAATGGAGTTTGGCCAAAAATATGCAGTTCCGGCCCAGTTTCTAATTTTGCCAAAGACAGACACCTGCAGTTAAGAGGTGAAGGTATCAGCCTAACTATAAAAAAAGATTTAATTCAGAAAGACAATTCTTGTATATTTTATATTTTCTTCTCTTCCCAAAATTCTGATTTCTAACTTACTCCTTTCTAGAAATTAAGACATTGACAAAAATTCTTGCCAAATATTTCATTGTCTGCAAGTAATATATAGATAATATAAGCTATATAGAAAAAACATATTTCCTTTTAACAACTGTGAGAAATCAGGGGCCCAAGAATGAAATACATAAAATTTTTCCACTAAAACGTGAATCACTAAAAGCTCCCTTTTTAAAAGGCATCAATGTAAACAAATGTGTATTCAGTATCTGTTGCTTAATTGATTGGAAATACATTTTAAAGCATGGCTATCCTCAGTTAAGGAAATGCCAGGGGCCTTCTTAGCAGACAATCACATCCTTTCAGTTTCAGTTTTGAAACTGTATCCCTGCTTCCTCTTTAAAAAATGTACTAACAGGGCAACTTCGTAATGACAGAAAATCTCACGGCTCAGAATTATAGCAAATATGAGGCACAGATTTTCTATGTAATAGGTACGTGAAAAGTAGAGAGCCAGAGGGCTCTTGAGCATGACAGTGTGTGAAAGTTTATGCAGGCTTGCCTTGATTTTGTGCTGCACCAAACAGATCTTCAGAAGACAATATTAGTTTTAGTGGCAGCCAGCCTTTTGCAAAGGTGAAACTTCACTCCATTAGACCCCTCATTCTGTGTTTTGCTTCTTGGAGTTTGCTATTAATATTAATCATTGACATGGAAGCCATGACAAAATACGGGCACCGTCCATTGCAAGCCCTGTTAACCCATTTGTTAAAAACGAGCCACTGTCTTCTTGCAGGAGGAATTAATAATGGTGCAAGATGTCAACGTGTCCGACATGTGAAGCTTCCTTTACAGCTCACTGCCAAGTTTGTTATGAAACATGAATGTTAAACATATGGGGTCACAGCCTTTCCATGTAGCCACTTCTGTAGTTTACTGGCACCTGCATGGAAAATGGGGATTCTGACCTTACTGTATTTCCTACAAACACTGTATTTCCTATAGGTACTATTTCTGAAAAAATTTACTATTATCTGAGGACCAACTCAAAAAGCAGAGAAAAGTGCAGCCTGGGGGGCAGAGGAGAGAGACAGACTGACTTACACACTAGATATGCATTGACATATATTTTATATTATTCAGAATAACAACTTTGGCCTTTTATGTCATTTAAAACCCAAACTCTGAAATGCTACACTTAATTTTTGCCATTTTAAAGGTTATATTGGAAACAGCATTTAGTCTACACATAGGAGACTAAATTAGGACAATTATGGGATAGAAATATATACATTTAGACAGGAAGACTGAGAAAGTGCCTTGGATTATTTCAAAATAAACTTCATAATGGAAATAGAGAAAATGAACAGTTTTTTAAAAAAGCATAATGCAATTTTTAAAAATTCACTGTAATTTCTAAATGGTCAATTCATTTTTTTAAAAATGCTCATACTATACAACATTTCTTCAAAACTAGTGTGATAATTATTCTGATTTTCCACAATGACCTAATGTTTGGATGCTATAATTCCAAGAGATAAAAATTGGAGAATAGTTTGGAATAGATGCCTATTTTGTAATTATAATTCTTATTGGGAAAAAACGAAGTATTTTTGTAATCCTCCCATCGTAAATCATAGGATTAATTTAAGGTTTTAGAAGAGGTGAAAGAGCGCAATTAATATTTTATTTTGCTGACCTGTTATGAGGTGTTATATTTAATGTTACACTGAATTGATTAAAATTAACTAGAGGGTAAGAGATGTTCATAAATTAACTTTCAAGTATTAGCTATTTAATGGTATTGGGATAGGTAACCTTTGCATGTCTGTAAGGTTTAAAAACAGGTGACATAACAAATTATCAACTTTTCATCATTTGCAAAAATTAAATCAGAATTTCACAACAATTCCACTAAAATTGTGGACTTGAACTTGTCAGTGGAGATTGTCAGTTAAGCTAACACTACACAAATCTACAGCAAAGCAGCCGACATAATAATACAGACCATATACTGGATAATCCAGTGTGTTCATAATTATTTCAGCATTTAGGAAAATGTGATATAACACAGTAGATTTTTCTGTGTTTCAGTGGCCTTCAATGTTCATGCATCACCTAAAGAAAAATACTGAAAATACTTGTGGACGGTGGAGGGGTCTCCATGTTAAAAGAAGGAATTAAAAAGAAAGAAAAAAGCAGAAATAAAAACTAGACAAAGGAAGCTTCGTGGGAAAGCAAATGGCGAAGATAGACTTTTTTGTATATAGCTGGCAAAGTGCCTTTTTTAAAACAGAAGACATTGTCCTCATGCACCGTCAGGCTTGTAGCTTTAAATTTCCTTCTCTGTGCCAGTTGTTAGACGTGTACCTTTTGTGCTTCGACCAGGAGTGACAACTCGAGTTTTCCTGGTTGGAAAGTTGTGCAGGTGGACGTTGGGGCCAGGTAATTTCAGCTGCAAATTTACCGAAATGGAAAAGGTGAAGAAGTAGTAGTTCTACTGGGAAAAAACAGAATTGGTAGGCTTTGGGCTCCTGTGAGTTGTCAAAGAGGCCGTCAAAATGCGCCTTGAATTAAGACTGGCCCAGGCCGTAGTCTCCCACTCCTTACGAAGGCGCATTTTAAGGAGAAGTGGCACAGAGAAACGGAGGGAAAGATTTGTCGTATTATCAAGCCAAGCCAGCAACCCCCGCGGGGAACGGCATCCGCGTGCAAGCACCGTGCGTGGCCCGCGCCGATGCCTTGGGTTGCAAGCCCACACTCACACCTGCGATCCCTGTAAACGCGGGTAGAATTGCACTGGGCATACCTTTCTTTGCACACCCCCCGGCGAAGAGTCTGCCCAAAATGCGTTCCCAGGACCGAACGCTGCAATTATGTTTCAAAAGCGCCGGCGGGTTAATCAGGCTCCGAGCGGGCGAAGCCTCGAGGGTGCGCGCGCGCGTTATGTGCGCGCGGGCAAGGTGCCTGGGCATGCAAGTGCGTGAGAGCCCCTCGCTTCCAAATCCACTAATCGAGAAAAATTGGCTATCTATTTATAAGGAGAAAGTGGGATTTCAATTGGTTGATTGAAATGGCGAGATGTGACGCACGAGGACAGTTCGATGGGTAGAAGCGCGGAGGTCTGCCAAAATAGGCGCACCGAGCAGCGGGGCGTGCGCGGGTGTGCAACAGTGCAAGGGGCGAAGGAAGGAAGGAAGGAAGGAAGTTGCCAGGCCTTCCCCGCGCTTCTCCCTCCAGCGAGCTCAGGCTCGCCGCCGCCCCCTCGGGCCCCCGCCCGGCCAGCCCCGCGCCCGCTTCCCCCGCGTTCTCCGAGGGCGACCCGCGCCCGCCCGGCCGCCAGCGCCAGCGCCAGCTCCCCGCGAGCCCCGCCCGGGAAGCCCGCGCTGGAACCGCCGCGAGGCCGAGCGCGCCCCACCTCGAGAGGCCGCGGCGGGTCTCCGGCGCGCGCTCCCGCTCCCCGGCCGGCGTGCGGGCGCGGGGCGAGGGCCGGGCGCGGGGCGCGGAAGGAAGCGCCTCCGCAGCCGCGGCGGGCGGGAAGTCGCTCGCGGCGCGGGAAGAGCCGAAGTTAGGCGAGTCGCGGGGGGACGAGCGAGAGGGCGCGCGCGTGGCCGGGAGCGCGCCTGCCCGTCCGCCCTGGAGGAGCGGGCGGGAGTCCTCGCTCGGGCGGGGCGGCCGGGCCGGCGGCCTCTCCCCGCGGCGGGCTCGGGCGGGCAGCCCCGCGCGCCTTCGCAGCCGGCGCCGGCGGGCGGGGAGCCGCAACAGCGCCCCCCGCGGGCCGAGTCCCCGCCGGGGACGCCCCTCGCCTGCCCGCCGGGTGCCCGGCGCGGGCCTTTGGGCGCGGGCCGGGCCGGGCGCCCCCTCCCCCGGCGGCACGAGCGGAGAGGGGAGGCCGCGTCGAAAGCGGCGCCCGACTCTCCCGGCCGCGCTCGGCTCCCCCGCTGGTTCCCGCGCGCGGGAGCGCGCACGTGTGAAAGCGCCTGCTTCGACCCCGCGCCGGCCGCACGAGCCCGCACAGTGAAGCGCGGCGACGGAGGCCGGGAGCGCGGCGGCCGAGCGGAGGGCGCGGGGCAGGGCGCCGCCGGCACGGCTGCCGGGGCCGCGCGGGGAGGGCGGGGCGAGCGAGCGTGCGTGCGTCGGGGGGGCGGCCGGCTCGCGGACGGCCCCGGGCAGCAGCGGCGCCGCGCTGCCCCCCGGTCGGCCTGACGTCCGGGCTGCCTTCCGGACAAGACCCCCGCTTTGGCCGGCGCTCCCCGTCCCCGCTCCGTCCGCTGCGACGGGGCGCCGCCGGCCGGCCCGGGGCGAGGTTCACGCGCGGGCCACGCGGCGAAGCGTCCCCACAAGCACCACACGGAGCCGGGCGAGCGCGCGGCGCTGCCCTCCGCCCCCTCCGCAGCCCGTCCTCTGGGGGCGCTGCCGCCGGGGGGGGCGGGCAGGTGCCAGCTGCTAGGCGGGGGCGGGGGGGTGGAAGACGCGGGCAGAGAGGAGCCCCCCCGGAGTGGGTCTGGGGCCGCGGTTCCATTTTGTCCAGCAAAATGGGCGAAGGGAAAAGTTTCTGCGGGCATCGCAAAGGGGGGGGTTCTGTCTGTCTCTTTCCCCCCTCTCTCTCTCTCCCCCCCTTTCCCCTTCCCTCCCTCCCTCCCCTCTCTCTATTTCTCTCTCTCTCTCTCTCTCTCGCCTTCCTCTTGCCTCTCCCCCCTCCCTCCCCCCGCCTCTTGCATTATTCAAACTGTCACTGGTGGCTCGGAGGACATTAGCATGCGCCAGGCACGCCGTTTGTCTGTTTGCTAACATTCTTCATTCAAGACTTGTTAACCGCCAGGCAGGCTTAGCGCGCCTGCCTCGCCTGCCCCTGCTCCGCCGGCGCTCCCTCTCGCCTGCCAGCCCGCTCGGCCTCGCCTATCGCTGCCGGGAGCTGGCAGCCGGGCGGGCGGGCGGGCGGGCGGGGGGCGCGGGGTGGCGGGGCCGAAGAGGCTGCACCGCCCTGCTGGGTCAGCACTGCCTCCCCTCGCGCTCCAGGCCTGCGTACGCTCGCGGAACGGCCGCGCGGCCGCGGCGCCTCTCGCCGGAGGGAACCGCAGAGCGGCGAGGCGGGCGGGCGGGCGTGCGGGCCGCCCTGCGCGGCCGCCCTCCCTTCTTCCTCCTGGGTAAGGCTCGGCTTCTTCCTTTAAGCGCCCGCGGCTGAGCCGGGCGGCGTTCCTCCTGGAGGGCGATGCCCGCGGGAGAGCGGGGGCGCCCGCCGCAGTCCGAGAGGGAAGTTTCGGCAGATCGGAGGAGGGGGCGGCCGCTCTCCGTGGGACCTCGCGGCCGGGAAAGTCTCGTCTCCCGCGCGCGCCCGCCCGCCCCGCGCAGAGGCGACGGAGCCGGCGCTTTCCTCCCGGCGCCGGCTCCATCCCTGCGCCAACCTCCCTGCCAAGCAGCCAGCCGGCTGCCCCGTGCGAGAGCGCCGCGACGGTCGACCCCCGCCTTCGCTCTCGCGAGGGAGCGCGGGCGCCGTTGCGGATTTCGCTGCACCTGAAATTACCGCGGACCCTTTCCTCCACCCCCCCACCCCTTTTATTTTGGTTTTTTGTTTTTGCCACCAGCCTGTCCTCTGATTCTCTTGGGTAAATGCGGTGGAAGAAATGGCTTTTAGCAAATGGATCTCTTGCCCAGGTAGGAAACTGCTTTGAATTGCACGACTTTTGCTCTGACCCTGTTGCGGCTGCGGTAGAGAACTTTTGGCGCTTCCCCTCCGCTATTACTGCGATGAAACGCGAATACAGACTTTGCAACAGAAAGGATAATTTCTTCCAGTCCTGTTCTTCGGGAATATAATTTCATGGCAATCGCCTTTCCTTGGGAAGGACAGCAACGGTACATCTGTGTGGCACCTTGTTAGTGGAGGGAAGAGGGGATGGATGCGGCAATTACTGAAAGCATTTAAGCATTTCTTTTTTTTAAGTGTAAGTGGATGCAGCATGTGCAAAACAAAGCGTAACTAATATATAAATATATAGACGGAAAGGAAAAAAATCAGCACTTAATTGCTGCACACCGGATTTTTTTAGGTTGGCACATGGAACATTTGGGTCTGGTGAAAGAAGGACAGTTTTTTTTATTGTTGGTGCATCTGTTTTTGCATTTTACTAAATTTAATTTTAGAAAGGCAAAAATATTAAACTATAAATGAGTGGAATATAACTAGTGAAGTCCACTTTAGGCACAGATTGCTCTAAACCCTGGATATGGTAGGGATGACAGTTCGTAGTAACTCTGTATTCTTTCAGTGGTATCTAAAATTGAAATCACAGCTGATGTAGGAAGGCTATTTATCGCTGATCATACTATGATTATCTGGGCATCAAGATAACATACCCTCTTGGGATAAAAGGTAACAGAGATTTCTGACACAGCTCATGGCATCTCCGTATAGCTACTAATAAAAGTTTAGGTATTCTTTAATCTCGATGACTTTTTTAGCACTTATAATAGCAGCATATGGTCATCAAATTATACGACGTGATGCATTGCCCATACCTGAATATCTAAAAACATATTGCTGTTCGTTCAGTATTTGGGGCAGGATGGTCCTTGCTGATGGTTGTAGTAAATGTTTTGTTGAGGGTGTGTGTGGAAGCATTTTAAAGGATAATTATATCAGAACTTTAATCTTTAATTTTTGGTAAGACTAGATTCGGCAAGAAATAAAATGCCGCGTACACCATGCATTTCTAAAAGATGAGCAAAAAGAAAACTATGATTATTTATATAAAATTCGAAGCTTTATACCATTCTACAGCAGTGGTGGAGTGTACAGTCTCGCTTCATACAAAACTGTTGAAATGTATAGAAATTAAGCCTGCATAATTTTTTTGGAACTGAATCCTAAGAAATTATTATCAGGAATTAGGGTATTACGTTTGTGTGTGTGTGTGTGCACGTGTGCATGTGTATAAATTTTTTCTTTGTATAATTTTGCAAGATGTGGGCTTTAGAGCTGGGGGTGCAACTCTTTCAGGGGCTCTGCACTCCTTTGCGAATGGCTTTGTCCTTTACAATGGCTTGGCAAGGAAATAGACTGAATGCAAAACCTGTTTCCTTGATGAAAACCTGCCAGTATTGCAGATGTTGTTCTTTCAGGCCATGGAGGGGAAAGAATTCTGTGTGAAAAGGCCCCACGCGCACGGGGCCTACGAAGAGAAAGATTCCCCTGTATTACTTGCCAGCTGAAATAAATCGATGCTCCTACTTGTCTGTCACACTGTAGCCAAATGCCCCTTATATTACAACACATACAGTATGCGATTCAGCCTTTTTTCAAGCTCCACTCTTCTTTATCCATTTACCTTTAATGAGTGGATTTAATTACTCATTTCTCTTCTTCATCAGCTGATCAGAGGGATTTTGGGTTTGAAAAAGGCTTCCCCTTTTTTTAATAACTCCTAGAACCATTATGGGGAATTGCGTGTCCTGTTCCCCAGTTGTACATGGTTGAATGTCTCTCTGGTCTGTGTCTGCATGGAATTGTTGTTTGGCACATGCAATTTGGTTCCTCCTAGCAAAGGACAAGGCATTATACGTTGACGCCCCCCCTGCCCCCGACAGCATCAAACAGTATAAGAAAACAAGGCCTAGACTGACCACGTCACACAAACGGTATGTCTCAGTGATGACCGATGTAAGTCTCTTTCTGCAATTATTAGGAAAATAGTACTTTCATTAAATGAAGTACAAGATGGCTTTGACGGGACTCCCTCGCTCCCTCCCTCCCTCCCTCCCCAAATTAAGAGATGGAGGTTTTTTTTTAAGGTTCCTCTAAATCATCAGCCCATTCCTCTTTTTTTTTTTTTTGCAACACACACACGGACACACAGGCACAGAAAATGCAGCAACGTAAGCAACCAAAACGTTCTGCAGAAGTGGGAAACCCAGGGCAGTCTTCACAATTAGGTTAAAATAAGTGAGTTACTCCACATAATCTGTAAGGTTGAAAGCAAGGGAAGTTCTTAAAACAATGCTCTTTGTTATCCATATTTTTCTCTTGAAGCAACTTGGCATTTTTTAATTATTTGCATAGGTATATGCCACAAAAAATAATTATAACCACCTATACATGCATTTATATTCCCAGCAATATTAAGCTTTGAAATCTGGGTTTTTAGTCCCCTACTAAACTGCAATAAGGTAGAATAATTTTGAAAATTATGGTAAGACATGACTGCTAAGAGGTGACCGGTAATGCTCTGTTAGATGTGAACGTATGTTGGACAACAGATGCAGTATATTGTCCCTTAATTCTCCCTTTAAATATGAGTGTTAGTTCATAGCCGTAGTATTATTTCCTTCCATTTTTTTCTTTCTTGATTGTATAGTTTTAGTAAATAACATTATTACTTCATTATTGTTTATTTTTGATGTTATGAAAATATATTGAGAGCTCTTGCACCGAAGTCAAATTCCTTGTATGTCTAATCATACTTGGCCAATAAAGCTATTCTATTCTATTCTATTCTATTCTATTCTATTCTATTCTATTCTATTCTATTCTATTCTATTCTATTCTATTCTATTCCATTCCATTCCATTCCATTCCATTCCATTCCATTCCATTCCATTCCAAAATGGGTTTTGAACTTTGTCTGTACCATTGGATCACCATGCGTTGTCATGGGTCCATAGGTGTCCAGGGGTGGGGGTGGAATGACATCACATCATGAGAACTACATGTCTTCTGCAATGACATCATAGCATGCGTAATGTCATCGTAGCTTGCAACGGATGCGTATGAATTGATGGGTCAGATGTTGTTATGTGTTTAAGGAACGCGAAATGGAACATGTGCTCCTGCATTGAAAAAGTCGATCTGAACGTTTTCTTGATGTCAGAAAAAAAATTTAGTAGGATCTCCTCTCCCAGTCTTACATGATTGGTGTGAAAGGGGAATTAACCACCATCAGGCCAAATCTGGTTAGGTTGTATTCGTTGCTTGACAGAATGGATTGGCACCATTATCCCAAGCACATCCAGTGTAAATCTGAAGAGAAAATGGGATTTATTTATTTATTTAAGAAATTTATATGGCCGCCCAACTCGCTCAGGTGACTCCAGACAGCTTACTCACACTTCTTAGTTGAGCAGCCGGCTTTCGTTTTGTGCACGGCAACCGTATGGTACGTTTTTGGCAGACAGATGAGAAGAATAAGAGAGCCTTGTCCAATTAGAAAGAGGGTTTGCTGTTGTTAATACCCTTCATGAGTATTAATAAAGCAATAGCTGGTCAACAAATAGTGTAACAGGGAAGGTTGGATAGCTGGATTGCTGGCTGAGCGTGCTCCAGGGCTTGCACAGATTTGCAGCATCTTGAGCACAAATTCATGTCAGTTTGTGATACTGCAAGCAAATCTTAGCTTAATGAATCAGCTTCTGAAAGTAAGCTGGAAAATGCAATAACAAAGAACAAGATATTAATGGTTGGTTGTTACATGTTGATTTAGGAATAAATTACATTAATCTTACTCCGTTTAGGCTTGAGCTGGAGATTATTAAGATTCAGTTTAGTTACCAGAGCGCCTGCTGGTATTGCGAGCATATCACAGGGAAATCCAGCTCTCTGTCTGTCAGTGGCTTTTATAAAATAGCTGGCCACCATAAGGGAGAGCATCTAGCCACCTTGGCTGATTTTTAAATAACGCTAAGCAAGTTGGACCTGATTAGAACTTGGATGGGAGACCACAAAGAAATCCCAGGACTGTGGAGTTGAATTACCACCCTGGAAGACCCTGGCAAATCATTTCAGGGAAACTAGGTGGTGGTCAGCAGGAATCAAATTCAACTCAGAGACGTTACTTTAAAGCAGTGTTTCTCAACCTTGGCAGCTTGGAGGTGTGTGGACCAACTCCCAGAATTCCCCAGCCAGCATGTTGAAGTTGAAGTCCACATGTCTTCAAGCTGCCAAGGTTGAGAAATGCTGCTTTGAAGAGTCAGCATCCCTTTCGCATCTCTGGGATATTCTTCCAAAGGACATATCAAGGATCGGACATTGCTTTGTCCGATCCTCGATAATTTCCCAAAAGACAGTAATAAAGACTCCAGACTGTTCCGTGGACATCTAAAAGAAGGGTAGGAAATACAGTCTCATTATTTCAAAAATTACCTCTGCATCTCTTCACGAAGAAAGGGCCCAAGTGGTTTTACATCCACTTACAAACCGTTTTGGTTTTGTATAAATCATCGTCGTGTTTGGTTCTTATTCATGCGATTGGGATTTGAGGCAGATCATGCAGTCTTGCCTTAGGAAGCCTTAGGGAACATCCGCACAAGAGGTAGAGGTACAGTGGGTAGTTTTGGTGGTTTAATTGTTTAAATAGCGACATGTAGCGAGCTAGGCTGCCAAAAATCATGGCAATTTTATTTGGGAAATTTTCGCGGATTTGATTTCTCTGAGAAGCACAAAAAGGGGCCTGTTGCAGATATGATGCTTCCTTACTGATGTATTTATGTCCTTGTTTATTTTATTACCGCATTTATATAGCCCCCAATCCAAGTGATTTTAGGCAGGTAGTTCTTGCTTAATTTTTGTTAAAACCCCATGCATAAAGCAAAAACCTTGTTTAGCTCAGGTCTGTAGCATGGCAGCTGTAAAACCCGCTTCTTATACTAAACAATAGACAGATCAGAGAAGGGAAATACTTATTTTTATTTTTTATTTATTTATTTATCTAATTTGTCTCCTCCCGTCGGGGGACTCTGGGCGGTTTACAACAGTCGATTAAAAACAACAACCATAAAATACACAGTATAAAAATACAATAATAAATAATATAAATAAAGGTAAAAATAAAGAATCCAGGTGGCGAAAGAAGCTAAAACAGTCTAGATATAGAAATAGAATAACTGTAGTTAATTTCCTGAGGTGTAACACTTAGCCGTAGTTACTGCAAACCATGCCTGCGTGTTCTCTTTTACACACCCTGATTAGCTATTCTGATATATATAATTAACAATGATTAAAGAAAATCAATCTTGGATGAATGCATCTGCCTATGTTGCATTACTGATGTTGCATGAGAAGGGATGAGGCAAAACCCAGGGACATTTTTTTGCAAATGTTTCCAGGCCAAAAGGACAGCCGTGTTTTGTCCCCCCCCTCCCCCCGCCTTCTCCAATGGGCTTGAAAGAGTCTGCAAATGCGGCGTCTGGGGCATTGCCAAGGCAACTCGGCTGATGCTTCTTGTCCTGGCACGCTGCAGCTGTTCCGTTGCCTGCCTTTAGAACCGCCAAACGGGGCATCTCGACAACCCTGGGGTATGATGCCGCTCACTGCATGGGGCAGACCAGCCGCACTGCGGTGCACTAAGACAACCAGGGAGCCCGGAAGCATCAGCCCCGGGAAACTGGATCCACTGGCTGGTGGGGTGACGTCACCCCTTCCCAAGGTGTTCCCTGACTGGCTAGGATCATCCAGGGATTAGGAGGGAAGCCTTAACAAGCCAGCCAGGATCAAAGGCCAGTTGCAGTCAGGCATCCAAACAAGGAGAGGTGGCCCCCCCGGGGGGGAGTTCAAAATGTGGCTAAGGCAGTGGTTTTTTCTTCTGTTCTCCTACAGAAAGGTTGGGGGATGGAATCTGAAGCATCACCTGGCTTATCATCCTAAGGCTGGGATGGACACAGCTCCAAGAAAGGGTGGCTGAAATGCTTTGATAAGTACTGCAGTGTTGAAATTAGCAGCCCAGAAAGAGGCAGCGATGGATGGATGAGTGGGTGAGTGGGTGGGTGGGTGGGTGGATTCATGGTCCCAGTCCAAAAAAACCCAGACAAAATTTAAAGCTACACACTAAGCCCCGGGTGTCCTTAGGGTATGGCAAAAAGAATCAAACTTCAGGGTGCACGTAAAAAAACGGGCAGAACTTAGATGGCACCATCATGGGCACCATCTTGACTTTTTTGACCATAGTACGGATGCCCCTGTGGTAAGCCAAGCCTGCACCAATTAGTAATAAAAAGGGGGCCCCAGTGGATCTGTAGCTCTTCCTGAGAACTTCCAGGATGGTGCAATTGCTGGTTGATCATAGACATTTCAGTGACATCTCGGGGGGTCCTCGCAGGAGGCACTTGGCCTTGGACCCCCTTGGCGGGTTGCCCGTGATAACGGCACTGGTCCCCCAGATGATCACCACCTTTGGGTGCATAGCCAGACCCAGAGTTTGCGTTGGCAGTTCACCAGCTGCATCACTGCCACTTCTGAGTCTGATCGCCCAAAAACTTGGTTGCCTTTCGGACCAAGAGGCTACAGACTTTCTCCCCCCAAGACCAAAAATAGGTAACTGCTGAAGAAGTGGCCCAGTTCCTAAAGATGCAGAGAGTGATTTCTTACTCAGTTCAGAAATAGCTACGAGTTATTTGGATATCACAAAGATCTAACCCCGTGGTTCTCAACCTCGGCCACTTGAAGATGGGTGGACTTCAACTTCAGTGCTGGTTGGGGAATTCTGGGAGTTGAGGCCCACCCATCTTCAAGTGGCCGAGGTTGAGAAATGCTGAGCTAACATCTTACTGGCTTTTTCTTACTGGCTTTTTCTTTTTCCTGACCTGTCTTCTTTCCTCTCTGTCCAGCTCAAAGGGAGTTTCACCCTTTTTTCCCTGTGGCGTTTGGGAATGCTTAGCTTTACTTTCTGAGCTCCGTTTATTCTCATTTGACTTTGCTGTGTGCAATTTTCTTGTCAGCTTTCTGGCAAAATTAGTCGAAGCCTTCCTTTCCTTTCTACTGCCCCAAGGCCTTCTTTCTAAAGGAGGGGGACCCTCTTTCAGACAAGAGGGGCGTTCAGTGTGTAAGTGTGTTTGCAGTAGTGTTGTTCAGGTGTGTGCTGGTGAAAAGGCACATCTGAAACCTGATTTTGACATGAGGGTTTTGCAATGCTGGTAATTTCTTATGAAGGATACGTGGCCTAGGATCCTAGTCCAAAGTAGATTTATTTAAGTCAGATTTAATGACGTTAAGGGGATGACTTCATCCTGGTTTGCGCAGGGCATATGAGATGATCGTGTTCGACTTTTGTTACCTTTCCAAAGCTTGTTGTTCCTTTAAGTTTCGTGCATAATTGTAGGTCACCACTTTTTGCTTTTAGGCTTTTCAATGAATTAAAGAGAAGGAGAAAAACCATATTAAAATTTAAAAACATAGTGGTTCATCTTGACTTGTTGCTGTCTTGACTTTGTTTGACACATCTCTGCCCTGTAGACACCCCCAGAAATGGGTAAACAAATCTGGCAATTGCCTTTTGTTGTATCCCCCTAGATTCCCATAATTCTTTTTTTTTATATAATTCCGTGCTTAATTTAATAAAAAAGGAATATATAACATAACATTCCAAAATTATATAATATTCCAAAAGGCATAATATATGTAAATGTATTAATTGTAGGCTAGGCTGCTGCATTACCATCTCTTCTTCACAGCATTGTTGGTAGATAATATGGCAAATACTGTAAACCCATAAATGCACAATTCAGTGTTTTGTTTAGGCAAGTCTTCTGTTACACCTCAAGTTACAAACAAATGTAAAGCAGCAAATATAACCCTTTATATTCTTGCATTTGATTAAGCTATTATTATCGCAAATATATCAACTTTTTTTCTCCCCTTTCTCCATAGTCCAAACTGAACACTATGTTAGTTGTTTCTTGATTTCTTGATTTTATTTATATTTCAAAGTTCATCACTGCCCATCTCACTCAAAGAGTTATGTTAGTTGTTGCTGTTGTTGTTCTCATTGCTATTATTGTTGTTGTTGTTGTTGTTGTATTTTGGAATCAGCATTATATTCCAAGAACATCTGGAATCGTCCTACAATTATTCAGTTATGTCACAAAGGTCATATTTTTCTGCTCTTCAGAGGTGGTTTTAGAGGCAGCAATCATTGATGGTCTTTTGGCAGGCCAAAGCACATTCTGGTCTCAAACCCTAACCCAGACAGGGTGGTCCTCCTGGTCTTTCATTGACCTATTAACTATTATAAACCAATAACCAAAGCACGGGACCTGAATGTACATATAACTGCAATTTTTCCACCAATGCTTGCCTGATCACGATGGTGGTTTTTAAGGAATGCTTCCTCTGTATTCTTCACATTTTTAGCATTATCTTCGTCGGTTATGCGATACCTAGAAAGAGGACAGAAGTACATTCAAAGAGAAACGGGAGTCTAAGGGGAAAGTATTTTCATTATTAAATCTACAGCGTTGTGTAGTCCCTGAAGACCCATTTCACATATCAAATTGTTGGTTGTTTAAACAGGGTTCTGTATGTATGCATGTGTGTACACACACACACTTTTCACTCAGGAATTTTGGGTGAAAAAAAAACTAAACATAGGTCAAATATAAAATGTGCCCTCAAACTCCAACTTAAAAATCATGCTTAAAGAAACAGAATATCTATTTATGAATAGCTGAATATCTATCTATTCTATCTCTATTCTGTCTCTACAGAATGTCTGTCTGTCTGTCTGTCTATCTATCTATTCAATTTATATTGCCACCCATCTCAGACTAGTGACTCTGGGTGGCTAACAACAGTATTTAAAGAAACAATATCTATTTATAAACAGAATATCTATTTATAAATGTTTTTCAAACATTTATTTTCAAACATTTTAGACCCTTTATATGCAGCAAAGCAAAAGAGCTATAAAACAGTACAGGAGTCAAGTCATGAAAACTTAACTGAAGGCTAAAGGTTGAATGAAATGGACTTGAAGACCCTGGGGGAGCCTTTCCGGCGGTAGAGTTCAGAAGAGGGTCCCGTAGTCAGAAAGGACTACTCAGAAGTATTCAAGGATGGAGATTTTCCTCTATCTGTCCAGATCTCAGCTTGCTTTAAATGAAAACACCAGCACTTTGGACTGGCTCGGGAAACAGAAACAGGCCCCAAACCAGTGGGTCTCCATTACCTGTCCATTTATCAACCTAGGAACCTTGATTTCAGTGACCTTTGACAGAAACCACCGTTATTCCCAACGTCTTTTGAAGACTTTGCCAAGATGGAGCGTTATTTGTGCAATAAAATCAATCAGGTTACCTCAATGCAAGTTTAACTGCTTAGGCTGCATTTGGTTTATTATTAATATTATATTCTTTGTGCTTATCGATGGCCTGTTATATATCCCTAGCATTTGTCAAAATGCTAGGAAACCTTTGAACCTAAAGTTCCAAGCAAGACATCTATGTAGCTTTTTGTTTTGTTTGGCTCAGGGACGGTATTTACCCAAGCATTGTTTGTTTATTGTTCGACAAATTCAGTTAGAAAATATAACAGATGTATCTTAATGGTTCTCCTGGATATCATCAATAGTGTCTAGTGTTGGAGCTCCGTTCCTGGAATAGATCCGTTCTCAGTGGAATGACTCGGTTTATGAGAATTAACTCATTTCGATGAGCAAAAAGTTTTCTTCTCTTCCAACTTTGACAGTCATGGATGTCACTCAGCAGGTTTACCGCTAAGATATTTATAATACGCATTTAAAAATGCATCTGTAGATGGTTATGCCCTCTGTGTGGTCTTAATCTGTAAGTGAGCTGCACACCATGTGTGGAACCCAAGAACTTCCTTTTTTAGAAGCAACGATTATGTACATGAGAGTAGAATGTAGTTGCCAGAATTCTTAATGTTTAGGTTCTGAGATGCCAGGGAGAACCTGGGAAGATACTCCATGGCAGAGAAATCCTTGGATAGAAATCTTCAAAGGCCCAGCGAGGGTCAGAACACAGTGGTTTGGAGGTGTGATAGATTTAGGAAATTGGGCAGCGCAACAAATACAGAAGTGTTCTAACCTGTTGGTTCCACCGCATCACTCTCAGATTTTTATGGCTTCCTACAAAAAGGATACTAAACCTTGAAATGTCAGAACCGACTATGGGAAACACCAACTCATGGGATCTGGAAGCTTTAAGTCTTCATGCAAAAGCAGCACAGATCAACATGGAAGGGGCTCTGCACCTGTTTCAAAGATGGCATCACTACAGTGACAGCCTCAAAGAAAGCTTCAAGGCATGCCTTGGGTATTTTGAAAGATTTAGTATCACTCACCTCCTCTCCCAGAGTTAGACCAAAAGTCACTTTATGTGTGAGGAAAATGGTATTTCCTCTGAAATTTACTACCCAAAGCAAGTAATTCACTTTCCTTGGTGTCAAGAGAAGGTCTCTTGACTACCAAGATGTACTCAGTAATAAAGTGGACCACAAAAGTGGACCACCTCTTGGCATGTGGTTAAGACTGGGGAGTTAATCTGATGTTTGTTAGCTGCTATCAATGACTGGCACTGTAAGTTGGCTTGCAATGTCCACAGACAAGCCTTTCTTTTTAATGCCATCAGTGCGATCTCTCTGCGGATTAAATGAGTTATTGATTTGACAGACATACTCTGTTTGATGGGACTTCGGATTTCTGTGCTCACTGGTCAGGCCTTGCGCAGTGATGCTGGTACTTGTATGTCTGGGAAGTGTTACGGGATCGGAGCTGTTCCTGCTGAAAAGTCCGGAGGTAGCTGGCCCAGAGGCAGGGGCGTCACGTATTTCTCTTTCAGCATTTCAAAAATCCTTGCTTGTCATCATACTTCCAAAGTTTGGTGGTGGTGGTGGTTTTACGTCTTATTCACTGGTATTTTTATGGAAAGGAGACTGCAGTTAGAATCACAGCCCTGGGTAGAAAAAATATAGCGGGAATAAAAGCTTGGAGTTTTAGCCCAATTATTATTGTTTTAGATTTTGCTATGCCCATAACTGCAGTGAAAAATGCTGTCTGTGAGTGTTATCTTTTGGGCTGAATAGACAACATGGCGGGCTTAGAGAAGTCCAGCATTTATTTTTAAAGAATGCTTCTGGCTTCCTCTGAAATATCCAAGTGACTGGTTCTGCTCAGCATAACAACAAAAATTGACTTCAGCTTCCAGGGTAGTCCACGGTGGGAAGAGGAATTTAAAAAGTCCACAATGGAAGCTTTGCTCCTTTTATGCATATGTTGCACATGTGAGGCACATAAAAAAGAGATGGGATTTCAATCATATGATGGCATCCACCATCTTGACTTTTTTGACCCCTTCTCCCACAGAGACTCCTGTTAACTCCATTTTTGTGTACAATTAGATTTTTTAAAAACCCAGACAGGCTGCCCCCTCGCATTCCTTGCATAATTCATAAAAGTGCCATTCTGAAAATCAGTTTGCCTCTGCATTTATGCTCCATTCTGACAGCTTAATCACAACACTAATTCAAAACAAATAGGCCCTGTTTTACATAAGAGCCTAAATCTCTTATAATTGATACCAGATCTTGGAAGAAAGATTTCAACTTCTCCTCACCACGTGCTCCCAGTTGAGAAAGTCTTCCTTAAGTTACGTATCCAGTTATACGTATGTCCTAATCTGATGAATCTTTAATATTAAATGGTCCTTTCTGGAATGCTGTCAGACTTAATTTTAGATCTTAAAGGTATTTAATAGGATTTTTTTTAGAAAATGAAAAATTAGCTTAGTAATAAGTCAGATTTATCTCCCTCTCTTTTTGTAATATATGATAAGCTGTAAGCCTGAAATTGAAAAATAATAGAAGGGCTAGTATGTTAGTAACAATGCAGTTAACTTGGAAGTGAGCTTCACTGAATGGGATTCATTCCTTAGGACTGAAGCCTTAAACTTTTTTTTTTTTTAAAGAAAGCATGAGGTCAGGTTAAAAGAAACTCAGTAAATCTGAAATTTGAAAGATGTTGAAGGAGAGCAGTGTTCGTCTATGGAAGCCAAAAATCAGAAGGAGTTACCAGACTCCTCCTGATATTTCATAGACTGCTTTGATATAAATATCTATTTCAGCTGCTTTTTCATTTATTTTTAAATAATTGGAGTGATAGCATATCCTTTCCCAATGACTCAGGAGAAATGTAAATACACAGATTGTTCCACCTTGTCCTTCTTTACCCTTCACTACTAAAATTCAGCCATATAAATGTGCTCTTTCCTGAAGATTGACATCTCAGAGAAAGGAATGCCAAAGTAATCAGAGAGGCAATTTGTTTGAGAGCTGTTTTGATCCATAGATGCTGTGCTTGGTCATATATTCCCAACTGATCTTTGAGGCTGTGCTGGAATATAGGATTATTTGAGAAAGCCTAGAGGTTTATGAAGGGAGTCCTGGACACCCTGATGAGAATGGGGCCAAGTTGTTGGCCAGGAGTGTTCATAAGATGTGGCACCTTGGCCTATTCCAAGTTGGACCTTCAGCCTGGCTGATGGAAAGCTTGAGATGGTGCCAGAAACTGGCAGAGAAAAAGGAGGGTTTGGGAAGGAAGGCTGCATGAAAGAAGGGACCAACTTGATGAATGCTCATCGTCATTACGTGACTCTGGGTATTAAATGCCTCTTCAGATTCACCCAGTTTGTGGCCATTGCATTGAATTTGGGGTTCAACTCAACCCCAGTTGGGTAGCTTTCCCATGCACGGCATCTGAATGTGTGAAGGGATGTTCCTGTATCTCCTATGCGTCAACAGAATGGAAGCCTGAGATAAATGACTTGTTCTCTTACAGGGGAAAGAGAAAAAAATGTGCCACAGTTCTGGGAGGGCTTGAGAGAGAAAATAGAGAGACTTCCGATAAGATCCATTATTCTTCATTACTCGCAAGGTGGGAAAGGAGTGTTAGAAATATAAATGGAAAAACACGCAGCACTTTGGCATGAAAGGGGCCTTGGCAAAATGACAGCTCTCCCTCAAAGGAGCAGCATGAGCAAGCTGCAAACAATGAGAGTGTCTCAGGCGGTTCGCACTGGAGGATTTATTCTTCAGATTGAAATTTATTATTTTTGCCAGAATAGTTCTTTGCATTTATCTGCCTGCTGTGGCACAACGCCATGGAAAGGGTAACAGATTGATGAGGCCTTCAGATGTGTTTGCTGCAGGTGCACTGGAATTAAAGGAGCACCAGTGGAAGAAGTCCGTACCAGACATGGTCTGGTATGTTGCAACTCTGCCCTTCCTACGTGAGTGCTACTAAGCAAAGTGCAGGACACTGTATGGTGGTCACATTGTGGACACAACAAAATGCATTATTCTTCCTTCCTGGCAAGGGGATTCCAGGGGAGGAGGGTCAAAAAAATCAAGATGGCAGCTGCAGTCAAAGCCCCACCCCCTTTTTGCATCCATGATGGGTGGAGCCAGTTTGGCCTAGTGGTTAAGGTGACGGGCTAGAAACCAGGAGACGGTGAGTTCCAGTCCCGCCTTAGGCACGAAAGCCGGCTGGGTGACCCTGGGCCAGTCCCTCCCTCTCAGCCCAAGAGCCAATCAGGCGTGGTATGAGAATTCTAGTCCCGCCTTAGGCACGATAGCCGGCTGGGTGACCCTGGGCCAGTCCCTCCCTCTCAGCGCAAGAGCCAATCAGGGGTGGTAGGAGAGTTCTAGTCCCGCCTTGGGCATGAAAGCCGGCTGGGTGAACGTGGGCCAGTCCCTCTCTTTCAGCCCAACCCACCTCACAGGGTTGTTGTTGTGGGGAAAAGAGGAGGAGGAAGGAGTATTAGGTATGTTCGCCACCTTGAGTAATTTATAAAAATAATAAAGGCAGGAGAGAAAATAAATAAATAAGAGATGCCCCCCCTGTTGCTTGGGATTCCTAAAAGGAGGTGGGAGTTGTAAAATATCTGGCAGGTTGGTTAAGGGCAAGTGACATGTAACTACAGACATACTTAATACAAACATGGTTGTGACAGGCAGAAGATACAGGCAGAATCTCGTTTTACTATATCTTCCACAAAGGGGAGAGGGGAATAGCACTGCATTTTTTAAAAATGCAAATTTTTACATTTTTACATTTTAATTTTTTTAAAAAAATGCAGTGCTGGACTAAAAATGTGGCTGGCTGGCAGTATATAACCATTTTTTAAAACAATTTATCATGTATGTTGCCTTAATTATTAAGGTGAGATAGATAGAAAGAAAGAAAGAAAATATAACAACTACAGCCTGAAATAACTGGGTTGGTTATAATTACTCAGGCAGTAATCTTTAAAAAATCTAATGATAACTGGGAATTACTGTACACAACTATCTGTACAGGAACTTGTTTTTTATGTATTATATCCCCAAACTACCTTTACATAACATTCACTGAATTCAGTTATGTAAACATTTTACTAGTTTGAAGCATACATCAATTTTCTTACAAAAACTGGATAACTTTGGGCCCATCTTTAAAAAAATAACTGAAGTTGCTTTCTTATTCATATTAAAACCTTGTTGTAAGTGCCATTGTCCAGCTAGGTGGCAGCAGTTACCTGACCTTTGTGGATCTCAAGGAAGTTCAACAGGATTAGAGCTGAGTGGGCTTTGGGTGGGAAACAATTCGGGAATTCCAGGGTTGAAGTTGGGAAGTTCAAAAACATTCTGGAAGAACACAGTGGCAAATCCTTCTGTACTTGTGGCCAAGAAAAAAATATGGATGTGTTGATGAAGTCACCAAGAGTTGAATTTGACCAAAGGAGGCCACATTTTTAAAGATCCATTAGTTGAGGAATACAGATCCTTCCACAGGGTAATCAGCCAGGCTCAATGGTCTTCTCCGAGACAGGCTGCAAAAACAGATTTACACCTCCTTGGAGAACCAGCATGGCTTATGAGCTGCGCCTGGTTGGCTGAGTGGTAGGATTTGCTAAGAGTGAACATAAAGACCAGCGTGATCCTTTGAGGCCTGTTTGACACATGGATGGCGCTTGCGAGCACTTACTGACTCATTGTTGCACCGTGAACAAGCAGCTTTGAAAACCATCCCAGATTTTAAAATGATTTGTGGGATAACCATTCTCTGGTGATTATCTAATTAAAAAACACAAGTTAAATGAGGGATAGTCTC
The DNA here is from genome assembly GCF_035149785.1 of Candoia aspera. NCBI lineage: Eukaryota > Metazoa > Chordata > Lepidosauria > Squamata > Candoiidae > Candoia > Candoia aspera. Next base: position 81,718,463 of record NC_086159.1, read on the forward strand.
ACATCAGCCCATCTTAAGGGTTACTGAAAACTCAAGTTGCATTATATATGAATATGCCCACAGAGAATATGATATTATAATGGCCTGCCGGTAATTGATCTAGAAGCACAGCCTGAGCAAAATAGAAGAACTGTATATTTAATCCTGCCCTGAGATATTAGAATTCCACGTTAAGCAAGATAATTACAGTAACTAACTGGCAGAATGACATCATACTACGTAGAAGTTGAAACTTGCATAAATCTACGGTTTTTTAAAACATGCAACCGATGCCCTTTATTTATTTCACACTTTTACCGAAAGATCCTCATCCGGTGTTAATAAAAGTAATCATTCATTTGAGAGTATGGCAGAGAGGAGTTGATTTGCCCACTTGGTTGGAAATGTCACCCCAGCGTCTTCCAGTCTGGATGTTGAGTATAGAAAATGAGTTCTCAGGAAAAAGAATTAATTTGTTGGTTGGTCTGGGTGGGTTTGGAAGCGTTCTTTATATGAGGCTGAGAGAGGTCTTCTCTTGTTCTCTGAGAATCCTCTTTTTTTATGGACTTTGGCTGTCCATCTGCACCCCATCCTACAAACCCTTTGTATCCAGGCAGTCAGGACAAATTCACATTTACACCATTTGCATCAATTTCCATCATTTGCATAATTGCACAAAGGACATGCTTTTGGATGTAATGACATTTGGCTTTATCAGACACCCCTCCACCCAGAATGACCCATTAAATCAGGGTCCGACAGTATCAAATACCCCGGTTTAAATCCTGTCTTTGTTCCTTAGACCTTATTGATCTTTCAGTCTTCCATGATCCTCGGATAAGTGCGAAACAAGGATGTTGGAAGAAGAGGGTTGATGCCTGGCAAGGTAGAGTCCTGAAGGAGCCAAGGCACCCCTTGAAAGTGTCCCTATAGCAACGAAGCAAAGGGTTTCTTTCTGATGCATTCAGTGGATTAGCCCTTCCTTGCCAACAGATACTTTCGTTACTTCATGTGGGAGCACGTACCTCCCTCCATCAACACTTCCACTCCAGTTAGATTTGATTGTTTCCTTCCCCACGTGTAAACTCTTGATGTTTTCCTTTGAAAACCAAAGGCATGTTAGGGCAGACCTAAGTAAAAAATTAGTCCTGGGCTGACCTGGAACTAGATCCCCTTGAGCTGAAAAATAATTTTTTTCCCCACAGGAACTTCACGGGATTGTGCTGATGGAAACTTCGTTTTTTCTATTTTCACAACAAGTGGAGGTAGATTAGGCTGAGAGCTTGAGCTCATTATCTGAATTCCATATCTGTCATGAGCAAGGATGGCGAGCAGGGGGCTCCCATCCAGACTGTCAAGCGCATGCGTAGCACTGAGGAATTAGGTAGCCATTCAAAGAGACACAGATCGGGACCGCCTTAACCTTTGGGGTTTATATGTCTGGGTTTTTCCCACGCTTCTTCAGTTTGTTAGGATTCCTGTTATGTACAAGCAATAAAACATTAGAGACCAGTTCCTTGTCTCAGCGTGTTTCCTGGCAGTTAGGACAATATCTAAGTGGGGATCTGAACTTCTTCCTTGGCCTTGTCCAACACTCCAACCCCTGTACGATATTGGATCTCTTGTTCGCGTCATCTTTTAATGGGTTTCTGCAATCAGTGCATTGGAAACCAGACTTGGAAATGGTTGAGAAATATTGCTGGGTTTCCTTAAATCCTGGGATTAAGGCTAAACGTATGACCCAGGGAGCAATCCTGACATCAGAGAGTTTATCCACTTTGAAAGATGTTAATCACGTAGTTTATGGACTTAATTACAGATACAAAATTCAGATTTTCTGCTTTGCAGTATTTGATTATAGACAGGGTAGAAGTCTATAAACCTTGCTTTATGTGGATGGGTGTGTTTTGAACTCTCGTTCCTTTGGTCAACCTTGTGCAATACATAATGTTTATTAAAATAGGATATTTGTATACTAACATGTTGTTAGAAGCCAAAATTTAAAAAGCAGGATATTCACTTTCCAAGAATTTCCCCCCCAGACTTTTAAAATGTTGACAAAAATCTAAATACCTAAGGACAAGGATCATCAGCTTGTGGCATGGGTGTCAAACAGAATTATGTGGCTGTCATAGATACTGTCAAAATTGGAACTGAACTGTGCAACCAAGCGCATTTCAAGAATTTTTTTCCGGCTTGCGACATGACATGTCATAATAACAGATTGTTAACAGATATCTAGTAGTCAAGGGCAGCATTTTTCTACTTATTACTGCTGAAATTACGGCCTTCTATTTCTTTATCGGCCCTAAGATGTTCTCCTAGACAGCAGAGCATTTCAGAAATCACTTTGCATTACTGTGCATGAACAAAAAACACGTGGTTTTGCTGATGGTACTGAAGGAATCCCTAATGGGTTCTCTTTATGGGCACAATGGATCTCCACAAACAGGGATTCATCAACCAAAACCAACAGTTTTGTTTTGTCTTTAGCCATTTTAAAAGTGAAAATGTCTTTGTTCAGTTTGGTAAGAAAAGTCTGCTTTTTAGGATTTTTGAACAGAGAATAAACAGTCCTAGCATTTACAGATATATACTTTGTCTAGAGAAGAAAGATCCTGGTTAATTTTTAAATTAGTTCTCTTGACAGGCAGTGATTTGTTCCTCATGAAATACCATTCAGAAATCCAGACTTTTGATGTAGCTCTGATAAGGTAGTCGTGTGGATATTCGGAAAGCTAATGTAGGAACAAAGGCAGAAATCTGCCATGTTTAAGAACTGGTGATTTGTCTAAGCATCTAAACCAGTGTTTCTCAACCTTGGCAACTTTAAGCTGTGTGGACGTCAACTCCCAGAATTCCCCCGCCAGCAAGGGAGTTGACGTCCACACAGCTTAAAATTGCCAAGGTTGAAAAACACTGATCTGAACCTTTAAAAATGCTGTTTTGCTGTAGCTAAAAGCAGGAGAGTGCCTTGGGGACCATCTTAAAGCCATTGCTCAAAAGTGGGGAGGGGGGTGTTGCAATTGAAAGACCCCAGGCTCAAACTTTAAGAACTCCAGAGAGATTTGATCCTGTAGGCCACGTTCAGCTGAGCATACCAAGACTCTTCTTGAAACAAAGCAGCTGCCTAGATTTCTGCAAGCTCATACACAACATCCCAAGATCTTATTTGAAGAAGAACCACTGCTCAGATAACCTCTTTATGCCCTTAATATTGGGAAGATGTTCCCTGGGCTTTTAACCTGTCCCCCCCCCCCCCCCCCCGAGCCTGGCTAACATCTATCTGTCCTCCTGGATCGTTGCCATAAGAAGTATGGGTGTTATTTTTCCCACACCTTTGCTATTGATTTTATTTACTACAGCGATATTATTTTAGAGGCTTATGACTTATTTTATATGATGCTCCTCCATGAACATTTTTTATGAAAGGCAAGCTGCAGAGAACAGTTATATAGGTACAGTTACTGTATATTTAAGAAAACTGGTTCAAGGTGAGATGGCATGAGCCTCAGGAAAATGCAATATGAGAACACTGTTTTATATTCCACCCTGTGTATGTGGTTCACACGCCCATAATTTGCCTTCATCTCCCAGGTCAACACTGGGCCTAGGAGGGATATATTCAGCTAGACTTTCCAACAGGTATGTTTTCCCTGATGGCTTCTTAGAATTTGTACCTAGCTGCATCTGGAGATAAAGCTTCTCAAAATTCTTCCTAGTCACATGGCTTCCGAGCAGACTTTCGTTTCTTCTGCCTCCTTTTTTTTTAAATTTCATGAATTCTTTTTTTACATAATAACTTGTTTAAATTTTTAAACAAGAAGGATAAAAACTAACAAGAACTAATATTTAAGAGGGAGGAAGGAAGGAAGGAAGGAAGGAAGGAAGGAAGGAAGGAAGGAAGGAAGGAAGGAAGGAAGGAAGGAAGGAAGGAAGGAGCAAAAAGAAAAGAAAGAAAAAAGAGGTATAAATTACTTCTGATTTTCTTCTACATGCAGGCAAACCCTTTGGATTCTGAAGGAATGAAAAAAGACTTAACTCTCCATTTTGGTTGGTAAGTTAACCCATCTCCTTAGTCCTCCACCCAGTTGGAGACATACACAGCAGTTTGAATGAAGGGAGGGAGTTAATATGACTTTAAAAACTTGGCAGTTTGAAATCCCTTTAAGGAACCAACATTTTCAAATGTTTTAATCTTCAGAGCCTAAAACAACATTTCTATTGATGGCAAACTCAGATTTCAGAACTAATTTCCGGTTTGTGCATTGACCTTTGCTCACGTCATACGCATTAAAAGGGATTTTCCTGGTTTTATCAGCTGTATATTTATCCATGCTTTAAAAAACAAACTAACTGAGAAATACAAGCCTTGGATCTGTCCAGGATTTTTAAAAACAGTCCCAGCTATCAAAAATAAAATCAAAGGTGTGTTGTCCCTGTCTACAAAGCTAGTGCAAAGCTATTATACATGCCAGTTTTAATTTGCATCAAATTTGGACTGTTGGTTGATACTGCCAACAGTGTCAGTGTGGGAGGGAGAGAGACAAGTGATGTCATGACATCATTGCACAAGTGACATTATATGTGTAATTTGCGCAATAATGTCGTCATTCCCCAGATGTCAGTGTGGCTTCTAATGTGCCTGTAGTTACTGCCTGCTTCTTGTATTATAAACTTCACAATGTTGAAATGCATAGTTTAGATTCATTAGCGACTGAACTTTTAGCACAATAATCTAGCTTTACCCAGAATTGTTAAGAGTCGAAACTCAAGGCCAGGAGGTCACTGGCTGGAACTGACAGATAGATTTGATTTGATTTCCTTTATTTCTTGATTTTATTACTGATTTCCTTTTTTATTAAAGTGAGTATCACTGTGAGTATGAAATTGGAGATGGTCTATACAAATAGGCCACGCAAGAAAGTTCTGCTTTAAAGAAGAACTCTACCGACCTTACCTCCAGATTAGAAAATAAACGAAGAGATGCTACCTCTTAGTAAATATCATGAAGTAGTAAACGTATTTCTTGATACATCTTGCTGGTTTGAGCTTGAACTTACAAATAGGGGAGCGCAGGTTTTTCAGAGTTCAAAAAGGAAAAAAAAAGAATTGGGTAATTTGATATACATCCCAGTATTTACCTGAGTTCAGTTGCATCGTATCCGTGTAAAACAAAGCAGGGTGTTCAGTTGCTTTACTGAAACGGACATCCCAGAATGAGTTTAATTGAGATTAACGCCATGGGAATATATAATGCGCATACCTGTGATGCGTTCCTGTGCCGTTCGAAACTCTGCAACAAACGATATCGCTTAAGTAGTACTGCTCAGGTTTGGGACCGTGTGCTGAAAGCTCGTTCTCCTTTGTACGGCTGAGAATTCGCTGCCCAGCAATACAGATGGAAAACGAGCAGGACCATTTCAGCCAATTCCCTGTTGCAAAGCCTATCGCTTCAATCTAGGCTCGGTTCCAGTACACAGGAAATGACTGAAAATCCTATTTTGTTCGGAGGGAAGGATATAACTGCTGGAACATTAAGTACTCTGTGGAACATAAAGCCTGAAATGCATATGTGATTGGACTAACTGGATGTAAAGAAAGTGCGTGGTTCCATCCAAGCCGCACCTTAATTCATTCGCCTCTGGAAGGAAGTGCCTTTCTGCTTAATGCGCGTACATTTAAAGAGGTGCACCTGTCACGCTGTCAGTGCGTGCCAGTTCGATGCCCCCAAAACAGGGGAAACATGGAAGCTTTTGGATCTTGTAATAATTCTACTACAGTGACTATTGGCTCAGCCTGGAAATGCATTTCTGCTCCCTCTCTGGAAGGTATCTGAGCAGGGAAACCTTCATCCATTCACCTGTGTTTTTGAGAGACTTCAGCCATAAAGGACATGGCGCTGCTGTTAATGCAGCCTTGTAATTGTAGGTGTAGGCAAGCGGTAACTAGACGGACAGTGTTAACTTGTTGGATTTCAGATCAGGATTACGGGCCTTACAGAAGGTGTGGCTAGATTCTTGGCTACTGCATTGACCTTCTTCAGAGGCCTGTGTGTGAGTAGCTAAAAGGGAATAATTAACTGGGGGGGGGACATCTGGACAACCTTGGTTGGTCTTAAAAAGGGGCTAAGCAGGGACAAACAGCTGGAGCTTCACTCCTACCATCTGGGCTCCATCTTGACTTTTTGACCGTGCCCTGCGGACACCCCTGCCCCTGTTCATTTGTTTGTTTGCTTGCTTGTTTGTTTATTTAATTTTTATCCCGCCTTTATTATTTTTATAAATGCTGTACCTTTTCTTGTACATGTTGGTATTTCAATCTTTTGACTTGCTGGTTTGGGACAGTAGCTACAAAGAGGACAGAAGCCCCAAGGACCATACAACAATGTGTGACCTTCAATGCACTATTGATGTAGTCCCCCAACACCTGTCCCTAATGTTTTAGGGGCAGGAGGAGGAGGAGTTGGGATTTCCTACTGTGTGCGACTCTCCCTTGGGTTGATTAGTTCAGATGTTTCATCCCCTTGGTTGTCTCTTTAACACCGCCATGTCTGGGAAGGTGCCAGTCTTGTTACACTCCAGAAGGATTTTGGTGGGGAGGACCCCTGTCCCCTGTGGTGAGAAACCTGCCTTGTTAGCATCTGTCTCTTTTCTCACGTAGTTCCTTGCTGATTTCATCCATCTGGTTGGAACGTCTCACCTCCTGCTCCAGAGGAAATCTTGCTGTTGCAGCTCATGCCTTTCAACATTTTCTTAGCTTCTTTTTGGCCGGCTTAAAATTTCCACTCGTTCCTCATTCATGTATGACCGTGGTTACCCTATAACCTACCAATGATCCCGAATTCCAGCAGTCTCTTTAGCGATGATGAAGAAAGGCCTACTGTTATGAGTCTCCTGATCGTTTTGTTTCCTAAAATGACATCTTTGATTTCAGTCATTGTAAATTGGGTTTCTTGATCTACTTATGTGAAATTTCAGACTGATCTGACAAAATCAAATTAAAAGGCCCTGAACTGTTCACATGGATACTTCTATAATTATTAATGACCCAAGACCAGTCGTAAAAGCCAAGGACAAGAAATGCACTGAATGAAAATAAAATTACACAAAATCCTGAAACAGTTTTTCAGATATATTTCTGTCAAATTTTGCTGAAAGCAATTAATGTGCTTTATTCGACCTTGCTGAGAAATGAAGTTCTGAGCAGCAGTTGGAAACAAATGCCCGAAACTTGTGACTGGGGTTGGTAAAGTAATTAAAGAGTTTTCTGCTCCATTCAAGCCTGTGGTGCCAGTTGCCGACACCATTGTACTGAGCAGGCTCAAACACAGTCTGAAGCTAAAATCATGCCAAGGCCCCCAGGGGTATCCCTACAGGGGGTACTGCATCACCATGTGCATCAAGGCACAGATGAAGCAACTTGCGTGCCTCAAATGCTGTCGTGCAAAATACAAAATACAAAACTGCATCCTTTGGGGCAAGGCATTATCTCAGGGCCCAAGAGTAACCAGATGGGGTGAAGGTTGCATAAATCCCTCACCTCCTTGGGTCTGCCTAGAACCAACTACTTTTTGGCTCTGAGAACAGCTGTTTGAGAGTCCAGCAGTGTCTGCAGGGAGTGGTCAAAAATGCCAAGATGGTGGCCATGATGCCACCATCAAAGCTTTTTTGTTTTTTATGCACATTACACCGTTATGAGCACCATTTTTGCATTATTGAGCACACCCCATGGACACCCCCAGAGAGTCTAAGGAAGTAATTTTTAAAATGGAGCTTGTTGAGGGAAGAGACTGGGAAAAAAGGAAATCATAACATGCACCATAGGGACGTCTGCTGGAACTAAGTGACATCATGCATGTCATGATGTCATGTGGAAATGGTGCAGATTACATTTGTGTGTGGCGTCACAATGCCCATGGTGTTTTTGTGGTCAGACACTTCCCAGCACTAATCACAGAATAATATGGAAGAGAAAGCTGCAGCTTCCATTTGGCACCACGACATTCATTGTGTATTGACTGCTTGTTGGTTGTTCTGATTCAATACAAAAAAGTCTTTATGGACATCTCACAAGTTGGTTTGAAAGATGACTTTTGCTTAGTGCTAATATTTTATTTATCATATGGCACATTCACATTGTAATTCAATAGAATAAAAACACAGGAGATAAAATACAAGATATAAAATACAGAATATAAAATTATAGACCTATGTCTAGATTACAAATACAATTTTTTGCTTCATTTGTCACAGCCAGGAAATCAGCGAAATCTCCGTTATAGGCTCTGTTTTGGCACTCTGTCACTATATGTTGGATAGTTTGTTTATCAGCCCCACGGTCTCAATCTGGTGATGTCATTTTGCCCCACTTATAAAGGACATCAGCACATCTACCACAGCCCGTGCGGATTCTGTTCAATGTTGTCCATATCGCACAGGGCTGATCAAATCCAGATGGTTTCTCTGAGATGCAGGGTAAGCTTTGACATTGTGGAGGACAATTTTCTAGCCAATTCTGTTTCTACATACTGTGGACGTTGAAGTTGTTTTCTGCAAGTGATTTAGCTTGTAGAAGTGCGAATAGAATTTCATTCTTAAAGCAAAACAGTTTTATATGCAGTGGAAAATGAATTATTACCATTACTTAAGCCTATTTATTTTCTGACAGCTTCAGAAACATGGAGAGAAAAGTAAGCAATACAGTAAGGATACCTTTTGCATCTCAGAAATTCAGGGGTAAAAATCTGCCCGTTGGAGGTGCAAATTAAGATTGCCCTGTACTGGCTCATGTTCCACAGAGCCAAGAAGTTCAGCACTTCCCCCACTTTGCTATGCTAGCTAAGTCGGCATCTCACGCACAAGTTCCACAATTAATAATGATGTTGTGTAACAGGAATATCCACCCGAGAGCCCATATGCCCCTCCACCCCCCAACACTGCCAAAATTTGGTGGCAGTGTGGTTGAATGCAGGTGATAGATGTATTTTAAATTAATTCTGGAGATGGGAGTGCAAGATGTGAATGTATTGACTGCTTCTGATCTTCTTAGCCCTCAAAAACTGGGCACAAACCAGTCCCCAAACAGCTGTTCCTGGCCATGGGGAAGCAAAGAATCTTAAGAGTAGTAATGACAGCAATTTAAACCTTAACATTCTTAAAAAAACAAAAAGAAGGGAGAGAAAATTCAGTTGTTTTCTTACACCCCAATAATGTCACCACATCACCAGATGGTTTTCTGGAAGTTTGAGATCCTTGATCCCTCAAACATTCCCTGCTCCCATTGTATAATGTTATCAACCATGTTGCTTGCAATAGGCCTCCACAGTCCCAGACTGTTCCTTGGTCTTTTGAGATCCAGATCTAGATAGGACCAGCAACGTTGCCCATGCTTTTGTGGTCTCCTCGTGCCTTGTGAAGCATCTAGGTCCTTGGTGCTCCCCACCAATGACCTGGTTCTGTGTGGGCAGAAGCCTTAAGTCTGGCCTTCCACTGGGAAGCTGCTATGACTGAATCTGCACATCCAGCTGTATGAGAGTTGAATTAGACTTCTCAACAGTCACAAGTATTTCCTCATCTGCCTCTTCAGAAAAACAATAGCCACATCAAGTTCAAGCTCAGGACGGGGAACAAAAGTGGGTTTTCATTATTAGATTTGGTGGAATCGACTTTCACTTCTGCTTTCAGGTACGATCTTAAATCATGAAAAGGACAGTTTGAAGTGATAGGAAGTACATCAGGAAAATAAGAGTTCGGCCTGGGCATATCTGGATGTTTTCTTGAGTAGAAGCATGAACTAGAAGAAGACACTAGAAGATCAGATTGGTCCCACCAAGGAGCATCTGACTTCATTCAATATTTCCCCTGTAAAGTGGTAAAATAATAGTCATGTAATAATGGAGTGATGAGGATCAACCAAAGAAGGTCACTGATGGGCTCACAAAGCTACTTGTGGCTGCAAGCGTGAACTGTGTAATAATGGGAATATATTAGGTCAGTGGTGTCCATGGAGGGAGGTCAAAAAAGTTGTGACACGCTTGAAAGGTGCAGGGCTTTGTTCATGCCGTTGCAGCCACCATCTTGAATTTTGCAGCCACCCCCACAGATGCCCCTGGATTGGGCTTCATCCTGAGGGAAGGCATCACACGGGATCTTCAAGAGTTTGGCAGGCAGCTTCATCAAAGACTTCCAAGCCACTGCTTGGATCTGTTTTGACATTTTCCTAGGAAAAGGGGGCCATCATGGCTGAACACTGCATAGCCACTTGTACTAAAGAAGTAGAAACCAGAAATAGTGGGATCTCAATGACCGAGTTCACTAATGGTAGGGAAAGGATTAATCTCGTATCTGGGGCAGTGCAGTGATGTTCCTTAAAGCATCCTTTTCTTTGACCCCATATGAATGAGCAGACGCCATTCAGCTGTATGTTGAAAATAAGAATAAAAACAAGGCACTAGACTTCTTACTGAGAGCAAATCTGTTTTCGATTTCTTCACTGGTAAGGGGTCCCACAATAGGGACGTGGTGGTGCTGCGGGTTAAACCGCTGAGCTGCTGAGCTTGCCGATCGGAAGGCCAGTGGTTCCAATCCGCGTGACGGGGTGAGCTCCCGTTGCTAGTCCCAGCTCCTGCCAACCTAGCAGTTCGAAAACATGCAAATGTGAGTAGATTAATAGGCACCGCTTTGGCGGGCAGGTAACGGCGTTCCGTGTAGTCGTGCCGGCCACATGACCACGGAAGTGTCTACGGACAAATGCTGGCTCTTTGGCTTTGAAACGGAGATGAGCACCGCCCCCTAGAGCTGGACACGACTGGACTTAATGTCAAGGGAAACCTTTACCTTTACCTAAGGGGTCCCACATCTGAGGGGCTGCAAAGAAAAGGACATTGCATCTCCAAACATTTTGGCAGTGTAGGCACTCGTGTTTCAGGCCACCCACGCACCAATCGTCATCTATTTGTTCGGGAAAAAAGCCTTCCTACTGATGATCATTTCAGGGTGTTGTTTTTTTTTAATACTGTCAACAGTTTGAAAGAGCTTATGTAGTGGTGCTCAAATGGTCTGAATTTGTGAAAGCACAATTAAATCCTGTTTGCCAGCTTTCAGGAAAATGTAGCTTGAGTGGAAAGCTACAAAGCTGACGTCAGAGAAGACGCCAACTGAAAATCACGTTCATCCCACTCTGCTCCCAAAGTCAGACTGGACTGGGAAATGTCCTTTTATCTAGCTGTGGAAAGAAAGGGTTATGTGGAGTCCCCGGTGCTGTCTGAGCCTTATTGTATTCTTGCAGATGTTTCATTGCCAGGCTAGGCAGCATCTTCAGTGTGAAGAGGGAGTGGGCCTTGCTCTCTGTTTATATACTGTCCAGCTTCCTGGACTACTGTCCTACTGTCCAGCAGAAAGGATTATCTAGACCAGTGTTTCTCAACCTCAGCAACGGCAAGCTGTGTGGACTTCAACTCCCAGAATTCCCCAGCCAGAATTCTGGGAGTTGAAGTCCACACAGCTTGAAGTTGCTGAGGTTGAGAAACATTGATCTAGACACATTTTATTCTCACTCCAGGCCTGGCTGTAGCAGAGAACTAACCTTGGTTCCTTCATTGATGACCATGCCTTAAAGAAAGACCAGGAGAATGCTGTTGTATTGACTTCCCTGGCTATCTCAGCAGGACATGACACCACATGTCGTGGGACATTCCTGGGGTAGTTCAGTGGACCACAGATGGGCGATCCTGGGACTCTTTGGCTCCATTCCCATCAGCACCAGGGAAGCATGGCCAGGGAAGTGCCTGCTGGCCCACAGTGCTTCAGATTAGAGTCCTGCAATTTTTTTGTTCATTCTCCCCTTACAGGGATGTCCTTGGGATATGGCCAGAAAATGGCAGTTGTGGTGGTGCAATTGAAGCTCTGCCTGCTGCTTATGTGTGCTGTGTACATCATATCCCACGGCCACCCCTAGTACTGAGAAACGGCGTCTGAAGATGTGGAGTTCTGGAAAGGTTTCCATGATCACAGCTGGCCTTGAGAATGTATCTGGTTTACATATGAAGGAAATGTGCCAGTCGGTGTTGCAAGGGGATTGCAGAAATGCACTGAATTGTTTCCTCTCTGTTTACTCATGGTGCCACATGGGAATTTATGGAGCTCATCCTGTGTAATTGGGGAATGCAGGGGTATCCGTGGGAGATGCCAAAACCTGCTTGGTGTAAAAGGGTAGGGCTTCGCTCACTGTGCTGTGCCTGCCATCTTGCAGATTTGGACACACATACAACACACACACACACACACACACACACCCTCAGATGCCCCTGGAGGTTAGGGGGGCATTTGTTTTTGCATATCCATATCTAGAATGACTTGGTTGAAACGGAGGTGGGTGTCCTGTGTTTTTAATAGGTGAACAAAAAAGGGGGCTTAATCAGCTGCATCTGGCAAGGCAGATTTTGCTTATTCTACAAATCTATTAAAGAGTCGTTACGAGATGGGCGGTAAAGAAATGCAAAAATACATAAATAAAG